>NW_028270151.1:75837172-76144010 GCF_037043375.1 Chiloscyllium plagiosum
CTCTAATCTCCTGCATCTGCAGTCCTCACTTTTTCCTCTTAAACTGGGTGCCAAAGTGTCTCTTACACAATGGTGCCAGCCGTGCACGCTGCATTCTGAAATGAAGAAAACATCAGCTGTACAAATAATCTATAGCAGTCTGAAGAGAAGAGAGAACTTTAAAATTATGCACAAAGAGTGAGTTACATCTTTAAGAATACAGTCATCTGAAATAAGGAGCAGCAAATCAGCTGGGTGCAGAGGCAAACAGCAACCAACAGTTCAGGTTAGAAAAGCTCAAGCTCCGAATCAGCCAGAACCAGGGTAGGTGGGGGCATTGTACAGGAGAATGTATGAAAACTAAAAGGAATCTCAATACAGCTGTTAGAAGTTGACCTAATCATCTCATGACCCAGCAAAGAATCAATTGTCATCAAAAAAAGGATAAAAAAGATTGACCTATACAGTGCTGCCTTGTAGGGAAGCTGAAAAAAGGTATGATTCAAAAGAAATTATTGCAAAGTTGCATTAATTTTGTTGTACTCATCTTTACTCTGCATTAGAAAACATGTCCCTGTAATGGTCCATAGCTTAGCATTGCTGGTTTGAAGAAATGTTGTTACTGAGATTAAGATCTATGAATTGAAAACAGATTATTAAAATTAAGTCAGTGAGTTTGATGCAAATGAAAATGTTGATTGTATAGCAGAAATTGTTGAAACAGCAATAAAAAGAAAGCACAAGGTGCTATTTTGAGAAATAAAAAGGCACAAAATAGTTGGGGAAGCAAGAGAAATACCATAAATTCTCCACCTTGCTGAATAAGGTAAAAACCACATGAAGAAGCAAGGCAGAGGAATGCAAAACCATCATCTCAAATTTTAAATGAAAAGATAAAGTTTCATTTACAAAAGATTGAAAAGATTTACAACACCTGAAATACTTCAAAATTAATTTAAAGCATATTGAACAAAGATCTGAGAAATTTAAAAAGCTTTTACAGTTGAAAGCATCTCAAAGAAAGATGCTTTATAACAGTACAAAACAACCAATTACAATTTAAAACTTAATTAGATGTAAGAAAATTTATTTACCATTTCAAAGAATTTCTTATGTTCCTTGAAGCAGAATATTTTCCAACAAGCTTTATAATAATTAAATTGAAACTACAATTCAAGCTTGAAGGAGCCAAAGAGACAGTCAAAATAAATAATTTTTAAATTTCATAATTTTAAAATCAAGCAATTCAACCTCTAAGTTGATTCAAGGTTATATTTTCAAACAGAATTAAATTGGTCAGCATGGAAGAGACAACTCTGGAGTGTTTGACATGAATGGAAACTACAAAGTCTGTATGAACATCTTTTAAATTTCAATTTCAAACTGTGATGCTTTTAAAAGTTAAACATTTTAAAAAGTTACCCCATGTTTCAAAGCTAAGCACTAATTTATGGAGAGACACAGAGGTTAATGGACAGTCTCACCACTATCAGTCCTTGCTGGTTCTCAATTGTCTGATTCAGTTAAGCTGCAGTATTGCCACTCAGTCATACTTACTCACCTATAAAAAATGTTGTCAACTGCATCAAAAAATGAAGAAATGTGAAAAAAATACCACTTTGTTAAGAGAATCACATTGTTGCCAGTTTAGCCCTGGACAGTGCAGTGAGGCACAAACTTGTCTCTAAATGTGTCTTCAATCAAGTTAGGAAGGTTATGAGCAAGCTGTTAAAAGCAATGGTTACTGACAGTTTGATGTGAACATAGAGCATTGGAGGAATATAAGGAACAATCAATCATTGCTAACTTTACAGCATTGTCCAAACAAAATGGAAACATCTAAATCTTGGGTTATTTATTCTGTTCGAGAAAGTCAACTAGTGTTCTTAAAAGATTATTGTTCGAATTTTAATATCTGTATTTTATGCTTAACACAATTTTCTCCCCTAAATGTCTGGATATTAAAATTAGTCAGATTACAAACCATAACTCCTTTTGGGAAGTTTAATGGTTCCAGGTTGTTCTGGTGGAAGTGGGGGGGGGGGGGGGGGGGGGGAAAGAAGAGGGGTGGTGGTCACATATTGTACCATAGCTCCAATCACTGATTTGGCAGCAAAGACTGCATTGACAGCAAAGGAAGGAAGCAAGCAGTGGTCATTGGGTAACTCACACGCCATCCAGAAACAGGAAATTGATTCAGGATTGAACTTGATTGACTTAGATTTACATCCTCATGAGGCATATTAAATGAATGCAAGATTTCAGATTGCTTAAATAGCTATAACTCATTTAGCTCATCTCTCCCTTCTCTGCATTGCTCTTCCAACAGAATCGCACTAAGGGAAATTATTGAGCTGCACCTGCCATTCCCTCATTAGGCAAAGCCCTGTATTACCAGTGAAATGCAATGTAATAACTATTGGTCACTGCATATCAGCAGAATGTGGATTCAACTCAGGACAATACGATCTGAAGGTGTGTGATGTCAGAGACAATTACTAATTTGACCTCAAGACCTTCCAGATTATTTTAAATATCACCACTACTTCCTCTGAAATGTTGATGTACTCACCTATTATCTTTTAAGTGACCCACTAGAAATTGGGTAAGATCTGCTCAATGGCTCAGATCGTTAATAAGGGAGAACTAGAGAGGGTCACTACCCCTGCCTTAAATGTAACAGAGTAATTAAATCAAAACTCAGAGTCAATGTTTGTCACCATTAAGACCGATCAAGTTTGTTTGTAAGTGGAAGCTGGCCTGCTTGACTGAACAGGCTTTTTTTTTAAAAATTATGCACTCATGGGATGTGCAGGTCACTGGGCCAGCATGTGTGCCCATCTCAAGTTAACCTCATGAAGGTCTTGGCTAGCTGCCACCTTAAACTGCTGCAGTTCTTTCGATGCCAGTAAACTAACATTGCCACGAGGGAGGGAGTTCCAGGATTTTGGCCCATTGACACAGAAGGATCAGCAATACATTTCCAAGTCAGGAATGGGGAGTAGCTCGGAGGGGAACTTGCTAGCTAGTAGTGTAATTTTAAATGGCCATGAGTTTTCTGTGGTGCATCTCATATGCAGTGCTACTGAGCTTTCAGGGAGAGTGAAGGGAGTTAATGTTTCAAGGTGTGCCACTCAAATGGTTGCTTTTTCCTGGATAGTATCATCAAGCTTCTTGAGTGTATTTGGAGGTGCACCCATCCAGGCAAGTGCCTTGTAAATGGTGGATAGCTTTGGGGGAGTCATGATGTGAGTTAATGCAAGAATCATAGCCTCTGATCTGCTTTTGTAGCCAGAGTATTTATTTAACTAGGCCACTTCATTTTCTGATCAATAGTAACACCCAGGAAGTTGACAGTGGGAGAATTCAGCAATAATAATGTAATTAGAGACCAAAATAAACCTGCAAATGCTAGAATCCAAAAAGGAGATAATCAGGAGGCCACGAGAACATAGGGAGAAGTGTTATACCAGAACCATTGAATTCTCCACCTCCTGATGCTGCCTGGCTTGCTGTGTTCTTCCATGATAATACTATTGAATATCAAGGGGAGGATGGTAGGTGAGGTAAGTGGTTAGATTCTCTTTTGTTGAGATAGTCATTATCTAGCATCTATATGGCACATTTCTGGTTGCATTTGAATGTGGTCTGCTTTAGTATCCAAGGAGTCTCTAATGGTGCTGAACATGGTGAGATCAATAGCGAACATCCCCACTTCTGACCCATGAAGAAGGGAAAACCATTGATTAAGCAGCTGAAAGTGGTTGGACCTAGTGTACTCCCTGACAATCTCCTGCACAGATGCCCTGCAGCCGAGATGACTGACCTCCAACAACCACAACCTTCTTCCGACGCACCAGGAATGACTTCAACCAGCAGAGAGTGCGAAGTCTGCTTCTCTCCTCCCACTACTTGCCATTCTGCTGACTAATTTTGCTGTGGCTCCTTCTTGCCACACTCAAATCAAATGCCATCTTGTTGTCAAGGACAGTCATCCATGAATATTGACAGATTTTGTCTGGCCTGAAAACCTCCAGCATTTTATGCTTGCGTTTCAAATTTCCAACATTTGCAGTTTGTGTGTTTATATTAATTCCATCTTTGCACTGGGAATAGTTCATGTATGCCTTACGTTCAGTGATCTTGGTTTACTACTTAATCTTGGTCTGACAATGTATTTTCGATTCACTTGCTTGAAATAAGGAAAACACAAGATCATCTGACAAACATCTTGACAGACATTCTGACAAACTACTAAATCCAAGTATTATAGCAAGAGATCTCTACTCCCCACTTTGATTGCGCAGTCACCTACCTAGATTAAAATAAATGGGAGCATGGATCATGCAAAGGGCTTCTGGTAATAGTTAGTGACATTGCTCTACAAGTCCTTAATGCATCATAGTTCAGCAATTGGCTCCCCAATAATCTAACTCCACCAACTTGCAGAAAGGCTCAGGGTGAATAAGTGTGATTCAGTGATTATTACTGTTGCCTCACAGTGCCAAGGACCGAGGTTCAATTTCACCCTTCTTCCCACAATCCAAAGATGTGCAGGTTAGGTGGATTGGCCATTCTAAATTGCCCATTGTGTCCAGGGATGCACAGGCTAGGTGGGTAAATCATAAGAAATGCAGGGTTACAGAGATTGTTGGGGGTGTCTGGGTTGGAGGCTCTTTGGAGGGTCAATGTGGACACAATGGGCTAACTGGCCTCCTTCCACACTGAAGGGATCCTATGATCATTTGAATAAAGTGCTAGGTTTATTAAGCACCCAATTGCAGTGCAGCAAAAAAAAACATCCTTTCGGGAGAGGGAATGGGGAAAAGAAAACAAAACATGGCTTGGTTAGAGGGCTGCAGCACTTAGGTTCACATACATTTGTTGATGCTCGTTCAACACTACACCACAGGAAGTGCCACAATCTCCAATTGTGACCAATCTGGTGAAACTATACACTCTGTTTTTGACTAAGAGACAGGACAGCTGTACAATTAAATCGGTTTATTTAAGTACACAATCTCATTCCACAGAAACAAAGTTTTATGATATAAATCAGCAATATTGATCACAGAAATACAACCGACTCAACTACTTTTGACAGAACATTTCTAGAAGCGTTATTGCACTGATCATTAATCATAGTAATCAACAAGAATTATAAAGGTAACATCTGCACACAGAAATTGCACAATTTCACAGCAGAGGACACATCTCCAAAAATTAGTGCAAAAACACAGAAAATGGATCCAAAGAGAGGAGCATAGAGAGAATAGAGATCAGAGGGAATAAAAAAGTGTAGAAGACTGCAGTGTGCATTCAACAGGGCTACAAAATAGCAATTCATTTCAACCGCTGAATTGTACACAGTGTCACTTCATTGTATCGCTTCCATTTTCAAAACCAAAATTCTCATCAACTTTCAGCACTTGCCTCACCTTCCCACTGCATTCTCCTCTGTTTACATTCTCTTGTCCACCCTATTTGTTGAGGTCAACAACTTATTGCTTACAACTCACTGCTTCCCCCACCTTCAGCCATTTTTTTCTCCCCCAAGGTCTGTCGTTTCTGGACAGAGACTTAATTGTAAATGGGCTAAAAAGCCGATCTGATTGGTCAATGTCATTAGTCTGCTGAATAAGACAAAGCACATTGGATAATGTAGTTGTTCTAATGGTTAAGATGTGGGGGTCACATATCTAACAGAACTTATAATTAGTCAGGAAATCATTAAGAGAAAAAACCTTAAGCAACCTCTTTTAATTAAGAAAACTGACTGGAGGATGAACTTCAGACTGATCACCATGTGTACTCTTTTTAACCTCCCCAAAAATAAAAACACTGCTTCTACTCAACTGCTCATTTATTGCAGACAATAAAACACCATCAACCCACCTTCCACACTTCCTCATTATTATGCGTCCAAAAGGTAGGTTTTCCTGTTGGTTTCGAGAGAGGCAAATACAAAATGAGGTCCGAGGAAAGAATGGCAAGCAGAATTTAGTGGAAGAGTCATGTGAAGGGGACAGGCACTGTCTTGGTTCCTTCCTTATTGATGACATCATCATAACAGTCCAAGGTAAGCTCAAGATCCAGCAGTTGATAAACCCAAAAGGCAGAGACAGGCGATATTGCCCACTAATAGCTAAAACTCAAAACCTTGGCTGTATTTATGCTGGTCTATCAACAAGTTGGAATTTCCAGGCTAGCACAGATAAACAATTCACTGCAACAACAAAAAAAAAGCAGTCTTCAGAGTTTAAGAAAAAGGCACACCTGATTAGCCAGGAGCAGTTTGAAGTTCAGACAAAGCTTAGAGACACAAGTTGATTCCAAGCAATTTTTTTGTCTAGTCTTTTACTGAAGTGCTTTGCCCACAGTCAGTTTTCTTCAATTTTTAAAAACACTTGGCTCGAACATCTGATTACCCCAAAGAAGAAGCAGAGTGCACAGCGGAATACTGGTTACCAAATTTTTCAGTGGTACAGGTGTGGGAAGGGGAAGACTAGCTTTGCAGAGCTCATGTGAAAACTATGATGTAGGAGTCTATAAAACCATCTCAAACTGCATGGAGTTGAAGCTTAAGACTTAGAAATTGTAAGTTACAGCAACTAAAAGTGCAAAAGTTTTTCCATCAACAACGGACTGTTCTGACTATATCCAATAGTTGCAACAGGTAAAGCAATTCAACATTTCTTTTCTGAATCTTGCACCCAGCCATAGTTATGAAATAAATGTCTACCTATTCAGATTTCGTCTTCACTAAATTCACAGGTCGGTTCTGTCTGGATAACACTAATCTTTCAATAGTGATGTCAACCCCATTGATATCCACTAAGTTGCTTCTAAATTTACTGCATCTTTACCTTCAAGGCGGAGTTAAATACAAATCGTCATGTCAGGTTCAAGTCAGAGACAAAAGCTACATAACATTTGATGGTAGTGGTGTGGCCAGAATATTAGCAGAGGGTTGGATAGACAAAGAGAGAGATATTAGTATATTTAAGAAGAATTCATATGCACAGCATCAAATTGAACACTGGAAGTACAAAATAGAAAGTTGAAAAAAAGTAAAACAATATGATTTCAGACTTCAAAAGGTTACATCACCTTTGCAGTCTGAAACAATTAAAGTGATAGGCATTGGACACCTACAAAACTTCAATTTGACACAGGATATCAAGGATGCAAACTGGAAAGCAAGGAAAGAGAGATTCATTTATCTAATGGTTCATGAAATGGCTCTTTTTTAAAGAAGTGAAATATAATGCAATTAAATTGGCAAATGGTAGCTGAAATTTAATTTGAGTAAATATAAATTATATTGATTTAAAATGTTGTGCATTTTAAGCATCCAAAACTGGATAAAAACGGATAGATGTAGAGACAGGTTTTTTGAAGTCACTTTCTATGTTGAGGCAATGTGCTGAACAAAGTGAAAAGTCAATTAAAACACTGGGATGGAGAGTGTGAACAATCAGACATAAGTGATAGAGAGTTTTATGATGCTCTTGTCAGACACCATGCAAAGCACTGGCTTCAGGTTTAGTGACAATGGCACAAGGGAAAACCAGCATGCATTATGAAAAATGTATTATGAAAATCAGTGAGAATGATCCAGAGTACAACATTTTGAGGAAGGATTTAGGAAGTATGAACTCCATACTTTGCCAGGAGTTGGCTCAAGTGGGCATCTAAATTCCAAAACAGAACAAGTTAACAACATTTATAACCAAGTCAGGAAAATGATGCCTGAGGACACAGGTAAGGGCTAAAAATGTTAGACATAAGATCCTTGAACAGAAAAGACTAGTCAATAGTTCAGGAACAATAGGATATTTGTGCAGAGAGAATTCTCCATTCTGTTTTTGCATCCTCTATTGTGGTTGAGTCAGAGTACAAATTATTAATCTGTCCTGGTGAATAGGAAGTGTATGCAGATGAGATCTTTATTATTTAGTGAGAAATGCATGGCCTCAATAGAGGCACAAACATTCAGGACATTCAATTACGTACCAAATAGGAGAGAGTTCAGTAATGGTGATGGCTTTCATCAGACTTGCTGTTCTTTCCTCAACTTCTCTTGGGTAAATCAGCATGTTAACTTTGGGATGGAAAGCAGCATTAAAGAAGAATGTGGACAATTTGCGCATTTTGCCTCTCACATTCCTTGTATTTTGGCCTATCCACGGTATACACAGTTGGAGTGCAATTTACTGGGACTTCTTTCCCCCATTGTTAGCAACTAATGAAGAATATCTAAATTTGGTGTCTAGAGTAATTTTGCAAATATAGAGATCAACCCTAACCTAAAGGGTCTTTTTTTTGAGACAAAAACCCGATGACACTTGTAAATCTATGTTGCAACCAAGGCAGTAACTTCTCAATACACCAGCAGAGCACCCTCGTTAACTGGTTGCTAAGCAGACTGATAACAGCTTGAAATTACATTTTCCTAGTCACACCTGAAAGTGAGTTGAGTAGGAACTAACTCGCCCACTTGATATGAAAGACCCAGATTCAGCCGAATGTGCACTACAATTCAATCCGCACGTCAAAAGAGTAGAGATGATAAGTATGAAAAAATTTAATCTCAATATCCTGGACTGAACTCAAAAACCAACCCATGACAGTATACCAACTCCACTCCAACACTCTCTTATCTCACATTCATGTTCAAAATAATTCTTGAAGTTATAAAATTAGAATTTGAGAAACACATTGACATTTCAAGAAAGCCATGACTAAAAGTAAGTTAATTTTAAATTTTGCTATTTTTTGACATAAACAGACACACTACTTAATTTTGCTCAGACAGGTCACTCAAGATTGCAGAATTTGCTTTAATAAGATTAAAAGTATCATATAGTAACAAAGCAATTGTATGAGTGCAGTAAGTGACATGGACTTGAGGTAAGGTGTAAACTGCATGGAGGAAGTCTACCAGGAAAGTGAAGGCAATGTAAGCAACAGAAGAACTCAGCTGTCCAGAGTTCTAGAATGCCCAGAACAGTGAGCCCAGTGCCATGCCAGTGGCAGCACCTGCCACCATGCCCAGAGCAAGGTCACCATCATCACGCCGCCGGTCTTCAATAATCACGTGATTGGTCGGTGGTGGGTAAGGACCTGAGGAGGAGAGGAAAATGAGATCAATTAACTAATTAACATGCAAGTAATACAATAACAGAATGTGATCAGAAAATATTTGACAGAACCACACAGACATTCCGACGACTTATGCCTCAGCAGATTTGCAAGCTCTGCTGTGTCCAGAGTCACTACAAAAAAAATAGAAGATTTTACCACAGTAAGCAAAATTTCCTAATTTACCTTGCTTTTTAACTCAGGTTGACAGAAAGCATGACGTTTTCCACACTTAACAAGAATTTTTAATTATTACAAGTAAATAGATTCAAGCTAAAGCGAAAAATTATGAACATCCGACATATAATTCTACTGGTTAAAACTCACAGTACCGAAAACCAGAGGCATCGGGACAGAGTGAAAGAATGGAACAGTAGTGCAATGGTCTGGTCAACACGGTTGGCTAAGATGATCCTTTTGGCTCTTCAGGAAGCTAATCACAATGTTATTGGCAGGCAGAAAGCCTTTGTCATTGATAATGAGTCACCATTCCCCAAATCAACCAGGTATTTGCTGCCAATGAAATCTCCTTTTGTACACAGCCGAGCTCCACCTCGTCAGTAGTAGCCTCCATGACTACTTGAGCAAATGCAGTGTAAACCACACTTGTGGTTTTACCCCAGACCATCAATCTGAAACATTAATGGTCTTTCTCATTATTTCACAAGGCATTAGGCAAAAGGACAGAGATGGGGGAGGAGGAAAACAAGAGAAAAAAAAAGAGGAGAGGTATGGAAGAGAGAGGGGGGTAAACAGAGAGGAGGGGAGAGGAAAACGTGAAAATGGTTTAGGGAGAGAATTCCAGAATGAATACAAGATTTGTACCTGGCCCAACTACCACTTTTGAAAAAAATTAATTCCCATCTATGATTTTCAACTTTCACTTGCTGAAAATAGTAAGGAGCAAGGATGGGATGGGCAAAAATAAGAGGAAGGGAGGAGGACAAAACAGGAAATTTAGAAAAAGAGAGACAGAGGGCCACCAGGCTCACAGTTTAATAATAAATACAAAGAAGTTGGGAATCTCAAGTCTGATTTTATAGGAATTCTAATTGCTATGATACTGCACCACACATCATTTGTTAAAATACAAATACCATCAATTGTCCAGTTCTTGTCTGACTTATATTGCAGTTGCTATAATGGTGTTATTCGTTTAATCGTTGGCACCACTCTTCCCTGCCAGCACAGTAAAAGGGTTCATCCCACTGCTGCTGTAAATAACTAGCAATGGCTTATTGTGCATAGTCTGTATTGTTATATAGCATTTAATCTATGCTGCTGGAGGTAGTGATTTTTATCCAGAGAAGTTGCTGCAGTTTCAGACATAAATACCACTACCGTCTGCTAGAGATCCTAAAGACTCTTTTGAAACAAACTGTATTAACTTTGCTCCAAGACCAGCTATGACTCCCAATCACCTTCAAAACAAACACATCCAAGAAAATGACCTTAACATCACTGTAATATACTAGATCAAACCCCTCAAAATATGAGAGTCTAAGACTCTAACTTTTTCTTACGTTAAAGCTAATCATAAATATAAGGTTGTGTTCCATACAATTCAATTGGTCAAACTATTGGATTTAAAGCACATCAGAGTCTATTCATCCACTATAATTAAAATACAGCAAAGGAACAAATTGGAATAACAAATCTACTGAAAAAAATTTAAAAGAACAATAAATACAGTAACTATTAATTAACTGTTCCAATATAGTAACATCCCGTAACACACCTTTAGCAAAAGGCAAATTCAGAAAACAGGTGGTCTCACATGCAACTCCATTAGCAGGAAGAGAACCCCCAGCTTCTGGCTGTAATCAAAAGGGAAGAACAATAGCTTCTACTGCAAGACCCCAACAGCAACTGTTGAAAGCTAGAAATCTCTGGTTCTGAGAGAGAGAGTGGGGACCATACCCATTCAGGCTGCTTCTATTGTTCCAACTTTAGAAAAAAATCCAAGACCTCTCAAGCTGTTTACTCTAGTAGACTGCTTTACACCTCTGCCTTAAAACCTCTCTTCAAAAAGGAAACCAGGACAAAATACACCTCTTAAAGCCATAGTAACGTTACAGTCAGTCTTGAAGCACATTGCAACATCATCCAAAATGTGATAACCAGCATGAGATAAGGCTCATTGTGGCTGCTATAATTCTACAGGAAGGTTAAAGATGAACAAAAGGGGAAAATAAACTGAGTTTTCTACATATAAATAGTTGACACTCTAAACAGTTTGCTTATGTAGATTTCCAACTCGCTAGTCAAAAGTCCATGCAATAGTGCAGTGAAAATATTCAACTCTCCAGCTTTTTTTCCCCATCTCTCCATGGTCTTCTCTCTCCTATCACAACTTCACAAATGATTTCTTTTATCGCTTCAATTCATGGACTCAATGTTGTAAACATTGAGAGATCCACATTTCTTTTCAATCCTGTTCCATAGCAGAAGCTACTATGTTATACTGTTGCTTAGACACCGCACCAAGTTACACACAGACGGAGGGTGCATGCATGCAAGAGGTGGGGGGGTGCACTTAGGATTGCCTGTGTATAGTTTACAGACACAGTCACTCAATATCAAACACCAACTTCTTGCACCGACCCCAACATTCATCTACCAGAATATTAGATACCAGTGAGGCTGTGATGGGAGTGACTGGAAAGACTCAGCAGTGAGAACAAATAAACATTCACTCACTGTCAGTGGATCAGAGATTTAAGATCATTAACAGAAAAAACAGCAGGAAATCAGGAGACAAAGACTTTACACAGGAGAAAGTGAGGACTGCAGATGCTGGAGATCAGAGCTGAAAATGTGTTGCTGGAAAGGCACAGCAGGTCAGGCAGCATCCTTCCTGAAGAAAGGCTCATGCCCGAAATGTCAAAAGACTTTACACAGCCAGTTATCACTGAGAACATTGGTAAGGGAATTGGATCAATACTTATAGAAAAATAATTTGCAAGGTTACAGGAAAAGAGCAGAGAATTTAGGCTAATTGGGTTTCTCTATCAGTCAGTACGGGCTCAGTGGGCCAAAAGGTCTTCTTCTGTGCTGCAAACCTCTGACTCAAACAGGTAATAAAAACATCTCTTTCACAGTCACACTGACTGACATGGCTGAAAGCCATCCTAATTGCAACTAATGACATTGGTAATGACAGGTAATCCCATGAGGAGGCTTAAGTGAGGGATATACATGGGAGATTAATGCAGGAATGGACTGGAGCTGTGTAATATTAAAAGACCAAGTGCCATGCTCCTAATAATGGATGTTCTCCATGGCCATCCCATATTGGCAGCTTACACAGCTCATTTGTCAATGTAAAACCAACGGAACCTGAGTGAAGGTCACAGCCAAGTACATGGCCAGTATGCGAATGTTAACAAAATTAAGAATGCTTCGTAAACACACAACACAATATGGATTTACTTGGTAACTTATAAACTCTGATCAAATCCAAAGGCTGGACAGCCTCAAAATCCTGCAAGAAATATCAGCTGCATAGCAATCAGAAAAGCTTCAATTACCGAGGTGTATTTGAAGAAAGTGTGCGATCTACAGAAACATGAATGGAGTTTAGGGTTTCCCAGCTGGTCCACGATCTCATTATTCAGCTTGGACAAGGAATTAGGCTAGAATACCACAGCATACTTGTTTTCTAGTTAAGGACTGACCCCAGAAACCATGTCAGCTTCTTTTTAATATATAAAATTGGAAGGTAGGTAATGGGATTTCTGGCAGTCAGTGAGCGTGTTGTGAATTGTACAGTTCTCATTACAACATTTCAATTCAAGTCAGCTCTGACACTGTACATTTGTATTTTCTGTGCATTTCAAAAAGGCCTTTGGAGATTTGTCCAACAGCACCACCCCATGCCTAGAGCCTGAAACTACATAATACTTGACAGCAAAAATCAAAGCAGAAAAGCACAATTGTGCCAATACTGGAAATTGGAAGCTATAAAAAAAGCAAAATGCTGGCAATACACTGATCTGGCAGCTTATATGAAGAGACAAAAAAAGGAAAAATTCAGATCAAGGAGCTTTCTTCAGAGAACCAAAATCAAACTGGAAACATCAACACCAAATTACAATTACCCAACACTTGATAAAGAATTTCTCCCAAAAATCGTGACAACAGGAAGGAGGAATTGTAGACCCTTCTTCTGGAGGAGGTTCACTGAACCCAACACGTTAACTTCAATTTCTCTCCACAGATGCTGCCAGACCTGCTGAGATTTTCCAGAATTTTATTTTTGTTTACAGACCCACTAAGTGTCCATTCAGTGAAAGGATTTTCAAGTAACACACATTTGCATTTAATGAAAGTTGAAGCATTACATTGGATTTTCTTCACTAACAAGGGAGTCAAAAAAGGTTATAGGCAGGAATGTGGAGTTGATATCACAGTAAGATCGGCCATGATTTTATTGAATGGCACAGCACATCCAGAAGGGCCGAAGGGCCTATTCCTGCTAATGATTCATATTGGCATGAACCACCGTCAAATTGGTCTCAGCACTGTCAACTGTTCTCCTGCATCATCCCTACAGGTGATCTCCCATTCAGGCCAAACTGAATTTTCACCTTGAGCTCATTGCTTACATACTGAAAATGTGTGAACCTGAGGACTGGGGAAGTTAGAGACACCATCTCCTTCTGCAGACGTGTTCCAGTCCAAAAGAGATCAGAGCTGTACTCAATGTGATATCAATGTCCAGCAGTGCCATTAAATCTAGATACCTTCAAGGCTAATGCCATCAACAATAACGTAATGATTGCAAA
Organism: Chiloscyllium plagiosum; assembly: GCF_037043375.1. NCBI lineage: Eukaryota > Metazoa > Chordata > Chondrichthyes > Orectolobiformes > Hemiscylliidae > Chiloscyllium > Chiloscyllium plagiosum. Next base: position 75,851,083 of record NW_028270151.1, read on the forward strand.
TGCTTGAGATCAAGTGATTGAACTCTATTAAATGAGACAGTGTGTTTAATGTGGCATGCTCTGCTAATTCCATGTTACACACTTCAACATTAAGACCTGGCTATTACCTCAAATTAATTAATCAGACAGCTGAAGCTTGGGTGCCACTTATGCCCATGTGTCTCTGGACTTAATCCCATCAACTGCCCTAGCTGATGCAGCTGAATTTAGCCTGAAGTATGACAGACAGATGAACCCCTAGTTCAGAATCCCTCTCCACTTCCAATCTTGTGCCAGCTGTTTCCACCCACTTCAAAATGCTGTACACATCAGCCTCATCGTGCCAGTCATCCCATGCACCATTTCTTCACATCAACATTACCAATGCTTTCCTCACCAGTCATCCACAGAGTACAACTTCATCTGAAAGTTACAGCAAGCACTTGAGCTCACACCAAGTCCCACTGTCTCCACTTTAGGAACTGAACTGAAATGTCTCCATGATCTCACTCTCCACCAGCCCACAGAGGTTCTGATCAAGGGATATCATGATCTGAAATGTCAGTGTTTCTTTCTCCATGTTTCATTTCTGCCTTCAGCTATTCAGCATCTCTGGGGCTTTCTTATTTTCTGACGGTTTTTGTAGCTTTGTGCTTCACTAACTGATCTGACTGTCCTCATGAAGGAAAAATGCATGAGCTTCTGCATATACACATTTCAATTCTCATCACAGGCTGCTTATCAAAGATTGACTTTGAAACATTATATTAGAACCTGGAAGTTGTGCTTGCAACCTCAGATTTTCACTCACAAATCAAACAGCTCGCTTTCCTATTAGTAAGAGCATGAACGCTGTCTGTAGAGTCGTTGATTCTGAAAACATAAAACAGATGGAAATCACGGTTACAAATATAGACTCACCATTATAGGGATACTGATAGGTCACTGCGTAAGGCTGTCCATTGGATGTGTAGACTACTTGCTGTGAAGCAGTTGGTGGCTGAGCAGTATAAGTACCACTATATGAATCATAACTGTAAACCTGAAAAATACCATGTCCATTGTTCAGCATGCCCAATGTTCAGATCTTGAAGCATCACTTATATTCAAGAGCATCAAACTGTGCATAAATCTCATCCCACCAGAAGAAAAATGATTTTCAGATTTCCTAAATGTTGTAATTGTGCTCAATTTTCACCCCTCTTTGTTCAATCCAAACCTAAACCTCCTGCCAAATGGACAAATCACTTGTTGAGCAAAAAAAATCATGGATTGACAACTATAATTGCTTCTCAGCTACTCATCCCTCAGCACTGAAAGCAGGCATGCAGTGTAGAGCAAGTACAACCTAACAGGAAAGCATCAAATTAAGGGAAAAATACATATCTGAGCAAAGATGCATGGCAGGTCAGATAATTGCCATTGTTTACATTCTCATGAAAGAATAACTGAAAAACTCAAATCAGAAGAAGAAATTTACACCAGAACAGAACACTAGCTACAAAAGTCAAAATGGATACCAAGTTTTTCTGCAGGCAAATAAAAATAGAACTACAGTGAGTTCTCTAGAGACTGAGAATGGAAAGTTAATATTAGATCACAAGTAAATCACAGATCAAACAAACATTTTTCTTCTATTTTCACCATAGAAGATGCAAAAACAAAACATTCCAATATTGGCTGTAAATGAGGTGGCGGAAGGGAGAGGGAACTTACGCAAATTCACTCCAAAAAAGGAAAGCATTACTAATCAAATCAATGGAGCTGTGGCTGACAAGTCTCCTATGAGAGTACAAGAGATGACTAATAGATGCATTTGCATTCATCTTCCAAAACAACCTCAATTTAGGAAAAGTCTAATCAGATTGGAAAGTAGCAAATATAATCTCTCTACTCGAGGCGAGAGAAAGATAGGAAACAGGAAACTTTTAGTTAGTTTAACGTCTGAGGTGAAGGTGGTGGTGTGAGCAATAATATCTCTCGACAAATTTGTGTAGTCAGAACTTCTATAACACGATGGTTGTGTTCTTGTGCAATCCTGCGTTATAGAAAAATCGTGCTTCAGAAACAGCAATTAAAGTGTTTACAGTTACAGCCAACACACATTTTAAAAGTTTGCACACTGTAGAAACAGCTTCCCAATTGTCAATTGCATTACAGTGAATCCCTATTGGTGAAACGTGCATTACAGCAGAACAACCTGCACTTAGAAAACTTCAAGGTAATCAGGAAGAACCAGAGTGGTTTTATCAAAGGGAAATCACATTTAAATCAATTTGCTGGAGTTTTCTGAAGGATTAACATGCACCAGGATAAAGGGGATCTCACTGATGTACTTCCATAAGGCACCTTTGGTTTGCTTCGATCTATTATTGTCACATGTACTGAGATATAGTGAAAGTATCAACTTGCGTGCTATCCAGACAAATCATACCATGCATAAGGACATCAGGATAACAGAACAGAGTATAGTGTTACAGCTACAGAGAAGGTGCAGAGAAAGAGCAACTCTAATCTATGAAAAGTCCAGTCACAATTCTGATAACAACAGGGAAGAAGCTGTTCTTAAACTGTTAGCATGTGTTTTCAAACTTTTATAATCTTCTGCCCAATGGAAAAAGGGTGAAAGACAGTATAACCAGGATGGGAGGGGTCTTGGATCATATTAGCTGCTTTCCCAAGGCAGCAAGTATAGACAGAGTCAATAGAAGGAAGGCTGGTTTTCGTCATCCACTGGGCCACATTCACAACTCAAATTTCTTGCAGTCTTGGGCACAGCAGTTGCCATACCAAGCTGTGGTGCATCCAGATAGGATGCTTTCGTTCAGCTCCTTTGTTCTGCTGACATTGAAGGAGAGATTGTTGTCTTTACACCATGCCACTAAGCTGTTGATCTCTTTCCTGTACTGTCTCATTGCTGTTTGACACACTACGGTGGTATCAGCAGCAAATTTGTAAATGGAGAGAGAGGTGAATTTTGACAAATAGTTAAGAGCATATAAGGAGTGCATTAAGGGGTAGAGTAGCAGCCTTGTTGGGGCACCAGTGAGGAGAATCATCGTGGGGGTGGTGTTGTCGCCTAACCTTACCGATTGCAGTCTGCAGGCCAGAAGGTCGAGGATATACTTGCTCCACGTTCTCAGAGTTAAGAGATAAGGTTGTTTGGAATTGTGTCATTGAAGGCAGAACTAAAGTCAATAAATAGGACTCTGACGTAGGTGTCCTTGTTATACAGATGTTCCAGGGATGACTGCAGGGCCAGGGAGATGGCATCTGTCGTGGACCTATTGTGACAACAGGCAAATTGTAGCAGATCAAGGCAATTGGGAGATTGGACTTGATATGTGCCATTAATAACTCTTGAAGCACTTCATAATGATGGATGTCAGAGCCACTGGGCAGCAGTCAGCTGGGCAAGCACATTGCTTGCTTTTTCTTTGGCACTGGGATGATAGTGGTCTTTTTGAACAGGTAAGGTGGTTAAAGACATCTGCGTTGTTTGAGAGCATGCTGGAGGCAGGTTCAATTGAGTTAGTCAACAGGGAGCTAGAGATTGTTATCTGAAAAACAATTTATTGGTCAAAAGCAATGGCACAAGGTGAACTGTTCAATCAGACACCCTGTGCGGAACCTATAGGCTGAATGGTCTCCTCCTGCCTTGTAACAATTCTGCAATACTGTGATTCAAATACACCAAAGCCTTATTGGGGAGTTCTGGTTCCAGGCATCCTACCTTAGGAAGGATATATTGGACTCAAAGGAAATAATACGGAAATTCACCAATGATATCTGAAAGTTCAATTTTGCGTATCAACTGGGGTTGAATTCTCCAGAATTTAAAAGGTTCAGAAGTGATTTGATCAACGTTTAGAGAATGCAGGTAACAAGACAAAGAAAACGTCTACATCTGTTGGGAAATCCAGAACTACCATCATAATCCAAAATTTTGACGAAGATCCATGAGGAATCAAATTATGGAACCCTTCGATCGATAGATCTTTCTCAAAGATATTAAGGGATATGGGTCAAAGGAGACATGAGCAGTTAGGTCACAGATCAGCAATAATCTTGTGGATGGCAGAACAGGTTTAAGCATAAAAGGGGTAAGCCATTCAGGACTGAGAGGAGGCATTGTGAACCTGTGGAAATCTCTCCCACAACAAGATGTTGGGGCCAGTTAATTAAACACATTCAAGAAAGAGCTGAATCTGTCCCTTGCAGCTAAAGGGATCAAGGGGTAAGGGAAGAAAGCAGGAGTGAGATACTGAGATGGATGAGCCATGATAATATTGAATTGTGGTGCAGGCTTGAAGAGGCAAATGGCCTACTCCTGCACCTATTTTCTATGGTTTCAAAAAGCAAAAGGCTAACTGTTTACTCATGTCCCCAAGGACAGCCTCAGCCACGAATAAACACAACAGATACTCAGCAGTAAACAATGATCAACACCCAAACCCCCTTCACCTCAATGGGAAACAAAAAGGTATATTGTTAAGTAAAGGAAGATGAAGATTTAATCTCTCTCGTACACTTCCCCTCTGCCTTATCCATTTGTCCTTCCTCCTTCCCACCCACTAACTCCCACTCTGCTTTTCTCTGTCTGGGTACAATCAGACCACTCCTGACACTAACTCTGAAAACTACACAGGGAGCTAAGACCAAATCTGCAATACTGCGATTATTACTTTTGCGAGCAAGTTTGACCAAGCAGAGCAAAAGGGAAACAGACTCGCAGCCATGGGAAAGGGGCAATCTTATTTCTCTAATGGGTATACTTACCTGCGCTGGTGCTGCAGGGTAACTTGTATAAGGTGGGGGAGCAGAGGCGTAAGCAACATCATCCAAGGCAATTTCGGGAGCAAGGCTCTGTAATGGATTATATTAAAACAAAATTTATTCTTAAGATTCCTGGAGAGAAAAACTGCAATTTCTTAAGCCACAAATTCTACAAATAAAAATACACAATGATAATTCAATTCAAAAATTTATAGACCACATGGAAATTAATTTTAGGCATTTTGTATTCATTCATTAACAAAACAAAATTGAAAAAAGTGTCACTCTGTCATAGAAATGCAAGTGTGATGAAATTATTAAAAAGTTATCCATTAGATTAAGATTATTCATCAGTGAATTTCATCATGATTACATATCCTCATCTGGTCAAACTTCAAGAGCACAAACAAATTTCAGGACAGATCTGCAGTAGGAATAGGGTTAGGGGTAGACCTGTCCTGGGCTGGAGGGAAGTCAGCTTTTCCCCTGAATACATCCATCAGGGAAACTGAAATAAGAGGTGATTCTTACTGGTCAGACCACTCAGTTTTATTAAGATCTTCCAGAAAAGATGTTGTCAAAGAAGATCTAATCAAAACTGTGACTCTCAATACTCTACACTCTTCAAACAAGGTCTGCTTTGCTAAGACCACAAAACCAAGAGAGTCATCTAAAAAGGAAGGCACTCAACCACAGCTTTATAGAGAAATGAAGATTATAATGTTGCAAGAGGTGACCATTCTGCCCATTGTTTCTGCACTGGCATTTGGAGCATTTTGACTCACTTACTCATAATCCCTGAATATTGTTTCTACTGGATATTTCTATGTCCCCTTGAATCCTTAATTGAACCTGCTGCCCCCTCCACCTTGATGTCCAGATAGTGCCTTGCAAATCCAAACCACTTGCTGTATCAGCATGTCCTTTATTTCCCCCCTCACCTCGCATTTGCTTTTTTGGCAAAACACTTCAAATCTGTCCTCAACCATCACCTCTCCAAGGAGGTGAGTCGCAACATCCTTGTAATAGAAGTTTCTCATCTCTGAAACCATTCTTGTAAACCTGTGCTTCACACTCTGCAGTGCATTCACATCCTTCCGAAATGGTGGTATTTAGCACTCTATTTCTGAGGTCTAACCGGCATCCAAGACAAGTTCCATATAAATTCCCTGCTCTTGCAATTTGCCCAAATTAATGAAGCCCCAAGAACATTTTTTTCTTCTTTTAGGAAATGCCCTGACACCTTTAATCCTTTCTGCACAGATATTCTCAGGTCTCTATGCTATGATGCATCCTTGAGAATTAATTTTATACCGTCTCTGTATGTTCTTTGTACTAAATATCATTGAATTTAATTTGCCACCTACCTACCCACACCCCCAACCTATCAATGTCTTTTTGACGTTCTACAGTCTTCTTCAGTTTATATTCAAGCTTTTCGTCTTTTGCAAAGTTTGATGTTTTCTCTGCCTACCAAGAACCATATCATTTCTATGCATCAGGAAAACCAAGAGTACGAACACCAATCCTTGGAATTGCACTACAAACTTCCTTACACCCTGAAAAATACCCTTTTAGCATAACTCTCAGTTTCCATTCACTCTGCTGGTTGTGTATCTGTTTTGCTCGTGTTCCTTTTATTCCACAATCTATTAACTTTCCTCTCCTGTCCCTTGTGTGTTACTGTATCAAGATGCCTTTTGAATCCCATGCACATCACATCAATAGCCTTTAATTACACGGTCAATGCTTCAAAATACTCCTGCTAGTTGAATAATTTTCCTTTCACAATTCCTGCAGTCTCTTCCAAATCAGTCTATTTTTTCCATGTGACAGATAATTTTATTCCCAGTACTTGATGCTAGATTTTTTCCCACCAAGTGACTGGTCTGTAATTGTTGGGCTTATTTTTACAAACTTTTCTGAACAAAGATGCAACATTTACAATTCTCCAGTCCTCTAGCATCCTCCAAACTTCAGGAGGACTCAGATTATGGCCAGCACCTCTGCAGTCTTCACTCTTACTTCCTTTGATGGCTTTGAACGCACCTCATTTGGTCCAAGTGACTTGTCAACTTTATGTATGACAGTTTGTTCAATACTGATTCCCGATTAAGAATTAAGAGATAAAGGATCTACTCAAAAGAATTTTTAACTTTGAGTTAGCTTAATTGTGCATGCCCCGGGCCACCATATCGTTACATTAATCTGCCTAGTTCAACATATCATCTACTTTGATACCCTGTATAGAATGCTCTTAAAAACCAAACCCTCACCCAGATGTTACAGTCCACAATCAGAACCACTCAATTCATTCATCACTTACTGTGCTCAGTTTCATGTTATGAAGCCTGCACAGATAAAGTGCAAATGAAACAAAATGCAGGATCAAATTTTCTTAAGGAACACCATATGATAGAGGCACCACAATATTATATACTGGAGCTCCTTAAACAATTGTTCATATGATCAGCAGCCAACAGGTCTTACGTGAACAATTGCCACAGCTCGCTCATGTATACTACATGATTCCAATTAATGTCTCATGCAACTTTGCTTAATCACAGTTGAGGTTATTACTAATTTTTCAGAAGGGAAGAGTTCAGAAAAAGCCTGAATAATTGGAACAGCACAGTCTCATGTTAAGTAGCGATGGTAATAACAAAAAGCTGGCTAACACCAGTTGTCTAGCTCCGTTAGTGAATTACAGGCACTTGGCAAAAGGTAGAATGAGAGTCAGAGTTGCTACCGACAATATGGAGTGGAAGGTATAATATTGAAACAAAGGGGTAAAGATTCTCTGATTTAAAAAGTACTTGGCTACTCTGACACTCGTGTGCAACACCAAAGGTGCCCTGTCAAACTGCTTGAAAGAGATGAGGTTTTAAAGAGATTTTTGGTTTGCAAGTAAAATCTGTGAGGATTTCGATATATATATCCCTATAACTCAATAAGTTTTCATTCTGTTACGTAGAATACGAGAGACTTGACTCACTGTGTTTGTCCGTGCCTCCTGAAGTGCAAGTTTCCAGGCCCTGCACAAACCATAACAAGCATTAACACAGTTCAAGGGATGTTCAGAATCCATTCAGATCCTATTCCATTCAAATAACCCAACTAGAAATACCACAGGATCAAATAAGCTGCTATTTGTTTAATATTCAGAATATTGTTTAGGTTAAAAGGTTAACATGCATATCTTCCTTGGTGAGATTCAAAATCATGAGTGGGCTGGACAGAGGTGGGGCAAAGTTATCCCCTTGTCTACCATCCCCTCTCAGAGAGGGACAAGAGCAAGATAGCACATGACAAGACAGAGAAAGATAAAAGTTGCACGTTTGAGATTCCAACACTTGGATAAAATCAAACTATTCACAAACATTTTGAAAGCAAGGTGAAATTTAAACTCCTACTTACAGGCAATCATCAGCACTTTCAGCACAAAGGTTGATAGTTCTCTCATCCCTGCACAGAATCTGGAGTAAGCAGTCTCGAGGCTTTCCTTCAGGAGGCTGGAAATCTAATTTGGGAATAGAAACCAACACATAGTTCATGACATTTTAATTTAGTTTGGATTATTTCCCTTAAAGTTACAACAAACAGTTCAAGACGCATCCTGGCTGTTAGCTACCTAGACTACACCTTCTCCCACCATGCCTCCTGTAAAAACGCCATCCCATATTCTCAATTCCTTCGTCTCTGCCGCACCTGCTCCCAGGAGGACCATTTCCAAAACCGTACAACAGAGATGGCCTCCTTCTTCAAAGACCGCAACTTCCCCCCAGACGTGGTCGACGATGCTCTCCACCGCATCTCCTCCACTTCCCGCTCCTCCGCCCTTGAGCCCCGCCCCTCCAATCACCTACCACCCCACCAACCTCCATATACATTGTATCATCCGCGTCATTTCCGCCACCTCCAAACGGACCCCACCACAGGGATATATTTCCCTCCTCTCCCCTATCAGTGTTCCGAAAAGACCACTCCCTCCGTGACTCCCTCGTCAGGTCCACACCCCCCCACCAACCCAACCTCCACTCCCGACACCTTTCCCTGCAACCGCAAGAAATGCAAAACTTGCACCCACACCTCCCCCCTTACTTCCTTCCAAGGCCCCAAGGGATCCTTCCATATCCGCCACAAATTCACCTGCACCTCCACACACATCATCTATTGCATCCGCTGCACCCGAAGTGGCCTCCTCTATATTGGGGAGACAGGCCGCCTACTTGCGGAACGTTTCAGAGAACACCTCTGGGACACCCGGACCAACCAATCCAACCACCCCGTGGCTCAACACTTCAACTCCCCCTCCCACTCCACCAAGGACATGCAGGTCCTTGGACTCCTCCATCGCCAGACCATAGCAACATGATGGCTGGAGGAAGAGCGCCTCATCTTCTGCCTAGGAACCCTCCAACCACAAGGGATGAACTCCGATTTCTCCAGTTTCCTCATTTCCCCTCCCCTCACCTTGTCTCAGTCCCAACCCTCGATCTCAGCACCACCTTCCTAACCTGCGATCTTCTTCCTGACCTCTCCGCCCCCACCCTGGCCTATCACCCTCACCTTAACCTCCTTCCACCTCTCACATTTCCAATGCCCCTCCCCTAAGTCCCTCCTCCCTACCTTAGATCTTAGCCTGCTTGGCACACTTTCCTCATTCCTGAAGAAGGGCTCACGCCTGAAACGTCAATTCTCCTGCTCCTTGGATGCTACCTGACCTGCTGCGCTTTTACAGCAGCACATTTTCAGCTCTGATCTCCAGCATCTGCAGTCCTCACTTTCTCCTGTTATCTACCCATCTTTAATTGTTTACATGGCATAAATTCAGCTTTCATTGCAAAACTGAATAAAACACCAAGGAAAAAATGTCTAGAAAATACAATCCCAAACGGCTTAAGATATGGGCTATCTTAATTTTCAGATTGAACATGAAGTTAGCCAAAATCCATTGCATTGATGTGCCAAAGCAAAACTCTTCTCAGTGCTGAACTGGACTAGTCCTAAAGTGAGTGGATTTAGAGGTCAGCTTTGAGTTTAGCAACTTTGATCTTGCAGCAACTAACCCACTCAGTCATACGGCAAATATCCTAACCTCATTGCCTAGATTGCATTTGAAATGGGTGCGATCATGACTGAGCTATTGGAGATCAAGCTACCCACAAAGATGCATAGTATAAAGCAGATGGGCAGCAATGTAATAAACTTAAGGAAAGAAATATTAATTAAAAATACAGCTTTGTTACCAAGTTGGTAATGAAGTGAATAACTCTCAGTACCTCTACACTCTGATCCAGATCGAATGTTAATACAGTCTATTCTTAAATGGATCTTATCTTCCATGTCTTCTCGCATCTGATCGTCATAGTAGACGAGCTGGCCATTGGACCACAGGTCAAACCAGTTGTTCTTCCATCGCTTTAAAATAGTACCTGAAACAAGTTAAAGTTAAAGAGTAAAGCTTCAGCAAGTCATCTTGATGCAAGACCCTCTCAGGACCAGCCATCCATGGGAGCTTTGGGCCAGGAAGCTATGAAGGAGTCTCACGAACATTACAATGATGGACTCACCCCAAGAATGGGAAAAGCAGTCAAAAGCCAACTTATGAATATCTCTGCCAATCACAACCCCAGGCTTTGTGAGAGCATTTCCCTGCTACAGCAGATAGCACAGCTATTCCTATAGTCATTAAAAAGTATGGAAACCTAAAAGGACAACCATCAGTCCAAACAAGTAACATCACTGCACTCATTTTCATATGGGGACATGGAGTCAGTTCCTGGTTATAACTAACAGTGGTCTTTTCAACCGTGCCTTCAGCAAGAAATGCATCACAAATCTGCCACTGGTAAGCGGCAGTGTCACATACTCAAATGACGTCTTTCCAGGGGTTTCAAGAGATGCAATTGCAAATAGTGCAAAAGCAAAATCATCTTCTAACGATCATTTAATAATTCTACAAGAGAGGTTGGCAGACTAGGGCAGAGGAGACTTCAGCATCATATGTTGTCGATCAGTGTTGAACCTCAATGCCAGTGTTCACGCTTAATGAGATAGGAAGGGACAGGAGATTGAGAGCAGGGCTGGAAGGGAAATGAGATTGAGAGTGAAAGAAAGCGGGATAGAATTCTAGTAGATATCAAGTGTTGAGTCATGTCCGATCAACATATTGAAGATTTGCCAAATTTCAATTTGTTAGTGCTGCTTAAATCTGGTTTAAATTTCTGTCCACCAACAACATATTTGGGGCAGCATGGTGGCATAGTGGTTAGCACTGCTGCCTTACAGCACCAGGGACCTGGGTCCACTTCCAGCCTCAGGTGACTGTCTGTGTGGAGTTTGCATATTCTCCCTGTGACTGTGTGGGTTTCCTCTGGGTGCTCCAGTTTCCTACCACAGTCCAAAGATGTGTAAGCTCGGTGGATTGGCCATGCTAAATTGCCTATAGTACCCAGGGATGAGTAGGTTAGGCAGATTAGCCTTGCGGCATGCAGGGTCACGGGGGGGTGGGGTTGGGGGGTCTGGGTAGGATGGTCTTCAGAGAGCTAGTGGGGATTTGTTGGGCCAAATGACTTGTTTCCACACTGCAGGGATTCTATGATGATTTATACATTTGCTTCCTGATCATTCCTACCACAGTTCATAACCCTCAGTAAAACGTCATTGTCGCTTTACATCATAGCGACCAGAAGGTGTAACTCACTTTGCCGAAGCAGCCATCCACTTTTAACATAAGCCATTTCTGCAACAGAAAGAGGATCTGTGGAAAGATGTAAAGATTTAGGTTGAGACAGAAACAAACACCCACACTGCCACCAAATAATATTTCGTAGGCACATGAATATGACATGCTTCTTCCATCCAAAACCTTGTAACATCACTTCACAAAAAAAACAAACAGCAGCAACATTTGGCGGAGAGGGGGCGGGAGAGGGACAATAGATAGAGGTCTTCTAAAGAAAAGAATAATTTCAAACTTGTCAAAAAGGAAATACTCAAAACACAGAACTCATGGAATCACTGAAGTTTTAAGTTAATTGCAAATAATGGTATAGCTCTAGCTTAAGGCTGGCTAAATTCAGGAACATTGGGAATTGGGAATAAAGAAGTACGTGATGCTATTGTATTGAGTAATGTCAATTATTACATTTTCAACCTATGATTGAGAGCTGAAAAGGATAGTAATTGCCAGAGTTGAAATATTCCAGTTTTGTGCATGTCTGCTGCAACAATCTGGAAAGTGTATTCAGTGTTTTCTGTTTGCATATAGATGTATAAACCAGTTACTTAAAAAATATTGTTTTCAATGTAAAACTGTTGTCTTGACCCAATTACCATGACCCCTGGGAAATTAATGCTTTCCTTGTAAGTGGTGGTTTTAAGATTAATGAAGTTGATAATTAAGGAAATCGACTAATTCTGCTTCTGTGAATCCAAAATAAGCAAACATCAACATAGAGGATATTGTTTGAAGATTAGGTGACTAAAGGAACTTGAGAGAATGAAACCATAGCCTTAATGAAAACATGCTGTTTTTTGCTCTGATCAGAGAATCTGATATACAGCAGAGATATGTCTCATTTTATCTGACCTCAACTACTTTGAACAAATACAAAAAAAAATGAGTTGCAATGTATCTGATGCCTTAAAACAGGCAAAATGTGTGCACAGAGCGCATAATTACTCTGACAGCAAAGTAACAAGAATTTCTTTTTTTAACAGTAGTATTGAGGAAGCCAATTTAGTTTTTTTAAAAAAGAAAAATGTTTGGTTGTAGGAAATTGGGGGCAAGTTTCATTCAGCTTAAAAATCGGCCAGCACAGCCAAGGCCACATTTGTTTCTAGTCATCATCCACAACAACTGGCTTTGCAACTGTGGGGCTCATCAGTTAATGACAGTGCATTAAGAGTCAAAGTTGTATTTGGGCTTATAGGGACAGCAGGTATATCAATCTTCTGTGGTAGAAGAAAGCTTATGGGCAGAACAAAGTGCCTAAAACGCCACAGAAAAATCCAGCTACAAAAGTGATGGAGAAAAGTTTTAAAAATTTTGGATGTAGGTTTGTTAGCTGAGCTTGAAGGTTCATTTCCAGACGTCTCATTACCCTACTAGGTAACATCTTTAGTGGGCCTCATGCGAAGCAATGCTGAAAAAAAAATGCTAAAGCAATCATCCAAACACCCACAAACGAAGCTGCATTACAACATTATTTCAACAAGCCAACATACTGCAGCACAAAAGGAACTATGCAGAGCAGAAGAAAATCACCTATACAGTGTTTTCAAAAAGAATGGGTACCCAATGAACACAGTCCACTGATTTATCAGCAACAAACCCAAACAAGCAGACAAAACACGTCCAGAAACCCTAGACACTCTCCCCTACATCAAAGACATCTCGGAAATGATTGCCTGACTACTCAGACCCCTTGGCATCATGGTAGCCCACAAACCCATCAACTCACTAAAACAGCAGCTAATGAACTTGAAAGACCCAATACAGACAATGAGCAAAACTAACGTCATTTACAAAATACCGTGCAAGGACTGTAACAAACAAGCAGAAAACTAGCCACCAGGATACATGAACAGCAACTAGCCACAAAAAGACATGACCCTCTCTCACTAGTATCCTCACATATGGATGAAGAAGGACACCACTTCGACTGGGACAACACATTCATCCTAGGACAAGCCAAACAAAGACACGCACAAGGATTCCTAGAAGTATGGCATCCCAACCGGAACTCTATCAACAAACACCTCGAGTTAGACCCCCCCACCACCCCCTGAGAAAAAGAACAGGAAGTGACTTCACCACAGGAAATATCACCACCTCAGGAAATGGCATCACCAACCCAAAGAAACCCAAACATATAAATAGAAAGCAGGAATTTTCAGTATTGCTTCGCATGAGGCCCACTAAAGAAGTTACCTAGCAGGGTAACAAAATGTCTAGAAATGAACCTTTCAGCTCAGCGAGCAAACCTCCATCCAAAACCTCAACCTGAGCTGCAAATCTTCTCAAAACTCACTAAAGTTTTAAAAAATGGAATCTACTTTACTCCAGTATAAATTTTAAAAACTTACAAGGTAAAAAACCAATGTAAATAATATATATTATCTGGTCTACACTAGGCCAGATCAAGGTCTGTGTCTGGGCTCTTCATATGCAACAGTTTGTAAATACTGAGATTGTCCTTAGCAATCACATCAGCAGATCACCACTCCAAACTATCTGGCTGAGTTATCAAGTTGAAACGCAATAATATGGGATGGAGAGGGAGAGAGAGATATAGGGTTGAAACTCTATCTGGACAGATTGTTCCAGACTTTGGACACATATCACTGACTAGTATAGCTTCAGAATGGCCTCAAGTGTGATTGTTAGTATGCAGAGTAAGAGGGAAGTGAAATATTAAGGATCCAGAGAACCTAGACCTACTCAACAGACAGGACATGTTTGTTATGTATGAGTATAAAAATAAAAGATTATGAGAAGGACATCTGCAATGCCAACCATGGCACTTCAGAGAAGCAGACAGAAGCATTATGCATGCATAATGTGTTGTCTGTGCAGGATTCAATAATCAGGGATGAAAATGTGTTGCTGGAAAAGTGCAGCAGGCCAGGCAGCATCCAAGGAGAGGAGAATCGACATTTCAGGCATGAGCTCTTTTTCAGGAAAGAAGAAGGGCTCATGCCCGAAACATTGATTCTCCTGCTTCTTGGATGCTGCCTGGCCTGCTGCGCTTTTCCAGCAACACATTTTCAGCTCTGATCTCTCGCATCTGCAGTACTCACTTTCTCCTCAATAATCATGGAACAGAGAACCATCTTTCTAAGCAAGATAGAGAGCTCCATCTGACATTATTCTGGCACTTGGTAGGTAAAGAAAATCTCAAATCTGTTTGGAAGGACTTGAGGGGCAGTAGGAAGATGCAATTGATCTACGTTGAGATCAACAACACAGAAAAGAGTGGGAAAGTGGTCTTAACTGCAGAGCGTGGGAACTAGTAGCAAAATTAAATCAACAGGAAATAATCTAAAATGGTAGGCCTCAAGGTCCTAAGATACATGCAAGCTGGCAGAACGATAAGCAGATTAAGGTTTGAACACTTGTCTGAAGTGTGTGGAAAAGAGGAGGTGTATTTTATGGGGCATTGGCACCATTACTGAAGCAGGGGAAGGATCAGATGGAAAAGGCAGTCGATTGAATTGAATCGAAATTTGCTGTCACATGTACAGAGGCAAAGTGAAAAGCTTTGTCTTGTGAGCAATACAGGCAGATCACAGTTAAAAAGCATAGATAAGTAAATAATAGGTAAACAGCGGCAAAAACAAAAACACAGGTACAGGCAAATGTTAAAAGAGTTTGAGAGTCCATTCAGTATTCTAACAACAGTAGGGTAGAAACTGTTATGAAACTGGCCGGTGCACGTGTTCAGGCTTCTGTACCTTCTCCCCGATGGTAGAGGTTGTAGAAAAACATTGCCAGGGTGGGATGGATCTTTGAGAATGCTAGTGGCCTTTCCTTAACAGTGGGCCTGGGTAGATGGATTCAATGGATGGGAGGTTGGCCTTTGAGACTGTACAGTCAACGGTACAGTCGCCATACCAGGTAGTGATGCATCCAGCCAGAATGCTCTCGACGGTGCACTTATAAAAGTTGGCAAAAGTATTCACTGTCATACCAAATTTTCTCAAATGCCTGAGGAAGAGATGACATTGTTGGGCCTTTGTAACCAGTGTGTCCACAAGAAGGGTCCAAGAAAGTTTGTTGTGGATGACCACTCCCAGGGCTTGACACCCTCCACTCGTTCCACCTCTGTGCTGTTAACGTGTAGGAGGGCATGAGTAACATCCTGCCGAAAGTCAACAAGTTCCTTGGTTTTGCCAGCATGACAGCGAGGTTGTTCTCAGTGCACCATTTTTTCAGGTCTTCCACCTCCTGTCTGTAGTCTGTTTCGTCGCCATCTGAGATTCGACCGACTATGGTGGTGTCATCAGCAAACTTGTAAATGGCATTAGTCTGGTATTTGGCGATGCAGTCATGGGTATACAGTGAGTACATAGGGGGCTGAGTACGCACCTCTGGGGGATGGGCTCCAGTGTTGAGTGTAGTGAGAATGAAATATTGTCCCCAGTCTTCACTGATTGTGGCCTGTGGGTCAGGAAACTGAGGATCCAGTTGCAGAGAATGGGGCTTAGTCTGAGACCACTAAGTTTAGTAATCAGTCTCGAGGGGATAATAGTGTTGGAGGCTGAACTATAGTCAATGAATAGGATTCTTACGTAGCTGTTCTTGGTGTCATGATGTTCTAGGGAGGAGTGATGGGCATGTGATATAGCATCTGGCATGGATCTGTTGATCCGATAGGCAGTTTCAGGATAGATCAAAACATGAAAAGGGAAAGAGTAAAGTGACAGCTTGATTGAGCCTATGGCAATCAAAGCAAAATTGAAACTAAAAGGGGATGCAATAAGGGAGGAATAAGAAATTAGAGCTAAAGTTCCCTCACACAAGAGCAAAGTACATAATGAATAAATTGGACAGACCACAAGGGCAATTCATGCTGGAGGGTATGACACGATAGCCTTATTGAGACAGAACTGCATGATGGTAACAAGAGATACCAGGCAGGAATAATGGCAGAGGAGGAGAAGCAGCAACCTGAGTAACAGGATGAAATCATTTGAATAATGGAGAATATAATGTAACTTTTATGGAGAACTTTTATGGGTTTTAGGAAATAAAAACGTGATCTAACACTTTAGAGGGAGTTGTCTACTAGGCTCCATACCTGTGCAATGATAAATTGTATGAATACAGTATCATAAGCAGAGTGGGTTTAATAGGTAATTTCAACTTGCATATAGCTTGGAACAAAAACTTCAAAATATCAGAGCGGATGAACTGCCTGAATATGCCCAGAACAGTTTTTTAAAACAATTCCACGGTCAAGAGTCAACAAGGGGAATGCCTAGTAGACTGAAGAATTAATGAATCAAATTTAGCCAACAGTCTAGGTATGTATGAATTTTTCTCAATAATCCTATGATTGCCTTCAAATGTAGTGTTTAAAAAAAGATGAAACTGCCATTAAGATTCAAGTAAAGCGGACTTGAATCCAACAAAATAAGTGATCGACAGCAAAACTAAGCAAGTTTCTTAATAGATAAATGATCAGTGGGAGCAGTTCAAAAAATCAATTGATATGATACAGAAGCTGATTATATCTCAAACAGCAAAAGGACTGACAGAAAAAAAAAACAACTGAAGTGGCAAGCAATAGCATTAAACAAAAAGGTAAATGTAAACAAAGTGTCAACTAAATGGATGAATGGGAAAGGTATAAAGGATGATGCAACAGGTCAAACTGCAAAAAGGGAGTATGACAAGAAACTTGCATGGAATATCAAAGTCAACAAAACATTTTACATTTGGCAAACTAAGGTGGTCAACAGCATCAGGGCCTCCTTAAAAACTGGTGGTGGTGAAATCATTCACTTAAATAACCAAATGGTAGGCACACTGAATAAATGCAATGCATCAGTAATTATGGAGGAGAAAGACGTAGGCAAAGAAATTAATGTTGATTCAGGGACATGACTCATCAAAATTAACATAAGCAAAATAAGCACAGTTGCACAGTGGTTAACACTGCTGCCTCACAGCATCAGGAACCCAGATTTGAATCCACCCTCAGACGACTGAGTGCAGTTTGCACAGTGTCTGTGGGTTTTCTCCAGGTGCTTTGGCTTCCTCCCACAGTCCAAAGAAGTGTAAGTTAGGTGGACTGGCCATGCTAAATTGCCCATAGTGTTCAAGGATGTGCAGGCTTGGTGGGTTAGCCATGGCAAATGTGGGGGTTACAGTGAAGGGGTAGAGAAGTGGATCTGGGTGGGATGCTCTTTGAAGGATCAGTGTGGACTTGATAGGCTGAATGGCCTGCTTCCACATTGTGGGGATTATATGAAGCATTAATAAGTGAATACCACCAGAGAGAGAAGTGTAGCAAGATCACCTGTAAAAGTTAAAACGGGCAATTGAGAAAAAGGTTTGCAAATCAATGATGGCAAGAGGATCTGGAAGTGTTGAGACAGGGGTGGGTGCTTAAAATTGGGTCCGAATGAATAGTGAACCAGGTTGAAGGCCTAAATGGCTTTCTCCCATTAGCTGATAGGTAAACATCAGTCAACCAGTAGATTGTTTTATATGCAACTTTTGTCTGCTGCCACTCCACAAGAGAGATTTTAGTGAAGTCAATTGCTCCTCTGTTAATCGGGCCTGATCTCATAACTTGTGAAATATAAGACAGGTCTAGTGCCATTATCCCCACACAGTGGACACATTCTGTCAGCAAAATGGGCTCGAATGGTCCCCGACCATCCTGAAAAATGATCTGACTTTCTAAGAAAACAATGATTCGGAGATGCCGGTGTTGGACTGGGGTGTACAAAGTTAAAAATCACACAACACCAGGTTATAGTTCAACAGATTTAACTGGAAGCACACTAGCTTTCGGAGCAACGCTCCTTCACCTGATGAAGGAGCATCGCTCCGAAAGCTAGTGTGCTTCCAATTAAACTTGTTGGACTATAACCTGGTGTTGTGTGATTTTTAATTAAGAAAACAATATATCCAAAGGATGCATCACCTGAAAGCTGATCCTACAGTATCACACAATAAGCCAAAAATGCTCAAAGTTTATACTTCTTAATATGATTTCAAACATCAAAATATCCACAGTTTCTCTTTCAAACAGCTCAGATCCAAACTTGGCTCTCGGATACCAAATTCATTAATAACCTCGATCCTTCTCCAACCGAAGGAAATGAGAAACAAACTTTATTTAATCTAATACGGCACGATACTAAAAGCTTTCACCATACAGCCCTGCCATTCTGAAACAGGAGAAAAAGCAGTAGGAACACAAGAAATAGCAAACATCAAGGGCCTAGCTTAACAAAGCTGGACTTTCCCAGAACCATCCAAAGTTGTTTTAAAGAACTTTACAAGTTAAACATTATCCTTTGGAGGCAAAATGTACATTAGTGAGATGTTAATCAGCTAATTTGTTCTGCTGACAAGGAATTAGATGTCCCAGGGTGTGTGTTTCTCTGTCTTGCAGGCAGGATGTGACAACCTGAATCACTTTACATTGTGTTTGGGCGGTATGTGACTATGGGGGAATGACAGGAGTTTGTCTTTTGTATGTATGACTGACTGTGATGTAAAATACCGTACAAAAGGGAGAACGGTTCCCTTGTTCAGACAGCCTCGCAAGTATCGCAAAGAGTGTTCAGTGATCCTCCAAAAGCTTGTACTTGCTGCAATAAATCGTGGC
This sequence comes from Chiloscyllium plagiosum, assembly GCF_037043375.1. Taxonomy (NCBI): domain Eukaryota; kingdom Metazoa; phylum Chordata; class Chondrichthyes; order Orectolobiformes; family Hemiscylliidae; genus Chiloscyllium; species Chiloscyllium plagiosum. Next base: position 75,870,192 of record NW_028270151.1, read on the forward strand.
TGTTCACAGAAGTTGGCGTATTGCAGTTGCATCAAATGTGTAAGAATCTCAAGAAGGGAACTTAACATTAGCAAGGCGCAATGATTTAATCATTGCGAAATGAGCAAACAGAGAGCAGAAGAACATCACAGGCTTAGAACTGTAGTGACATAGATGCTACATGTAATAAACAAGACAATTTGGACCAGTTATTTCAGTACCAAGATGGAGACACAGGAAACCAGTTAAATGCAAGCAGCATTATTTTTGTTAATAGACCAATGACAACCCAACTCAAAAAAGGTATCTTATCCAACAGCAAGTGTATTAATTCACTAAGTGCCTGCAACCAAATAAGTATGTCCCATAAACCTTTACAGTTCAGAAGAATGATGTTTGTGCAGGTTATTTGCCAATACAAGTTTGAACTATTCCCACTGGACTGCATCTCTCTAGAGTGGTGAATCATCTGCTGCTTTAAATATTTATCCTTGAAAGATGTAAGAGTTTCTGCCTCGAAACACTGATGTACACCATTACTTATTTTGATCACATCTACATACAATCTGCCAAATATCTCTCTTCACTGTAGCAATTTCAAAAACCCTTTAACAAGTTTTCAAGTCTGTTAGCTTTCTGGTTAGTCTTTCAATCCTTATGAGTGCATTATTTTGGATTCCTCAGAGTACTATAAGGCTGGATTTACATTGGCCTCTTACAGCACTTTACAACTCATTTTCTAAAAGTTAAACAATTACTGATCAAGAGCCACTATATACAGGTTCTTTAATGCAATGGTTGCATTCTTGTGCAACTCCTCATTATAGAAAAATCACGCTTTAGAAACAGCACCTCAAGTGCTGGTGATGCAATCACATTACAGCCAACACACATTTTAAAAGTTTGCACTTGAGAAACAGCGTCCCCACATCGTCAATCACATTACAGCTAACATACATTAATGAAACTTGCATTATAGCAAAACAATCTGCAAGTGCTGTAGCTACAAAGTTCAAAATGGAAATTCTGTGATGACTAGGATTCTGCAGGGACCTAGCACCTCCCAAAAGCATGCCCATATCTTCAAAGCCTGCCATCATTTCAAAGCTACAGATCTGGAGTGATTTTAATACTCTCTACCTTGCGAGACATGTACAGCACTGACAACACAAGCAGCTCAGCCATCCAAGTCAAATGCACCATATTAAACATCGCTTCTCTTCACCACTAAGTGGTGGCAATGTGTATCATTTAAAGCCTCCACTGACTGCACCTTCCAAACTACAACCCTGGATCTCCTGAAAGACAAGGGCAGCAGATGGAAACACCACCTCCAAATGTTTCCCTCCAAGCCATATACTATCTCAACAAAATCCTGGAACTGCCTTCCTAACAGTATTGCTAGTGCCCTTATAATTGCTGGACTCTAGCAGCTCACCATTGCAAGGGCAATTGGGATGGTCAATAAATGTTGGATTTGCTGACAAATCGTCACCTTGTTAAAACCCTTCAAAAGTTTTAAAATTTGATAAGATTCCCTTTGCAAATTTGATCCAGTGCAGTTCTTCAGTTTCTCCTCAAATCTGTAGTTTACCTTGAAAGAAAGTAATTTCTCCAATCTTAGGATATCCAAAAGCATTTGAGTCAATTAAGTAATCGTTGTTGCAATTGAAAAAAAAGCATCAGCTACATTGTACACAATGTTACCACAAATTAATGTATTAAATCAACAGAGAACATTACACCATAATTGGCCAAGAGATGTTACCACTTTCTCATGTCAAGGAAAGATTTTAACAGGACATCTGGCTTGGACATTCATTCAATGGCCTTCCACCTCTGACAGAGTGATGAATAGAGGTGCCTCTTAATATAGTTCTTTGAGGACAGCCTGATTTGATAATTTCCATGACTTGAAGCTTGTGGCCACAATATTTTGGGCATCCTCCCAGCTTCTAGAAATGGAGCAAATAGTTGCATCTCCCATACCGGTGGGGTTGGGTTGCCTTTTCATCTCCAATGGAAGTCAAATGGAGACCCCGGCTGTTAAGATCACTGGTGAGGCATTTCTTCAACACTGCTAATTAGTGGGATGTGTACAATCAGGAAAATGGGCCGTTACCACCATTTTGAAAATTCCTTGCTGTTATCCAAAATCACTGACAAGCACGTTCTTGGTAGGTCCAAAAATATTCCTTTGAAAATTGCACAGTAATGTTTTACAATCACCAGAGTTAGCAGTCAATTTAAAGTTTGTGTTAGCAAGCATGTTCATACTGCAGGAAGCACCTCAATATCACACAATCATCATGTTCTCAAAACCTCTCACGTTTGGACTTTGATACTGTGTACCCAACAAATCTAATACAAATGTAAGGTTTTATATTCAATTTGCAAGCACTAATTTCTAGCCAAAACATATTAAAGGTTTTTAAACAAATCTTCAACATGAAGCATTTAGAATCGATGTCAAGTAAATCTGCCTCAATTTATGGTGATGCTCAATCCCCCAAGATAAAATATCAGGAAGTGTCATTTCTTTTGGAATTAGATTAGATTCAATTCCCTACAGTGTGGAAACAGGCCCTTCTGCCCAACAAGTCCACACCAACCCTCCAAAGAGTAACCCACCCTACCCACTTCCCTCTGACTAACGCACCTAACAAAATGGGCAATTTAGCATGGCCAATCCACCTGACCTGCACATCTTCGGATGAAAAAAAAAATTCACATAATGGGTATTTTTGTTATTGCAGTTCAAACTTATTTTTTGGGTGGAGAGATGAAGTATTGAGTCATATGATGCTGTCACAGATGACAATCACACACCGATACAAATATCCACCTTCTCCTCCTCTCAGACATGGGGAGAATGTCTGTGTGGAGTTTTCCAGCCTCGGGCAGACTGTGCATCAAACCTAAGACCCAGTGCTGCGAGGCAGCAGTGCTAACCACTGAGCCACCATGCCACCCCTAATTAGTTGAGGAACTAAGCATTAACCACTGGATGAAATAATAAGGTAACAACTGATAAGGCTAAGGACTAAAGGGATGACAACCTTTGACTCTGAGCTACAATGGATTGAAAAATGACTCACAGCAGTACCATGTGGCCCAAAGTCAAAGTGCATTTTATCTCCTTCCACTGATGTAATTCAATTAACCACACTGAAAACGTGCACGTCATTTCAATGACAAACAACAAAATATAAACACTAAGTGCTAATAAATAATAGATTCACATTTATTTATTCTAGGAAACAAACTATAAAGTGGTCTTAAGTAGCACTCTATCTTGAGCCATTCTTTGCTGCCCGTGTGTCCCGATTTCAAACATACTATTAATTCCACAAAAATGTAACATAATGGGTGTTTTTGTTACTGCAGTTCGAACTTATTTTTTGTGTGGAGAGATAAGTATTGAGTCATATGATGCTGTCACAGATGAAAATCACACACTGATACAAACATCCGCCTTCTCCTCCTCTCATCATAATAAAAAAAGTCTGTCATGTTCGTGACACGATTTTATCGTACGAACTGGGAGAGATGTCAGGCCATGTAGCTTGCCCTAGGACCAGACCCGTTTTAGAGTAGAAAATGGGATAAATCCGAAACGGATCAACCAGTAGTTTAAGGAGCAAAAATAGTTCTCACAGTCGAGGAGCGGGCTGGACGAAGATGCAATGAATCCTATTCCTGCCTCCCTCTCCCCTCCTCTTACTGCTACTGATGCGCAATAATTATGTGTTTGTTGGGAGGTGGGGGTAGATGGATTAAGGAGAAACATACTGGAAACATCACGCTCAGCAGACAAACACACTCAAGTCCTTTATCAAGTGACCGCGCTGTGAACCCGGCCCTCGATCGCCGCAACCATCCCAGACATTCCAAATTGGAATCCAGAGACTCCTGTGGAACGCAATGTAATAATTCAAAGTTCCAAATTAGAATCCAGAGACTCCCATGGAACACCGTGTAACATCTGAACATTCCATTACCATCTGCAACACTACTCACCCTCAGACCAGACCGCTCTACTCACCCCTTTCCCCCAATTTGTCACAAGACACGTCCGTCTGCCTGCCTAACCCCGCCTTCGTGCCGCGGTCACCTCTGGGAATTGTAGTCCATTTAACACTATACCCTGTTTTCCCCGTTCCCCTTCCTCTGCCAGAAAGGGAGACTACTACATTTCCCATTCAGCACCGCAGACTGCTATTGGAATGCATTCCCCCTGTATTGACTTCCTTGTGAATCCATTCGGCCCGAGCTCGCTCCAACGCTATTGGCGCGCATGTTAAGATATCTGCCCTCTATTTGTGCTTCCTCCAGCAGTGTTTACGTCCTACAGCGACGTTTCCGAAGGGAGACCGCCCTGATGGCTCCATCAAATCAGATGAAATTAGCCCTTTTCTTTATAGAATAGCTAAATAAGAATTTAAGGGGGGGGGAGGAACTCAAAGAATTGCAGATGCTGGAAATCAGAAACAATAACAGAAGTTGGAGATCACAGCTGGTCGATACGACGTTTCATCACCCTCCAGGGGTGCTATCTGGCACACTATGATCTCCAGCATTTGTTTTCAGAGTTAGGCAATATTCTGTAGCAGGGTCATTGCTTTGTGTATACAGGTGCTGCTGAGTTTCTCGAATAATTTCTGTATTTTGTTTCTGATTTCCAATGGCTGCAGTTTGAGGGGGGGGGGAGGGGGAGGTGCGGAGATACAGGGTCACAATTGTAGATTCGGTCGAGAAAACACTCCACTCAAGTCTAAGCAGTTGCGTGCACTAGTCAAGCTGAATGGCTTGTTGTTTGGTCCATATTCAATACAATCCAGTCTTCAGATGTTTGTGGTTATAAAGTATCACTGTGGATATGTGAAATCCTCCATACATTCACATTCTGCCCTATATCCATTTGACAAGTGCCTCTCCACCTTCATGAACTAACAGCAATGCACCTGCTGGACCGATAATGGTTATCACTTACAATGAACCAAGTTTGTGAATATGTAAATCAGAAGTTTATTTTTAAGTCCACACATAATAGTGGGAAAGCTGGCAAAAAGCCCCAGTCAGAAGCCCAGAGAGAAACTTCTCTATATTGCAATGGACTAGAAAACACAACTCATTCCAACCTGTCACCCAAGACAGGTCCATGTGTCAGTCAGATTCCATGCCAGATGATCAGCAATGAGCTAATCTTTAAAAAGATCCATAGTGGATTAACTACCAGAGCAAAATGGCATAGGAGATTTTTTTCATTAATTAATGGGATGTGGGTGTAACAAGTTAAGCCATTATTTACTGCCATCCAGAATTGCCTTGGAGAAGGTGAGGGTGAGCTGCCTTCTTAATCAGCAGTGCTTCTGGTGTAGGTACACAAACAATGCAGTTTGGAAAGAAGTTCGAGGGTGTTTTGATCCAGTGACAGTGTTCCATTCAGAATGGCCTTTGACCTGGGGGGAATCCTGCAGGTGTTGTTCCATAGTCCTGTCCTTCTAAGTAGTAAAGGTCACAGGTTTAGAAAATGTTATCAAAGAAGCATTATTGAATTACCCTGTAGATTGGACGGACTGCTGTCACTTCGTGTCAGTGGCGAAGGAAGTGAATGTTGAAGGGTGGATGGGGTGCCAGTCAAGACGCTGCTTTGTCCGAGATGGTGTCAAGTTTCTTGAGTCTTGTTGGAGCTGCACCCCTCCAGACAAGTGGAGACTATTCCATCACATTCCTGATGTAGGATCAGGGTTACTTAAATATGTAGTTTAAAGCTTGGGATGGGAGAAATGGGTTTTGTTTTATGGAACACTGGTAAAATTATTGAGGAACGAGGGAACTGTACCACTGGGATGACTTTCAACTGAACAGCATCAGGATAGATTAATGAGAAAGGATGAGGTAATATTGCAGGGTAGTGACACAATTAATGTAAACTAGAGTGTGGCAGGAAGAAATAGAATCTGCACACCTAAGAATAGACCACCAAATGATGTCAGAGTCAGGAAAAAAGGTAAGATGAGAGGCTGGATCAGTTAGGACTGTACTCACTGTAGTTTTGAAGATTGAGGAGGAATGTCATAGAAACATATGGAATCCTAACAGGACAAGACAGAGTAAATGAAGGAAGGGTATTTCCAATGACCAGGGGCCACAATCTAAAGATACAGTACCGAAATTTGGAGAAATCTCTTTATCCAGAGAATGGTGAGCTTGTGGAATTCTCCCACAGAAAGTAACTGATGCCAAAACATTGAATATTCTCCGCAAGAACTTAGATATAGTTCTTAGGGTAAGAACTGATTCGGATGTCTCATTAGAGGGGAAACGAATAAATATAAAAGATCAGAAAAAAAACAGACAGCACTAGAATAAGGAATCATAAGGTATAAGGTGATTTCAGAGTAAGAATGATGCAAAGTGTCTGTTTTAGATTTATAATGCACATTCGAAGCTAAGAATTATAGCAGCAAGTATCTCATTTCCTGATTTTATTAAGCTTGTCCACCATCCAAAAGGCAGTAGTCAGGAATGATAATCTACACTTGACTGGATGGGTGCAATACAACATTCAAGACACTCAATACCATCCTGGAAAAAACTGCCTGCTTGAGCAGTACCCCATTCACCCTTAAACATTAACTGAGCAGCCCCTACTGGAAGTGTGCTATCTGGATACCAGGAAATGACAGATCGGGCTTGGTTCTCCTCCAACAATGGAGAAACCTAAGACAAGAAATCTGATTTAACTAGGCTAGCCCTTTGTAATTTTAAAGCCTCCTATTATATCATTACATATTGTTTTCTCTTGTTTTAATAAAATCAATCACAATTTTTTAAGTTTGTTGTGTTTGTATTGTATTTCATCCTGCCATGCAGCATCCTTGTGTTTCTGTGATGTCTTCTATAGGTTAGTTACATTTGGTCTACTCTATCTCCATTGGAAAACTTAACTGGATCAATCTTTTCATACTATTTATATGTGTAACTGTGATCCTGAGTTATAGCAGCCTTCCGTTAACCTTTTTTTAGTTTTGGACAAAAATCAATGTTGCAGCTCCAATCTTTATAACTTCCGAAAATGTGAGAAATGTTTCATAAACTGGTAGAGTCACCTACTGGTGAAACATTGAATTAGACTATTAACTATACAAACTGGTGATATACAGCTAGGTGGAAGTTAATATGTATGAAGTATCACATAGGTCTTGCTTTCTTTTTCAGTCATTTTAGCTCTCTAAAGATAGATGTGCACCACCTCTCACTATATCCTAAATTAGTTTACTGCCTTTAAAGTAGTTTATGAAATTTAGTCTCTGTGGTAATGCAGAAATGTGCTATCCAATTTGCACAGAGTAAATTCCTAAAAACTGCAAATGGTGGTCAAATAATCTGCTTTATTGATTTGGCCAAAGTATAAATATTGACTAAGACATCAGGAAAACCTTCCCCACTCCTTTTTGAGTAATCCCATGAAATCTTTTATATCCATCTGAGATAGCAGATAACTTGGTTTTAACATCTTTCCCAAAAACTGGATCTTTGATATAGCAGCACTCCCGCAGTTGTGCAGAGATAATTGAGTCTAGATTTTGTTCAATAGAGCGTAGAGTGGGATAAAGGCAACACTGAGTTTTGAGAGATGACTAATATATCACATGAATGATTTTTATTTTAAAAAACTAAACAAAACCTGGAATCAAAATTATGTAGTAGCTGGCATTTACTTATTTTTAAAAATTAATCAATGGAACATGGATGTCGCTGGCTGGCCAGTCTTTTATTGCCTGACTCTGGTTGTCCTTGAGAAGGTGGTAGTGAGCTGCCTTTTTGAACCACTGCAGTCCACTTGCTTTAGGTTGACCCACAATGCCCTTAGGGAGGAAATTTCAAGATTTTGACCCAGTGACAGAGAAGCAATGGTGACATATTTCCAGTCAGGATGGTGAGTGGCTTGATAGGAAACCTGCAGGTGAAGATGTTCCATGTATCTGCTATCTATGCCCTTAAATATGGAGGTTTTTATGGATTTGGAAGGTGCTGTCTAAGGAGCTTTGGTGAATTTCTGCAACATATCTCCCACTATCTCCATCTATTGCCAATCCCTAATTGCTCCGAAGTTAGTTAAGAATCAACCATATTATTATGGGTTTGGAATCACATGTAGACCAGACCACGCAAGAATGGCAGACATTGGTGATTCAGAAAGAAAGACCCGTAAAACCTGTGAATGACACATACTGATCCATCTTGCATACAGTACTTCAAAATAGAGGTACAGTGCATCCATTTCCAACATTTTTCTCTTCTGGGAAGCAGATAAGATTTTAGAACAAACAGCAGTGATCACATAATCATCATTAAGCTTTTTTTTTAAATCCAGATTTTTATTGAATTAAAATTTCACCATCTGCCATGGTAGGATTCAAGTGTCTGTCTCCATAACATAAGTTGGGGGATCCTGGATTGTTATTTTATGGACATTACTACTTTGTCACTGCCTCTCCCAAAAGCTTACAGAAAGGTTCCAGCAGATAGGGAAGGTTCACAATCTCAAATCATGTGTGAACATTTATCTTATTGTGGCTTTTGTTCGAATTAAAGAAGAGAATGGGGGTGTGATGGGATTCCAGTGTTCATCAAGCAGTAAGCAAAACATGTCACACTAGGACTTGTTCCTTTAAACTACCCACATTATTTACAAGTTATCAAATGTCTTTAGAATGGACCATAATCAGTCCTATCTGACACCAGAAAGTGAAATGCATCATGTTACCTTCTTTAGGAAGAAAAAAATCATAGGATTTGGATGCTATGTCAAACTTATACAGTGTACATTCTATTTTATGATTTGGAGATGCCCGTGTTGGACTGGGGTGTACAAAGTTAAAAATCACACAACACCAGGTTATAGTCCAACAGGTTTAATTGGAAGCACACTAGCTTTCGGAGCGACGCTCCTTCATCAGGTGATTGTGCCTGATGAAGAAGCGTCGCTCCGAAAGCTAGTGTGCTTCCAATTAAACCTGTTGGACTATAACCTGGTGTTGTGTGATTTTTAACATTTTATTTTAAGTTTCCACATGCTTCAAACAGCATATGACAGAATGCATTAAGCTTTTTTATTTATAATGGCAGTCACTTTGCTTTGCATTTTCAGAAATTGTCAGTGCCTAATTTGCATAATATATTAATGGAAATTGGCAACAGCATCTGACTCCACCCCTTCCCCTCCTCTGTCTCCCCCATGACTTGCAGACATGATGTCCGATCCAAGTGAGATGGCTGGCTTATTTAAATAACTGGGAACTCAAAATTCAAGAGGTTGGAGAAGGGGGAAATTCAGCTCTGTTATATTTCCTGATGAATCAACATCTTTTGTTCCAAACAGCTGGTATCTACACTGACAAAATAAAACTGCCATAGGATGTCATTGCCCTTGTCCTAGTTCCTTTAACAATCCAGAGGCAAGTGGGAGACTGGACCTTTTTTTAGATAAACAACTTCTTCAGTACTTTCTGTGCTACGTACAAGTCACAATTATTGAAGAAAGCTCGAGAATAGTGTACTAATGCAGGTTTACAACTACACATTAATCTGTCTTCTTCTGATCAATCTGTGAAGTATTTCAAATACTTTCTATTTTAAAATTGTAAAACTGGAAATTACTGGTGATATAAATAACAACTGTGAGAATAACAGATGCTATGATGTTTCTACATTTGCTATTTTTACAGATACATTGATCTATTTATAAAAAGTAGGATAACACAGACAGGTAAGTATTACACCAACCCGTTAAACATTCATCTGCTGTTATCACTGAGAGTATTGACTAACTCATTTGATCCTGTAAGAGCAGGTCATTCTCATGTGCTAGAAAATAAGTCTTTTGCAGATTTTTTAAAACATCCAAATGTGCTTGAAAGTACATTTTGCAGGAAAAGTAGTGAATTTTGTGCTCCCAAATAGATTAACCCGACAGCCTTTAGTCTGGAGTTGCAACCTATTATACTGTTATTGATGATTAATGTCACTCATCAAATTTCCTTGTCTATGTTTGTAGACTATATTAGCTGTCCCCTGGATACAATGAGGAAGCAAAGTGATCACCACAAATGCAAAAACAAACTGAACACAAAGTGAGAGCAGAGAATTAGAATCAGACAACAGAGCAAATTATTAAATACCGAAATCAGGTCATTTGAAAATTGAAAAAAAGGAAAAAAATCACACCTCAATCCCGAACTTACCTTTCCCCAAAGGAACAATTCCACAAGTCCCACTGAAAGATAAATTTACATAAAACCAATTAATGTATTCATATCCATGAAAAGCTGAAACAGGCAGATAGTGCTAAAATGGAGATTAGTATGTGAACAAGTGGAGTTGGAGTAAGGGAGAAATAATGAAATTTAAAATTAAGTTATACTGCATTGTGTGAATGCAGAGTGCTGTTAATAAAATTGGAGTATTTTGACACAGATTGTCATGTGGGATTATGACGTGTTGATAACATAGACCTGGCTCAAGGAAGGACAAGGCTGAGGGTTAAATATTCCTGATTAGAATGTATTCAGAAAAAGCGGGAAAGATAAAAAGAGAAGGGGTGGCAGTCTTTGTTTAAGGAAAGCATAACACTTCTGGAGAAAGACAATGCTTCAGAGAGTTCAAGGCAACTATCAATTTGGCTGGAGTTAAGGAACAAAAAGGATGCAACTGCATCTACACTTGACTGGATGGGTACAGTACATCACTCAAGATGCTCAATACCATTCAGGAAAAAAGCTGCCTGCTTGAGCCACACTCCATTCATCCTTAAACATTTACTGAGTGACCCCTGCTTAGAAGTGTGTTATCTGGACATCAGAAAATGACAGACTGGGCTTGGTTCTTCTCCAACAATGGAGAAATCTAAGGCAAGAAATCTGATTTCACTGTCCTAGCCCTTTATAATTTTAAATCCTCCTCTTATATCATTCCATGTTGTTTTCTCTTGTTTTGGAAAGGATATAGGGGAAGAAATCTGCAAAGAAATTACACAGTGGCGCACTTTCATTACCTGTATTTAGACTGGGATAGTGAGAGTGAAGGAACATTGAGGAACAAGTGTTCCTAGATGCAACTCAAGAGAATTTCCTGCAACAGTGTGTAACCAACCAACAAGAAAGTAGGCACTGCTCAACCTGGTTACTGGGAATGAGTTGGGCAAAATAGATCAAGGGACAGAGGAGGAACATTTTGGGGAAAATGATAATGAAATCATAAGTTTTGTGATGACAGTGGAAAATGACATTTGTCAATCCAGATTAAGAATAATCAACGAGCAGGCAGCCAATTTCAATAGGGCAAGAACAGAGCTGGGCCAGACAGACTGGAACCAAAAGTTGGCAGGAAAACAGTAGTTGAACAATGGACTACCATTAAAGAGGAGAAGGTTTGGCACAATCAAGATATAATCTTTCAAAAAATAAAAGCTTGGATTAAAAGAAATGTCCAGAGCTCACTGAATGCTAAAGGGGATAGAAGTGCGCTTATGACAGATGTCAGGTATGAAACATGATTGTTAATCAAGTTGAAAATAGAATGTTCAGAAGGGAAGTGAAGAAGCAAATACAAGAAGCAAAGAAGGATTATGAAGAAGACTGGCAGCTAACATTGGAGGTTGAGGAGTGACCTTATAAAATCATGAGGGGTATAGATAAGGTGAATGGCAGGTGTCTTTTCCCTCGGGCTGGGGATTTCAAGATGAGGGGACATATTTTTAAGGTGAGAGGAGAAAGATTTAAAAATGGCATAAGGGCATCTTTTTTTACACAAAGAGTGGTTCATATGTTGAATGAACTTCCAGAGGAAGTGATAGATGCAGGTACAACATTTGAAAGACTTCTGGATAAGTAGATAAATAGAAATAGATAAATAAGAAATGTTTGAAAGGATATCGGCCGAACACAGTTTAGTTTGGGATTATGGTAGACAGATTGTCTACCAAACAGGTAGAGTTGGAGTAAGGGAGAAATAATGAAATTTAAAATTAAGTTATACTGCATTGTGCAAATGCAGAGTACTGTTAATAAAACTGGAGTATTTTGACACAAATGGTCTGTTGAACCAAAGGGTCTGTTTCCATGCTGTATGACTCTATGACTAACATACAAGAAATTCTGAAGTGTTTGAAAGGCAAATCAAAAGCAGGAATACTCCTGATTAGATACCACTACGAGGCAAGAGCTGAGGTGTTAAATGAATGCTTTGCTCTTGACTTAGTAACAAGTCAGGTGTTTCCCAGACCATGGCAACTAAGGTGGAAACTCATCACAATATTGATAAGGTGGTGGTATTGGATAGCTGGTGGTACTTAAAGTTGGAAAGGCACCAGGACTGGATGAGATTCATTCAAGATTATTGAAGCAAGTGAGAGGCATTAGCAATAATTTTTTAAATCTTCCCTGCATTTGGGAGTGATGCTAGAGGACTGGAGAATTGCAAACATTATGCCCTTGTTCGCCAAAGGCTGTCAAGCCAGGCTCAGCAAATGCAGACCAGTCAGTTTAATTTCAGTGATGAGGAAACTTTTAGAAACAATCTTTCAGGATAGAATTAATAGTTGCATGGAAAAATGTTGCCTGATTTAGAAGAATCAGCAAGGATCTTTTAAGAAAAAGTCATTTCTAACTTTTTTTTTAATGGGGTATCAGAAGAGGCTGATGACAGCAAGACCATTGATGTAGTGCACATGGACTGCCAAAAGCTGCTTGAAACAGTGACACACAACAGAGTTGAAAGCAAAGTTATAGGTCATGGAATAAAAGGATGGTAACATTGTGGACAGAAAATTTGCTGAGGGACAAGAAACAGAGAGCAATGGGTATTTTTCAGGCTAGTGGACTATTTCTAGTAGAAGTCCTCAGGGGTTGAATTTGAGCCCCTCACTCTTTCTGACATATACAAATGATTTTGATCTTGCTGTACAGGGCACAATCCCAAAATCTGCAGATATCACCAAAATTTAGGAGCATTGTAAACTGTGAGGAGAACAGGATAAAACTTCAAAAGACAATTCAAATTAACAAACTGGTGGAGTGGGTAAAAAAGTGGCAAGTTAAGTTTTTTTATTCATTCATGGGATGTAGGTATCACTGGCTGTGCTTCCATATCCATCAAAGTTTCACCTGCACTTCCACAAATGTCATTTATTGTATCCGTTGCTCCCGATGCGGTCTCCTTTACATTGGGGAGACTGGACGCCTTCTCGCAGAGCGCTTCAGGGAACATCTCTGGGACACCCGCACCAATCAACCCCACCACCCCGTGGCCGAACATTTCAACTACCCCACCCACTCTGCCAAGGACATGCAGGTCCTGGGCCTTCTTCACTGCCACTCCCTCATCACACGATGCCTGGAGGAAGAACGCCTCATCTTCTGCCTCAGAGCCCTTCAACCCCAGGGCATCAATGTGGACTTCACCAGTTTCCTCATTTCTTCTCCCCCAACCTTACTCCAGTTCCAAACTTACAGCTCAGCACCATCCTCATGAACTGTTCCACCTGTCAATCTTCCTTCCCACCTATCTGCTCTACCCTCCTCTCCGACCTATCACCTTAACCCCTTCCTCCATTCACCTATTGCACTCCCAACTATCTTCTTTACAAGCCCACCCCCTCCCATTTATCTCTCCACCCGTAAGGCTTCCAGTTTCATTCCTGCTGAAGGGCTCCTGCCCAAAACGTCAATTTTCTTGCTACTCGGATGCTGCCTGGCCTGTTGGGCTTTTCCAGCACCACTCTAATCTTGACTCTAATCTTCAGCATCTGCAAACCTCACTTTCGCCATTTATTGCCCATCCCGAGTTGCATTTGAGAAGGATGTAGTGAGCTGCCTTCTTGAATTGTTACAATCCATTTAATGTATGGTGAAATGGATCCACAATACCATTAGGAAGGGTTTTCTTGGATTTTGACTGAACAACAGTGAAGGAACGGTAACTTATTTCTAAGTCAGGATGGTGAGGGGAACTTGCAACATAGAGAGTCATAGATTCATAAAGATGTACAGCATGGAAACAGACCCTTCGGTCCAACCTGTCCATGCCGACCAGATATCCCAACCCAATCTAGTCCCACCTACCAGCACCTGGCCCATATCCCTCCAAACCCTTCCTATTCATATACCCATCCAAACGCCTCTTAAATGTTGCAATTGTACCAGCCTCCACCACATTCTCTGGCAACCCATTCCATACATGTACCACACTATTCATGAAACAGTTGCCCCTTAGGTCTCTTTTATATTTTTCCCCTCTTACCCTAAACCTATGCCCTCTAGTTATGGACTCCCCAACCCCAGGGAAAAGACTTTGTCTATTTATCCTATCCATGCCCCTCATAATCTTGTAAACCTCTATAAGGTCACCCCTCAGCCTCTGACGCTCCAGGGAAAACAGCCCCAGCCTGTTCAGCCTCTCCCAATAGCTCAAATCCTCCAACCCTGGCAACATCCTTGTAAATCTTTTCTGAACACTTTCAAGTTTCACAACATCTTTCCGATAGGAAGGAGACCAGAATTGCACGCAATATTCCAACAGTAGCCTAACCAATGTCCTGTACAGCCGCAACATGATCTCCCAACTCCTGTACTCAATACTCTGACTAATAAAGGAAAGAATACCCAACACCATCTTCACTATCCTATCTACCTGTGACTCCACTTTCAAGGAGCTATGAACCTGCACTCCAAGGTCTCTTTGTTCAGCAACACTCCCTAGGACCTTACCATCAAGTGTATAAGTCCTGCTAAGATTTGCTTTCCCAAAATGCAGCATCTCGCATATATCTGAATTAAACTCCATCTGCCACTTCTCAGCCCATTGGCCCATTTGGTCAAGATCTTGTTGTAATCTGAGGTAACCCTCTTCGCTGTCCACTACACCTCCAATTTTGGTGTCATCTGCAAACTTACTAACTGTACCTCTTATGCTCGCATCCAAATAATTTAATTAAATGACAAAAAGTAGAGGACCCAGCACCAATCCTTGTGGCACTCCACTGGTCACAGGCCTCCAGTCTAAAAAACAACCCTCCACCACCACCCTCTGTCTTCCACCTTTGAGCCAGTTCTATATCCAAATGGCTAGTTCTCCCTGTATTCCATGAGATCTAACCTTGTCCTTGGAAGGACTGTCTAAGTGGCTTTACTAAATGCCTGTACTGTTCCTTGTAGATGGTAAAACTCTAAAGCTTGCTAGACACTTCAGAAGCCACTTAAAAGTTGATAATATCATTGTGGTACTGGAGACTCATGTAGGCCAGACCAGGAAATAATGGCAACTTCCTTCTCTAAAGGATATTCGTGAACTCGGTGGTATTTTCAACAACTAACAATGGTTTCAAGGTCATCATTAAAATTATTTGTTTCAGATTTTTAAAAATTGAATTCAAATTCCACAATTGGCATTCAAACCTGGGTTCCCAGAACAATAACTGGGTCTTTAGATTATTAATTCAATGCAGATAAGTGATCTGATACCAGCTAGACCTGACCAAGCCCTATCCCCCACCCCTAAGTAATCCAACACTTACTTAGTTCCATGGCATCTTATCTATCTGGTGTTCTACCCACCTGACATCCTTTAACTGTCAGTCTATCCCACTTTTTCTTCCATAATTACCCTTTTACAGAAGTTGTGGTGACCTACACTGCTGGCTAATTAAATCACAGATTATGGCATCTACACCTGTAGAAAAGGAGGCATGGTTTGACTTCTCTCGGCTACCCTGAACTAAGAGAAACTGTTGGATTTCAGGTATGCCTTCATGTTTCTGAAGATGTCATGATTGGAATTTGAGCCAAAAGTAGTGATATGAAGGCCATAATCTCTCAGTCTGATTCATCAATGGAAAATGCAGAATGGTGTGAAGTTAGTCATAGTCATAGACATATCCAGCATGGAGACAGACCCTTTGGACAATCTCATCCATGCCAACCAGATATCTTAAATAAACCTAGTCTCATTTGCCAGCTTTTGGCCCATATTCCTTTAAACGTTCCCTACTCATGTACCCATCCAGATGCTTTTTAAATGCTGTAATTGTACTAGCCTCCACTACTTCCTCTGGCAGCTCATTCCATACACCCACCACTCTCTGCGTGAAAAAGTTGCCTTTTAGGTCCCTTTTAAAACTTTCTCCTCTCATCTTAAACATATGCACTCAAGTTTTGGAGTCACCCACCCTGGGGAAAATACCATGTTTCTTTATCTTATCCATGCCCCTCATGATTTTATAAATTTTGTATGGTCACTCCTCAGCCTCTGATCCTCCAGTGAAAATAGCCCCAGCCTATATTCAGCCTCTCCTGATAGCTCAAACCATCCAATCCAGGTGACATCCTTGTAAATATTTTCTGAACCCTTTAAAGTTTCACAACATCCTTCATATATCAGGGAGACCAGAACTGCATGCAGTATTCCAACACTGGCCTAACCAATGTCCTGTACAGCTGCAACATGACCTCCCAACACTTATACTCAATACACTGACCAATAAAGACAAGCATACCGAATGCTTTCCTCACTATCCTATCTACTTGGGACTCCACTTTCAAGCAACAATGAACCTGCACTCCAAGGTCTCTTTATTTCCTGTATTTGCATGGCAAACAGAAAGATGATTTGCCACAGGCCTTCATCAGGATTGCCCAAAACATCGATTTTCCTGCTCCTCGGATGCTGCCTGACCTGCTGTGCTTTTCCAGCACCACACTCTCGACTCTAATTTCCAGCATCTGCAGTCCTCACTTTCGCCACATTGTTAGGTTAGTTAAGTGAGCAAAGCAAGCTAACTCTGTTTCTCTTCACAGATGTTGCCTGATCTGCTGAATATCTCCAATATTTATTTGCTTTTTTATGACAGAAAGTTAGGACCTGTCCGTTACAATCCATGAAATATTTCAAATAACATAATGGGTACTAATTACTAATATTCTGTTTGGGACTAAAAAGCAATCATTAATTGTGGTTGGGACTTTGTTAAAAAAATTTCCTTTCTCTTTCTGAAACTTATTTCTCTCTCTTAATCAAATGTTTCTTTTTCTCCTTTTGTTTCACTTTCTGCACCTGAATTGACATTCACTATTCTAATTTACATGTTCTGTTCAAATTCTGTCTTGGTCAATCCTCAATCTTTCATTCTGATTGGAGATTTACAATTCCTTGCTCTGTTCATGCATATTTCAGGTTTCCTGAGAGAGGACCATGTCATTTCAATCTCCTACTTTTAGCAACTTGCATTGAAAAGTCACATACAGGTTAAATGAGCACAGATAATTTGAGCAATCCCTTCAGTTTGTTTGCTGGCTACAATATGTTCAGAATCGGCCAATGTGACTCTTTACAACAGCAAATTATCTTCAACTTCTATGCCTGAGATTTATCTACAGCTGGCATTGGGAGAAAATGATGCTTTATCTATTATCTCCTGGCCTCCTAATTTACAACAGTTGCTTGAAACATTAATACATCTTGGGTATAAATCATTTTGTGGCATGCTGAGGTATTGAAAACATTGTCTAAATAAAAGGTTTTATAATCCCCAGTAGGGACCAATACTTTAAAATAAAATAATTCAAATTTCCAAGAAGTCACTGAAAGATCAAAAAAATCAAAATTGCTGCTTGATTGGCATCACATCCAAGTATCCATTCCCTCAACCACTGTAGCTCAGTAGAAGCAGTGAGTACTATCTACAAGATGCACTGCAGATATTTACCCACGCTCCTTAGACCGCACCTTGCAAAGCCAGGACCACTTCCACCTAGAAAGACAAGGGCAGCAGACACCTGAACACCACCACCTGCAAGTTGCCCTCCAAGCCATTCACCACCATCCTGATTTGGAAATATATTGCCATTCCTTCACTGTTGCTAGGTCAAAGCCTGGAATACCTTCTCTGAGGACACTGTGGACCCACCTACAGAACATGGATGGCAACGGTTCAAGAAGACAGCTCACCAAGATCTTCACCTTCTCAAGAGCAACTAGGGACAGGCAATAGATAGTGGTTAGCTAGCAATACCCATATCCTATGAATGCATAAAACGAAGACAACATTTCAAATTTTAACTTCACCATAACAAACAAACCAAGTGTAGTACTAACTAAACATTTTTTTTTTGTGGACAATATATGAACTAAAAGATAGAAAATATCTCCTATTTAAAATTACTATCTCCCTCTTCTAATATATTTAAAGAAAAAATCTGTGTACCAATACTACAATGACTTTCTATGACCTGCTCCATTCTCAAAGTCTAACTTCACAGTAACATGAATTACGTAGGCATTGTGCCCAGGTAGAAATGCTGGTTAACTACCTTCAAAATGCTTAACTACATTCTATCCTGGAGTTAAATAAACAATTTAAAGCAGAACATACTACAAAACCTGACATTCCTAACAATGCCCTGTGACTTAGAAGCCAACAGTTGTTTCAGTCATTGTTTACTGATGCAAAATCTCACACCTTCTTCTCTGGATTCCCCTTTCACCCTTAACAACCAAGACACCCAAGTTTGATGTCATGTAGAATTCATAATGGGTCATATAAAGCTTTCACTACATCATTTTACCCTAAATTAGAAAGGCAGTCCCAAACTTTGTGGTGTCACAGCCTTTTGATGTACTTTCTTTCTCAAATCGCACTAGGTGGTTTCCAATCAGCGCCACTCCCCATTTTTATCTTTCAAATAATCTCTTTCAAATTATTGCCAATCCTTTTGAAAAAGGTTGATTGCTTTTGTGCAATGTTGGCAAATACCCAATTGGACTGAGATGCTGTCTGCTTCAAATAGTAATGTTTGGCATGAATACTACAAAATTATCTCTGACAAAAGAAGTTATTATGGAAGTATCAATTTTCTTGGACAGCTTGACAGGTTCGTAATCATGTGTAATACTTTGAGATCATGATCAAGATATTCCATATTTTGCATAGATTTTCATTGAATCATAGAGTGGATAAAGCAGAGAAAGGAGGCCAGTCAGCCTGTCAAACTTGTACTGGCACTGTTCAATCAGCCACACTCTCCTACTCAATTCACTTTGCCTTGCAAGTTTCTTTTCCTTCAGGTTTTTATACAGGTTTTGAAATCTTTGATAGTATCTGCCTACACACATTTTCAGATCCATTGCATAAAAAGCTTTTCCTCATGTTGCTTTTTTAAAAAAAAAAAAATTATATCTATGTCTTCTCGTTCTCAACCCTTCAACTAATGGAAACAGTATCTCTCTATAATCCCTCGACATCTTATGATCCTGAATGTCTCTATCAAATATCCTCTTAACTCCTCTGTCCTAAGTGTTGACAAGTATCACTATTGCAAGTTCTTGATTATTAAACTGTTTACTTGTAGAAGCAAATAGACAATGCAGTGACCTGACAAAATGGGGACATATTTGAATGTGACCATTTCTGCTGTTTCCTTTTCCTGTTTGATGTGTGCACATGCTGCTCTAAAAATGTAGATACTGGTGTATGTACGGAAACAGGCAGAGATTATACAATAAAACAAATAACTGCAGATGCTGGAAACCTGAAACAGAAATTGCTGGTGAAACACAACAGGTTTTGCAGCATCTGTGGACAGAAAACAGAGTTAATGAAGGGTCACTGGACCCCAGACGTTATAGGATTATTCACTTTTGGCATGCTGCTTTTCTGATTAGTGTCAGGCTAAATTTAGTCTTTCCATCACATCTGGAGACATAAAAAACAAAGCATTTTCAGAGACTGGTAGCAATTATACTGTAATTTTTACATTGCTTGATGTAATACTGACAGTATAATTCCAGAGTCACTTATTACTCCAATGTGGAAATTGAAAGCAGGTTTAAAAAGTTGTGTGAGTGTTTTTGAAGCACACTTGTTTCTGTCTGCATTCTTCAAACAGTTGAAATTATACAGCTGGAAATGGAGCTTTGCAGATCGTAGTCTCAAACTGAATGTAGAAGCAACCTCTGCATGCTTTGGGTGGGGCATAATGTTGCTCCAGCACCCTTCTATTTGTAATGGGGCCCCTCACTTCATTCCATTGTTCTTTTTCTGTTCATTATCATTTGTTGATAAAAGCAGTTAATCTTTTGGCAGTCTTTATTTGTTGCGATATGACTTTTTAACCAACATTATGACTTCCTGAATAAACTGTTCCACCATTTTTTTTCTGTGAAGTGTTATTTCTTGATCATACTCCTCTGCTCTGATTAAATAGTGCCTGCATCCCTATAAAGTATACACAAATGGCAATAATTTGCCAAAAAATGCATCAGGTTCCAAAATGTGCTTTAAAATATGATGAAGCATAAAATAACCAGCTTATAAAATAAAATGCAGGATAGAAATAGTGCACCTTTGTGTAAAAAAAGGACAAATTTCAGAATTTAGTGTCATGCACCCAATCTGCCATTGGGTCATTTTACAGGCACCCTGGCTACAACCTAATACTGGGTGGTTCCCTTAAATATTTAAAGGATGAACCATTATGTTTCACTGAAATTGGAGATGAGGAAGTTATCAATCCTTCCACAAATTTAATTTAAATAAAAGCACCTTATTGTGGAGTTAAAAACCGAAGTGCCCCAAGACATTCCAATCATCTCCACCCATGCTCCCTTCCCCTCCTTGCCAAAAGTGCCCATTCCAACAAAATCACTTGAAATCTACTTATGGGTTGCAGAAGCAAGACAAGTTGTCCAACAGTTGTACTGTTCACATGCGTGTGTTCCCTGTGTGGAGCACAGTGATTCACATGTGTAATTCTTGTGAAGCTCACAGCCCAATTTCTGGCTGGCCACAGGCCACTCAACTGAGGAATATGATGCTGTTCTGGCACTGAATTTGAGCCTGAAAATGGAACCAGAGGTAGATTTGCCTGTTCCTTCTGTTGAAGAATTGACAGACATAAGTATATTTGTAAGAAATCATCTCAAGAAAGCTTATTGACTTGAATAAAAAGGTTGACTGAACCATTGTGATTCACTCACAATTCATTCAAACTCATTTATTCACTTACTGTAAATAACAAAGTTAAAAATCACACAATACCAGGTTGTAGTCCAAATAAACCTGTTGGACTATAACCTGGTGTTGTCTGATTTTTAACTTTGTACACCCCAGTCCAACACCAGCATCATCAAATCTTGTAAATAACACGTCTTTAGAAAGGAATAAAACTCCCAGAAGTGACAGCTTACCAGCCAAGTTGTATTCAGCTCTGTGCGACTTGATTGGCAAGGACCTGCTGGAGGTGTACAACAGTATGCTTCTGGCAAGTCGGTGTGTGAATCCATGAGGAAAGGTATCATCACTTTCACCTGCAAGTGGAAGGGGGGAGGGATGAAATTAGAAATTAGCAACCAATTTCACTGCCGAATGCAGACTACAAAATCCTGTCTTTAGGTCATTGTCAACCAGGTCAGGTCTGATCTGGGATCAGCGATTCACGCTGACCAAACCTGTGCTGAATTGGGCCGGACAATCTCTGAGAGCCTTGCTCTCCTCAGGGATACAATTGTCGACATGAGGAGTGGGAGGATGTAGCCTTCCTCATCAGCCTGGACTAGGAGAAGGTCTTTGACAGGATATCGCACACCTACATGTGGGACATGTCTCCAATATGGGTTTGGGAGAGAATCTGGAATTGGATCCAACTGCTCTACACCAACTGCAGTTTCAATTAATGGGTAGGAATCAGAAAGTTTTCCAATCAGATCCAGAGTAAGGTATAGCTGCCCACTCTCTCTGCCTTGTTTGTGTGTGGTATACAGCCTTTTGCTGAGTCCATCGGGAAGGATGCAAGCCTGAGTTAGGTGACTATTCCAAGCAGCGAAGACCTGCAAGTCAAAGCCTCCTGTACGTGGATGAAATCACCATTTTCTGCTTGGATCGCTGTCAGTGCGCAGACACATGAGCATCTATAATCAGTTTGAACTGGCCTAAGGAGCCATGGTAGATTGTGGCATGAGCGAGGCCATGTTTTTTGAAAGCTGAACTGACCGATCCTTTATCCCCATTACCGTCAGCACAGATTACCTGAAGGTACTGGGAATATGGTTTATAGTGGCAGGGGCATGCGCAAATCTTGGGAGGATATCACCAAGAAACTTGATTTTTGGGAGAACGGCACCAACTCCATTATGGACCTGGTCATCTGGTGTGAGGCACTCTCTCTCTTGTACAACGTGAAACAGGTCTGGCACATTCCAAGAACCTGCTCAGTTGTAGTTACCTGAGCCATCTTCCACTTCATCTTAAGGTCTAAGATGGACTGTGTCCCCAGGGACACCATGTACAAACTCTGGATAAGTAGGAGGGGTAGAGAATGTGAGCAGGGGGGTGGGTGGGGGGGAGAGACATGTACTCAACACTGCCCTCCTCCTGATGGTCAACTTTGTGTGTAGCTGCATCAAACTATGCATATACCCTTGGTACGCAAATACCAAGTATCACTACATACTGAGGTTCTACTTAACTTTGATGTTGCAAAGTATGGGACTGGCCTTGTTGCTGTGATACGCTCCAAATAGTTGGACTATACCATATCACCTGTCCTTTGTGGAGAAATTCGCAAAGAAAAACACTTTTGACCATCAGGAAGTGGCCAGCACGTCATGTCCTTGAGACCCTGAGGGAAAACAAGAGGGTGGATCCTGTCGGGTTGTTCCCTGAGCAGACTATCAAAGTCATTTGGCAGAATGCCTCATTACTGGAACTTTCTCACAAAGACAAAGACATCACATAGCTGGTGGTGAGAAGGGCACTATCTGTGCAATCCTTCATGTATGCCCAGACTCTCTGCACATTGCTCTTAAAGCAGCTGCAGGGGGTAGGTAGAGACTGCCACACATTCCTGCTGGTATGTGCCTTTCCAAAGGAAGTCTGGAGAGAGATGCAATGGTTTTTGTTGAGGTTCATGGCAAGTAGCTCCATAACACAGGACTCTATGCTCTACGAGTTGTTCCCCGGGACACAAACCAGTATAAACATCGACTGTGCCTGGAGGACCATCAACTAGGCGATCGATGCTCTTTGATCTGCCTGAAACTTGTTGGTCTTCCAAAGCAAGGAGTTGACCTCGACCAAGTGCTGCAGACTGACACATTCCAAGGTCCACATGAGGGACACACTAAAGCTTGCGGCAGCTGCCCCCAATTTGCACCATCTAAGGTCTTTCAATTGAAGTTAAATAATGATCCGGTCACTTATTGAACCCCCCTCCCCGATGCCTAAAATATATGTAAATTTAGTCTTGCACAAATGAGAAAAGCCTTTGGTTTGTTTGTTGGGTAGAGTCAAACTCCAATGTTTTGTTTGCTTCTTCATAAGCTATTATATAGAACTGAACTGCTTAATTAACTGTGTATGTATATAAAGATATTTTTAGGAATAAAGTATATTTTTGAAATAAAAAATAACTGATAAACACTGACTCTGAGTCTGATATCTGACAGATTCATGCAACAACCAAGGGACTATTAGCTTTGCATCAAGCACTGTGAGGCATCAATTACATTTTAGATTAATATGAAGCTGAATCATATCATGCAATAAAAAGAACCTGAGCCAAGTTTGGGTTGATAGGACTGCCCTCAGCATTACTAATATATTACATTATTAATGATGGTGTTATGTATCTCTTGGAGATTTGCAAAGGGTCAAGGGTGCAACACATATGAATAATTTAAGAATGTAAAATGAATTTGAACTAAACTGAAGTAAATACACATAAAAAGCAAACTAACAAACTTACAGATGTGTATGAGCTAATTATCAAGAAAATATTATGTCTTTTCCACTTGAAATATTGGTGACAAAGGTGAATACAAAATGCTGGAAGCAATGTACACAAGGATAAAGGTTATGCCATGTGTAATGTTTCAAAGAAAATTATTGAATGCTTCCAGCAGTGGAAACATAGATAAGGTGATTGTTATTTTAAAATTGGAACATAGTAAGTTACATCAAAATTCAACAAATGAGATTACTAATTAACCTCAAGTCACAAAACCCTTTTAATAATGCAGTGTCTTTCCAGCAGTATGAAGACGTTCCAGCTTATTTAATGGTGCAATAGCATTAACTAATACAAACCCCAACTGCTAAGAGAAAGGTCCCATAATATGCATTGTCTCTTAACTTTATTATCCTTTATCAGAATGTTTTTCCTTGTATTCTACAACTTACGGAGAATTGTACCCAGCTATAATGAATATTTATCCCTCGAATTATACATAAATATTATGTATGCATTTGATGTATTTGAAATGTCAGCAGCATCCCACCCACATTCCACACCCACGACTGGTGATATTTTTCTATGGGATCTGAAGGCATGACACTCAGAAGATTGCATTTTTACATTAATACTGCATTCTGCTTAATTTTAAAGATTTTTTTTATCACTTAACAATTTCATTGTTTGTTAAGTCAGTGATATTTGGTTTTATCAATATTCATGAGACCCACAGCCCTTCCATACTAGAATCCCCTCCTCCTCTCCTTCATCTGATGAATCAGTACTCCACAATGGTGAACACCATTTGGAAAACACACTGTAGGTAGCAAGGGCACAGAATGTACTCTGGATGGGGGAATTCAATGTGAGTCACCACAAGTAACTCAGCATCACCATTACTGACTGAGCTGGCCAAGTTCAAAAGGACGTATCTGCTAGACTGGACCTGTGGAAGATGGTAGGTGAACAATCATGAGTGTGAGATATACCTGATCTTGTCCTCACCAAGCTACATGTAGAAGATGTACCTGTCCATGATGGTATTGGTCGGAGTGACCACTGGTCCTTAGTGAAATGAAGTCCGTCTTCATGTTGAGGATGCTATCTATCATGTTGTGTGGTACTATCAATGTGTTGAATGGTATTGATTTTGAAAAGATATTGCAACTCAAGATTTGGCATCTACAAGATGCTGTGGGCTATCAGCCACAACAGAAATCTACTCAAACATAATTTGCAAACTTATACCTTGGTATATTCTGTCCTCTACATTAATACCAAGCTAGGTCAACCCTGGTGCAATGAAGGGTGCAGGAAGGCATATCAAGAGCAACTTTCAAAAAATGAAGTGTCTTGCTGGTAGTGCTACAGCACAGAACTACTTGCCTGCCACTGATGTTTGCAGTGTACGATAGACAGTGCTATGAGATTCCACAACCAATAGATCAGATCTAAGCTCTGCAATTCTGCCACATCCATCTATGAATACTGGTAGATAATTAAACAAAAACAGGGGCAAAGCTCAACAAGTATCACCACCCTTTATTATGGGTAGTCAGACACATTAATGCAAGAGACAGAATATTTACAAGCATCTTCAATCAGAACTCTCTTCCCAGCAGCATTGTGGGTGTATCTACAAATCTTGGATTTCAGAGGTTCAAGAAGACAGACCTTCACAAGGCCAATTAGAAACAGGTAAGAAATAATAACCCTACTGAGCATACCCATATACCATGAATTCATAAAAAGAATTCTCCTGTTTCCAATATCCAAACTCAATTTTACAAAATAACTTTGCCAGCGTTGTAGCAATTAGTTGCTCGTGATTCAGCTTACTTGATTTTGTTGTTTTCCTTTTTGGTCTCTACCCTTTCCTTTTAACAACTTGGTCAGATACTTCCGTTCATCATTGCCATCTTTCAATTCCTAATAATAAATTTCCCCCACAACATATTTCTCCTCAAATGAATGGCATTAGTCACTGCTCCTTTTGACTCCTCCACTTGAGCTTCTGCTCGTTTTGTGATGTAGGTGTACAAAATGATTGCTAACAATGAAGACGGATTGAATTGAATGTTAGGGATGATGGGAGATGAGATGAACATTTGTACCAAAATTTTTAAAGTGTCAAAATACATCATGGAATTTGAATCCATGTTGGTTGCATGTCACTTCCATTTCCATTCACTGAAACATTCTCAGCTCCATTATGTATTCATGTTTAAATATACTCTGGAAATATGAGAAAACTAATCCATGTATCTATCTAATTTCTTAACAGAAGGAGTGACATAATGGTAATGTTAACAATAATGAGCGTAATCCAAAGAAAAGGACCAATGTGCTAGGCTCATGGGCTTAAATCTCACCAAAGCAGATGTTGAAACTTGAATTCAGTTGAGAAATATGGAATCATGAAACCATTGACAGATGTGATAAATCCATCTGGTTCATAACATCCCTTAGAGAACAAAATCTGCCATCCTTATTTTGTCAAGCAGGCATGTGATT
The DNA here is from genome assembly GCF_037043375.1 of Chiloscyllium plagiosum. Taxonomy (NCBI): domain Eukaryota; kingdom Metazoa; phylum Chordata; class Chondrichthyes; order Orectolobiformes; family Hemiscylliidae; genus Chiloscyllium; species Chiloscyllium plagiosum. The sequence goes on from NW_028270151.1 coordinate 75,896,471, forward strand.
CCAGATCCACAGCAATATATTTACTTCTGAAATGGCCTGAAAAGCCACTCAATTGAATTAAACCACTGCAAATCTTAGAGATAGGATGAAATTAATGTAGTACCATCATTGAACTAGCACTTAAATTTTGACTCTGTTGACTCTGCAAAATCCTCCTTACTAATAACTGGGGGTAGTTCCGTCAAAATTGAGAGAGCCATCTCACAGACTAGACAAGCGACAGCCTGACATAGTCATACTCAAGGAATCATATCACAGATAATGCCCCAGGACAGTGCAGGTAGTATACAGTTGGGAGGGAATTGCCATGGGAGTCCTCAACACTGATTTTGGACTTCACAAAATCTCATGGCATCAGGTCAAACATGTGGAAGGAAACTTCTTGCTGATTACTATTCACAAACCCTTAAACTCCTTGATTAATATATCAGTGCTCTTCAATGTTGAACACTAACTGAAAGAAGCACTGAGAGTAGAAGGGCACAGAACGTAGTTTGAGACAAGAACTCTAATGACCATCATGCAGAATGGCTTGGAAGCATCACGACTGACTGATTTGGCTGAATCCTAAATGATATACCTGCTAGAATGTGTGGGCAGCAAAAAACATAATTGACTTCATTCTCACCAATTTACCTGTTTAGATGCATTTGTCCATGACAGTAATGAGAGGAATGTGCATCACACAAAGTTTCTTCTTCGTACAGTGGCTATCCTCCATTATGTTGTGTGTCACTACCACCATGCTAAATGGAATAGTTTTCAAACAGATCTAGCAAATCAAAATTAAGCATCAACAAGGCACTGTGCATCAATAGCAGACACAGAATTATATTCAACCATAATTTGTAACTGCAAGGCCCACATTTCCCCTACTCTTATCATTAGCATCAAGCCAAGGACCAACATTTGTTAAATGAAGCATTCAAGATAATATGCATCTGTCATACGAATGATAATTGTGTAAGATTCAATCTCACTTTAGGGAGCTTCTTTACTTGAAACAGTAAAGCACATTAGTTCTAAAACAAACATTGTAGCAAACAAACTGTAAAATTTATATGTGCTATTTACAAATTCAAAGCAGACTAACTGGCAGTTGCAATATTGTATGCACAAAATATATACAATCCTTAAAGCTGAACTCTCTCAAAGGAAAGGTGCACTTGGAACATCTTCCTCCATTCCAAAAGGATGTTTAAATATCGATACGAACAAGCAAGACTGTGAGTCTTCATAATGCACAGGTATATTGACAAGATGCCCAAATTTCATGATGGTGACTTTTTCAGGAAGTGCCATTGATTGTTCACGATCATCATCATCATCTGTTATTATATTATTTGTCATTTCAGTTTGTTTTCAGGATCTTGTGCATGACACAACAGAACTTTAAGGAAAACTAGAACATACGTAAATTGTCCTTAGTTCTGTCTCACTAATGCACCGTCATGTGTATGGACTTCAGACGATCTGAGTCCAAACACATTCTTGACACCTCAATTTGTTGTCATGTACCTGTTGTCAGGTCCCAAATGAAAACTTGTTGAATCATATGTAATTTTGGTAATTCTGTACTCATTTTTATTGTGCAATTGGTATTTTCTCTTACATTTCGAGAGTCTGCAGTTGAGTTTTGAAAAGAGTATTTTGGGTATGAAGCAATAAACTGATATGTAGTGATTTGCCAAGCATGAGTTCTGCTTGTGATGGATGATTGCACCCTGAGGTGTTCCTTTCAATTGTAACATTGCAGTGTGCAGATTTTGCTTGGTCTGTGTACATTTGAAGATTACATTTTGACTATATGAATCATTGATTCAGGAAGACTTGGGATAACGTGGGGAAGTAGTAATGTGATTATTGGTCCATTTCTCAGCCTGAAATGGCCTATCACAACTTGTGGACCTTTGTCCAGATGGTCTCTTAGGGGAGCCATAAAAACTAAGATCAGAACTTGAAGAGTACATGTCAGTTCTTTTTGATGCACTGTATAATTGATAAGCAATGGTATACTTAATAAAATTGTCCTAATGACAATGTAGTCATGAAAATGCAGACATGGAAAAAGTTAGATGAAATTTTGGAGCAGGGATGATCAGGGACTTCAAGTGGTATCAATGGTTTTTTGTGCTGACTTGGCAAATGCTTTTGACATGTCTTGTAAATTTTAACAAGGATTTAAATGTCACTGCTGTTGCCTGGCCAACATACTGAGTCCATTGTGGGTCTTCTAGACTGATCACAAAGATTTTCTTATGAGGATTTGCCTGTCAATAAAGATCTGTCTACTTAAAAGAAAGGTGTGTTTTCAACACTGTAATCAACAAAGACTTCAGGGGTTATCTCATGATTTAAGTCTGTCAACCATACATTGCGCACGTTGATTACTTGCTGATCATTCGAACATGATAGGCCTTGCCAACACAATGTTCTCACTGCTGCAGATGATGGCTGAATAATTGACGAACTCGGTGGATTAGTTTATTTGAAATAGTAAACCACATTATAAGTGATTAAGCAGAGATTAGAGAAAACCATCTGATTTCTCTGTGTGAACCGTGCAAACCCACATCAGATAAACTGGCAGGCAGAGTTATGATATCGTATATACTTATGGATGCCTTAAATGTGAATTCTTTTGAAGGCCAGGGACATATACAATAGCATCAAACATATCTAAAAATGAGGAGTCACCCTGAAGAAGCTAGAACATAAAACTACTTGGATCCAAGAGTAGAAGCAGCATGTGACAGGCAGGTCATCTCATAACCAACGGATCAGATGTAAGCTCTGCAGTCCTACCACATCAAGTCATAAATGGGGTGGACAATTAACTAAAAGGAGAGAAAACTCCGCAACTATCCAAATTCTCAATAACGGGGAAGGCCAGCACTTCAGTGCAAAAGAGGAGGCTGAAGCCTTTGCATCCATCTTTAGTCAGAGTGTCAAAACAATGATCAATCTCAGCCTCCTCCTGACAAATGCAGCATTACAGATGCCAGTCTTCAGCCAACCTGATTCGCTCCACAGGATATCATGAAATCTCTGAAGGCACAGGTACTGCAAAACTACTGCTTTTGCCTTGACAATGTTCTAACGATAGTCATGAAGACTTGTGCTGCAGAGTTAGCTGCATATCTAGACAAATTGTTTGAGTACAGCTTGCACAATGACATCCACCTAGCAATATGAAAGTTTCCCAGGTATGTTCTGTCAGCAAAAAGGCTGGAAAATCTAATCCAACCAATATTGCCCCATCAACCTAATCTTGATCTTCAACAAAATCATGGAAGGAGTGGTTGACAGTGCTATCATGCAACTCTTGTTCAGCGTTATTGTGCTTACTTATGCTTAGTTTGGGTTCCACCAGGTTCAATTCAGCTCATCTCATTTCAGCTTTAGTCCAAACATGGAAAAATAACCTGAACTTCAGAGGTGAGGTGAGAGTGGACTGCCCTTGATGCCAAGACTTCATTTGACCAAGTGTAGAATCAGGAACCCAAAGAAATCTGAAATTAATGGCAATCAGTAAAAACTCTATGCTGAAGTCATACCGAGGTCAAAAGAAAATGGTTTTGCTTGTTGTAGGTCAATCATCTCAGACATACAGGAGTTCTTCAGGATAGTATGCTATATGCAACTATCATCAATTGCTTCATCAATGACATTTCTATCATCAGAGGTGAGATGTGGAAAGATAATTGATTATTGTACAATGTTCAAGCACTACTCACTACTCCTCAGATATTATTGTTGCGAATGACTGTATGTAGAAAGATGTGGACAACACCCAAATGTGGGCTAAGATTTAGGAAATAATATTTGCATTGCATAAGTACCATCTCCAATAAGAAGGAATTTAACTATCATTCTTGATATTCACTTACATTACCATTGTTGAATCTTCAGTGACCTAAATCCTGAGCTTACCATTGATCAACAACTGAATTGGACCAGCCATAGAATTAATGTGATTGCAAGATCACATTTGTAAGTTTGCCGAGCAGATATCTGGCCTAGCCTTTCAGACCAGAGATATTTTTCTTGAACTTCGCTCCATGTCAGAATAATGCACAAAGAAAAAGATCCTTATGGGGCAATGCAGTTTTGAAGCATACTTTTGTTGGGTGTGTATCATATTGATGCATTACATAACATGGAGGATCAAGTCTGGATCCTGAGTCAACAATTGCTCACCCGGGAAAGTAACAAGAACAGATTACAAAAAGGGCATCATATCATAGAACCCCTACAGCCACTCCACCCTAGTAACACCACATTTCCTATCTACCTAGCCTGCACATTCTGGAGCACTATAGGAAATTTAGCATGGCCAATCCACCTAACCTGCACATCTTTGGAAACCCACACAGACATGAGAAGAATGTGTAAACTTCACACAGGCTGCTGTCCAAGGGTGGAATTGAACCCAGGTCCCTGGCAATGTGAGGTAGCAGTGCTAGACACTGAGCTACCCTGCCACCCAGACATAGCACCAGATTTAATGAGATTTTCATGCCCCTTTGTGCAGAAAAATAATAGCTTCATCTACCAATTTGTGAAGTGGAATGAGCACATTTTGGTTTCTGTAGCAATGCACTCAGTAATAATTCACATGAATATGTTTCACTCAGGGAAATGCACACATTTAACATGCAAGAATGCTTAATAAGCTGGTATTATATTTCTCTGTGCATCAATTCTATGCGCAGGCATAAGTAGAGAAAAATAATTGCCAATCAGAACCAGTCATGTTTATGCATTAGGAAAGAACTTCCCAAGATAAGTTTTCTTTGTTACTACAAAACTATTATTCAGAAACTTAAAAAGTTACATAGTAGTTGGAGCAACTTAGTTGAAAAGTCAAAAATGAAGATTGTCATAGAATGAAAAGGAAAATGTACTGAATATACTTTTGGATGCCACCTTGGGGATATGGTGATGTGGTGGCAATATCACTGAATTAGTAATGAGAGGCTCAAGATAATGATCTGGGGACATGAATTAAAATCCCCCTGGACAACTGGTGGAACTTGAATTCAGTTGATACATCTGGTATATAAAGCTAGTCTCAGTAATGGTGACCAAGACAATTGTCATTAACTGTTGTAAGAACCCATGTAATTATATAACCTTTATGAAAATATCTGCCTTCCCTATCTGGTCTGGGATACATGTAATTCCAAATCCATAAAAATGTGACTGCCTCTTAAGTTGCAGAAAGAGCCCCAAAAGGCTATCAGTTTTAGTGCATTTTGGGATGGACAACACATGCTAGCCTTGCTAGCAAGACTCATTCCTTGTGAAAGAATAAATCAACTTTGTGTTCACCAGAACAACTTACTTCCACCAATCCTCCTCATTAATTTTAAACTAAGTTACTAATCTAATTATTACAGAAAGGCGAAGCATGAGACCAACAACTCCAGAGAACCCTGGATGTCAAGAGATGTACAGAATTGGATTTAAAAAAACAGTTTATGGTAGATTCCGAGGGAGTAGAGAAAATGCAGCAGTTGCTTCTAAAACAAATTAGGAGTGTAAAGAGGGAACATGAAAAAATACTGGTGGGTCACATTAAGGGAAATTCAAAGGCATTTTATAAGTATAATCATGGCCAAAATAATAGAGTACGGCCCATCAGGAACAAAAGTGGCAATCTGTATATGCAACCAGAAGGCATAGCTGAGATTTTAAAATAAGTGGTTTGCATTTGGATTCACTGTAGAAAAGGACAATGTAGGTAAAGAAATCAAGAGAGGAACTGTGAGTATACTTGAATGAATTATGAGAAGGTATTGGAACATGCTTGAAAGAGGATAAATGTCCAGGCTGCTATTGGAGGCAAAGGAGGAGATTTCAGGGGTTCTGACATTAATTTTCAAATCTTCTTCGGCCACAGGAAGGGTGCCAGAGGACATGAAGACAGCAAATAATGTGGTACCATTATTCAAGGATGGTGGGAGGGATAAAACATGTTACTGCATGCCAGTTGGTCTAATATCTGTGGTAGGGAAATTATGGGTTAGAATTCTGAGGGACAGATGTAATCTCCATTTGGAAAGACAAGGATTAATCAAGGACCGTCAACCTGGCTTTATAAGAGAGAGGTCACCTCTGACAAATTTGATCAAACTTTTCAAGAAGGTGACTAGATTTACAGATGAATGTAATTCAGTTGATGTATTCTACCTGGACACCAGTAAAGCTTTTGACAAGGTCTTGCATGATAGACTTTCAAGAAGTTAAGAGTTCATGGAATGCAGAACAACTTTTAAAAATTGGATTAAAATTGGCTTTGTGGCAAGAAGGAAAAGGTGATGGTTGAAGGCTGTTTTTGTGACTGGAAGCCTATGTACAGTGATGTTTCACAGGGTTCATTATTGGGTACCTGACTGTTGTTGTGTACATTAATGCTAGACCTCAATGTAAGAGGTACGATCAGTACTTTTGAGGATAACATAAATAGGTGGTGATAAATGGCAAGGTCGAAAGCCTTAGAGTACAGAATGGGCTTGTCAGATGGTCAGAACAATGGATAGTAAAATGGGGGACCCACACAGCAAGAGACCCGAAGAAATACAAAGAATCCGGGTGGTAATCTGAGGATCCATCATTCCAGCATGAAATTGAGGTGCTTTCTCCCTGTCTACCAGGTCACAGTTTTAGTTTCATTATGGAAAAGAGAAACTCCTCCACACTGGCGGTCTGATAGGAGAAGCAATTTCTTTTAAGTTCAAAACTGAATACTGAGGCACCTGAAGGAGGAGTTACCCTTCTGCTCTCTTACTGCAAGCGCTCTCTTACTGCAAGCGCTCTCTTACCTATAGCCAGAAACCAAATTCCCCATTCAGCAACAGTCTAACAGTTTGTCTTGCCTGTCAAAAGTATGTCACTAAAAAAAACAGATATACAAAACCAAGCCATGGCTCCATAAAGCATCAGTAGGATTGCACTGCAATGTCACATGTTTTGCTCTTTGTTTTAGCTGTTAGCTTTCATTTAAGTTTCTAAATGTTTCCCATTTTGTCTTTAATTGTTTCTTTCTTTCTCTCCATTTTTTGCTCTTTTTTGAAATGTGTCATGGATTTTTCATACAGCAGAGGCATGTGGAGCTGCCAAAATTGGTATAAGGCTTGGGGAATTGAAACCAGGGTTGAATCACTGCTGGGAAAGTGTGGGCTTTTATGAGGGTCAGGGAGCACAATAACTTGAGGGCAGAATCAGTGGAACCTACTGTGACTGGGATGAGTCTGTTTCAAAAAAGGTCACTGGACTCAACTAATGCTGCTTCTCTCCACAGCTGTTGCCAGATCTGCTGAGTTTTTCCAGCAATTTGTTTTTCTTTCAGATTTTCAGCATCTGCAGTTCATTGTTTTGTTTTACTGTTTACCTCACTGCTGCATTTCATGCCCATTTTGAGGAAGCTCTGCTCTTCTCTCCAATGGATTTCTGTTCCAAACGTTTTTCTTGCTCATCATCACTGCTTTCACTGCTGCTCCTAGTTTATGACAAGGATTTTGCCAAAACTTGCTTTCACAGCTACATCACATTCCTCAAAGCTGGCTTCCGGCTCAGACTCAATCCATGTGGATTCCAATTGAAGTTTCATCCTTTGCGTTTCAAATCCACCCTGGATCACTGGTTTTTCCATGACGTACAATATTTCTCAAACAGTAGAGTGAAGGTTTCTTTTTTATGTACTACTGAGATCTGTCTCTTAGTTGATTTTTTTAAAAAAATATAAAACATAGGTATTAAATTATCCTACAGCTGTGTTTTTAGAGCTGTAAGAAAGCTATTTTCTGGGTCTGTAGATTAAGGTGTAGAAATGGCCTTTGTGATGTGCTCTTTCTGTCAGATGTGGGAGATTAGGGAGAATTTCAATGTTCCTGATGAATATGTCTGCAGTAAGTGAATTTAGTTGTGAATCCTAATGGATCGATAGAGACAATTTGGAATTTACAGGAACCGGGGTTGTGATGGATGGCAGTTTTTGAGAAGATAAAAAAATCTGCAGATATAGTCGGGTATGGATCACCTCCAGGAAAGGTAGGCAGGTAGTGCAGGAGTCACCTGTCGCTATCCCCATCTCAGACAAGTATGCTGTTTTGAAAATGTAGGGGATGATGGATTCTCAGGTTTCTGATACCAAAACTGGCTCTAAAGTAATGACGGGGATGTCAGCTTCCAAATGACTGATTGCAATAGGGGACTCTCTAGTCAGGGGCACAGACAGACATTTCTACAGCTGAGAATGAGTCATCAGAATAGTGTGCTGCTTCCCTGGTGGCAGGATCAAAGATGTCTCAGAGAGGGTGAAGAATATTCTCAAAGGGGAGAGTGACCAGCAGGAGGTCGTTATACATGTTGAAACCAAGGAAGTGAAAGGCACATGGTTCTGAAGAGAGAACATAGAAAATTAGGCAGGAGATTTTAAAAAAAAGTGTAAAGGTAGTAAAATTGGATTACTCCCAGTGCCAAGTGCCAGCTAGAGTAGGAATAGAAGGATAGAGCAGATGAATGCTGGCAGGGATTTGTATTTTTGGATCATTGGAATCTCTTTGGGGTAGAAATAACCTGTATAAGAAAGACTGTTTGCACCTGCATTGGAAGAAGATGAATAGCCTAGTGGGGTAATTTGCTAATGCTACTTGAGATGCTTTAAACTAGTAGGGAGTGAGGGGATCCAAATAGATACTGAGAGAAGAAATAAGTCTGTAGCAGGAAGAGGACCAAGTCAAATAGTCAAGGCAGGCAAGACCAAGTCAGAAAATGAGGTAAAACTGATGAATTAAAATGCATTTATTTCAATGCAAGAGGCCTGACACGTAAGGCAGATGAACTCAGGGCATGGTTGGAAACACAAAACTAGGATATCATAACTAATACAGAAACATGGCTCAGGGAAGGGCCGGACGGGCAGTTTAAGTTCCATGGTACAGATGCTATACAAAGGATAGAAAGGGGGGCAAGAAAGAAGGTGGAGTGATGTTTTTGGTTAGGGATAATGTTATGGCTGTATTTAGGGAGGATATTCCTATGTGTATGTCAAACGATGTTATTTTGATGGAACTGAGAAATAAGAAAGGGATATCATTTTATTGGGATGTACTATAGCCCAACCCAGCAATGTACAGGAAATTGATAAGCAAACTTTTAAGGAGATCTCAGATATTTGTAAGAATGATAGGAGTGCAATGGTAGAGATGTTAACTTTCCAGTCATGGATTGGGAATGCCACAGTTTTAAGCGTTTAGATGGAGAGGAATTATGTTAAGTGCGGACAAGAACACTTTATTCAGTTTGTGGATGAACCTACTCAAGAATGAGCAAAACCTGACCTTCTCTTGGGAAATAAGACATTCCTGATGAAGGACTTTTTTCCCAAAACGTCAATTTTCCTGGTCCTCGGATGCTGCCTGACCTGCTATGCTTTTCCAGCAGCACACTCTTGACTCTAACCTCCAGCATCTGCAGAACTCACTTTCGGTGAAAATGAGCACTGTAGATGCTGGAGATCAGAGTCAAGATTAGAGTGGCGCTGGAAAAGCACAGCAGGTCAGGCAGCATCCAAGGACCAGGAAAATCGACGTTTCGGGCAAAAGCCCACCTGAAATATCAATTTTCCTGTTCCTCAGATGCTACCTGACGTGCTGTGCTTTTCCAGAACCACTCTAATCTGTACTCACTTTCACCTAAGCTTTGCCTAAGTGACTGAAGTGTTATTGAGGGAACAGTTTGGAGCCAGTGATCGTAACACTATTAGTTTTAAAATACTTCAGGATAGATCTCATCTAAAAATTAAAATTCTAAATTGCAGGAAGGCAAATTTTAATGCTATTAGGCAAGAACTTTCAAACGTTGATTGGGAACAACTATTCGCAGATAAAGGGATGGCTGGAAAGTGGGGAGCCTTCAAAAATGAGTTAACAAGAGTCCAGAGGCAGTATGTACCTATTAGTGTGAAGGGCAAGGCTGCTGGATGACTAGAGAAATTGAGGTGAAGATGTGTTGCTGGAAAAGTGCAGCAGGTCAGGCAGCATCCAAGGAACAGGAGAATCGACATTTCGGGCATAAGCCCTTCTTCAGGAATGGAGGAAGAGAGCTTCTTCAAGGAAGGCATCCTTGTAAGAGGATTCGCAATAGGTTAAAATCTTCAAGGAGAAAGTGAGGACTGCAGATGCTGGAGATCAGAGCTGAAAATGTGTTGCTGGAAAAGCGCAGCATCCAAGGAACAGGAGAATCGACGTTTCGGGCATAAGCCCTTAACATCGATTCTCCTGTTCCTTGGATGCTGCCTGACCTGCTGAGCTTTTCCAGCAACACATTTTCAGCTCTGATCTCCAGCATCTGCAGTCCTCACTTTCTCCTACAGAAATTGAGGCTCTGGCCAAGGAAAAGAAGGAGGCACACGGCAGGTATAGACAACCTGAATCGAGCAAAGCCCTCAAGGAGTACAAGGGCAATAGGAGTATACTCAACAGCAAAATCAGGATGGCAAAAAAGGGGACATGAGATAGTTTTGGCAAAGTGGGTTAAAGAGAATCCAAAGAGGTTCTACAAAAACATTAAGGGCAAAAGAGTAACTAGGGACAGAATAGGGCCTCTTAAAGATCACCAAGGTCATCTATGTGTAGAACCACAGGAGATGGGTCAGATACTAAATGATTATTTCACATCAGTTTTTACTGTGCAGAAGGATATGGAAACTAGAGAACTTGGGGAAAATGACGTGATATCTTGAAGAGTGCCTATGTTACAAAGGAGGAAGTGCTGGATATGTCAAAGGTCGATAAACTCCGGGGGCCTGATCAGTGTATCATAGAATTTTGTGGGAAGCTAGGCAAGTGATTGTTGTGCCCCTTGCTGAGACATTTGTAAAATGAATCACAATGTGTGAGGTGATGGAAGATTGGAGGGAGGGTAATGTGTGCTATTACTTAAGAAAGGTGATAAAGAAAAGCCAGCAAACTACAGACCACTGAAGTCTGTGGTGGGTAAGTTGTTGGAGGGGATTCTGAGGGATAGTATTTATACATTTGAAAAGGCAAGCACTGATTAGGGATAGTCAATATGGCTTTGTGCGTGGGAAATTATGTCTCACTATCCTGAATGAGTTTTTTTGAAGAAGTGCCAGAGGTTTGATAAAGGCAGATTGTCCATATGGACATCAGTAAGGCAATGATAAGGTTCCACATGGTGGACTGATAAGCAAGGTGAGATTACATGGAAGGAGAAAGTAAGGTCTGCAGATGCTGGAGATCAAAGTTGAAACTTTATTGCTGGAACAGCACAGCAGGTCAGGCAGCATCCAGGGAACAGGAGATTCGACGTTTCGGGCACAGGCCCTTCTTCAGGAAGGGCCTGTGCCCGAAACGTCGAATCTCCTGTTCCCTGGATGCTGCCTGACCTGCTGTGCTGTTCCAGCAATAGAGATTACATGGAACTCAGGGAGAGCTAGCTATTTGGATACAAAATTGGCTTGAAGGTGGTGGTGGAGGGTTGTTTTTTGAACTGGAGGCTTGTAACCTGCAGTGTGATGCAAGGATTGGTGCTGGGTTGACAGCTTTCTGTCATTTATATAAATGATTTGGATGTAAAATTAGAGGGAATGGCTAGTATGTTTACAGATGACACCAAAATTAGTGTAGTGGACATTAAAGAATGTTATCTTATTACCATAGTGAGACCTTGATCACATGGGCCAATAGGCTAAGGAGTGGCAGATGGAGTTTAATTTAGATAAATATGAGGTGTTGCATTTTGGTAAGGCAAATCAGAGAAGGACTATACACTTAATGGAAGGGTCCTGGGGAGTGTTGCCAAACAAAGACACTTTGGGGTGCAGGTTCATAGTTCCTTGAAGGTGGAGTCACATGTAGACAGGGTAGTGAAGAATGCATTTGACACACTTGCCTTAATTGGCTAGTGCATTAAGTATTGGAGTTCGGATGTCATGTTGCAATTGTACAGGACATTGGGTGGGACATTGTACAGGACATTGTGTTCAATTCTGGTCTCCCTGCTATAGGAAACATATTGTTAAATTTGAAAGAGTGCAGAAAAGTTTTACAAGGATGTTGCTGGGGTTGAAGGCTCGAGCTAAAGGGAGAGGATGAATCGCCTGGAGCTATTTTCCTGGAATGTTGGAGGCTGAGGATTGATCTTATAGACGTTTATAAAATCATGAGTGGCATGGATAAGGTGAATTACCAAGGTCTCTTTCCTCGAGTAGGGCAATCCAAAACTAAAGGGCACAGGGTTAAGATGAGAGGGGAAAGATATACAAGTGGGCTAAGGGCAACTTCTTCATACAGAGGGTGATATGCGTATAGAATGAATTGCCAGAGGAAGTGGTGAAGGCTGGTACAATTCCAACATTTAAAAGGCACCTGAATGTGTAAATGAATAGGAAGGGTTTCGAGGGATATGCACCAAGTGCTGGCAAATGGGACAAGATTAGAACATCTGGTCAGCATGGATGAGTTGGACTGAAGGATCTGTTTCCATGCTGTATAACTCTTTGACTCTGTGAACAATTCTGCTCACATCCTGGAATTCACACTTAATGTTAAACATTGCATATATATATGCTCTCAATCTCTTTCTCCATCAGCACTGCCTTGCACTATCTGAGAGATGACCAGTCCCAGTTGCCTTAATTTATCGGTCCCTCTCACCCATTCAAACTTACTCCCCTCGAACTGACTTCAATCCATACTCTCAGACCCAACCCTGACATTGTAATTTAGCCTGTTGACAAGGGTGGTGTTATTGTTGCCTGGCATACTGACCTCTACATTGCAGAGGCTACTGCCAAGTCTTGGACACCTCCTCCTATCTCCCCCTGGATCACGACTCTACCACCAAACGTCAGGCTATATTGTCCACAACAGTCACTAATTGCATTTTATTTGGGGACCACTCCTCTCAACACCTCCAAGCTCATTGTTCTGCAACTTAATAATGTCTACTTCTACTTTCTTCCCAGTTCGAATGGTCACTGGACTCCAAATGTTAACTTCGCTTTCTCTCCACAGACGCTGCCAGACTTGCGAAGTCTCTCCAGCAATTTTTGGCTTAGATTTCCAGCATCTAGTTCTTTCTTTGATTATAAAAAAGAGTGGCTCCAATGGGTCAGGTGACAGTGAAGCTCCAGTGGGCTGGATGATAGTAGAATCTTAGAATCCCTACAATATGGAAGTAGGCCATTCAACCCATCAAGTCCATACTGACTGTCCAATAAGGATCCCACCCAGACCCAATCTTATCCCTTATGGCCAATCAACCTAATCTGCACATTTTTGGATTGTGGGAGGAAACAAGAGCATCCAGAGGAAACCCACACAGACACAGGGAGAATATGCAAACTCCACACAGACAGTTGCCTGAGAGTGGATTCTAACCCCAGGTCCCTGGCACTATGAGGCAGCAGTGCTAATCACTGAGCTACTGTGCTTCCCAATGGGTGAGGCTTTTCTTGAGCCAATTGCAGTGATGCTTTAATGGAGCAGGGGATGTGAAGCTACACTGGGGCTATGATGAGTGAGGCTTGATCAGGGTTATTGGGAGTGGGATTACGAGACCAGACTAGATTGAGGAATAGCGCAGCTGCTGGGGCTAAGCAGGACTTGAAGCAAGCAAAGTTGACTGAGCATGAGAATGAATGTGAGTATCTACCAATATTACATGTAGGACCACAGGGCACAGACTCTACCATTGTGAATTACACTCATAATGTTGTCCATTTGGATGCCAACATGAAGTCACTGAGATTTCTGGCTTAAATTCAAAAAGAGAAATGACTTAGTATTGTCTGCAGATAATCCTCATGACATTGTGAATGAATGTTTTTCAGTGTTTTGTAAACACTGCGTTTGAGGAACATGCAATCTTTCAACAGGTTTCACTTTGTGATTGAAAAGAACCTCATGTGACTGTCAACAAATGCAAAGTAGAAAATATGTGGCCTCAATCAGGTCAGTTGAAAAACAATGAAGGAATGTACTGATCAGTTGGTGGCCCCTTTCTCTCTGGTCTATAGAAGTTATTTGATTTGCATGCTGTCTTTTATTGTTGGTACCTGGAGTGTTTTGGTCAACTTTCACTCCCTTCTTCCAGAAGCAGTAGCTTTGCCACAGCTACTTCTGTTATGTCCATCTCTGGTTCAGAGGCCTCAACAATGTTTGATGTAGGGGGTGAATCAACATTTCCCTCAGTCTTTCTGAAGGCTCCAAGGGGCAGGACAAGTTTTGATCCCACACTGCCTGTGAATAAGCAGCTTTCAAATGGTCCACGTGCTTATTTAGAACTGTTGCACCAACCCAAACTTACTAAACTTAGTGATCTTGGACTAAGCCCCACTGTCTGCAACTGGATCCTCTGTTTACTGACCCACAGGCCACAATCAGTGAAAATTGGGGACAATATTTCATCCTCAATAACACTCAACACTGGAGCCCCCCCCCCAGGGTGCGTACTCAGCTCTCTACTTTACTCACTGTATACCCATGACTGCGTCGCCAAATGCCAGACTAATGCCATTTACAAGTTCATTGATGACACTGCCATAGTCTGTCAAATCTCAGATGGTGACGAAACAAACTACAGACGGGAGGTGGAAGACATGAAAAAATAGTGCACTGAGAACAACCTAGCTCTCAATGTCAGCACATCCAAGGAACTCATGATTAACTTTTGGTGGGATGTAACTCACGTGAGGCTTTTCTTGAGCCAGTTACACGTTAACAGCACACAGGCAGAATGAGTGGAGAGTGTCAAACTCCTGGGAGTGGTCATCAACAATAAGCTTTCTTGGACTCTTCATGGGGATGCACTGGCTACAATGGCCCAACAATGTCTCTTCTTCCTCAGGCAGCTAAGGAAATTTGGCATGATGGTAAATACCCTTGCCAATTGTTATAGGTGCGCCATCAAGAGCATTCTGTCTGGATGCATCACTACCTGGCATGGCAACTGTACCATTCAAGATCGGAAATGGTTACAGAGAGTGGCGAACTCGGCCCAGACAATTATAAAGGCCAACCTGCCATCTATAGAATCCATCTACCAGGCCCGCTGTCAAGGAAAGGCTGCCAGCATTCTCAAAGTTCCATCCCGCCCTGGCAATGTTTTGCTACAACCTCTATCATCGGGGAGAAGGTACAGAAGCCTGAACACATGCACCAGCCGGTTTCAAAACAGTTTCTACCCTACTGTTGTTAGAATACTTAAAGAACTCACAAACTCTTAACACTCGCTTGTACATGTGTTTTTGTTTTAGCCGCAATTTACCTGTTATTTACTTATCTATGCTATTCACCTATGCGATCTGTCTGTATTGCTCGTAAGACAAAGCTTTTCACTATGCCTCGGTACACGTGACAATGAATTCAATTCAAATCCTGGTCTTGTGACAATCATGCCTCTCACCCATGTGGAAGCATTTCCATGATTCTTGAACCAAACTTTGTTCCTTATAAAACTGTCTCTCCCACTTGGCAGTATCTTGGGTTTGGCATTTGAGTTCTTGATGCTATTTTATTAGCAATTCTGCTGGTACTATCCCTGTAGTTGCATGTGCAGTGAACTTATAATTAACCAATAACCCATGACAACTTGTTATCTGGTGATGCTATAGGCTGTTTCTTCAGTTCAACCTTCCAAGTTTGGACTCCTTTTTCTGCCAGGTCATTGGATGATGCGTGATATGTATGGCATGGATCCAAAAGGTTTTAATTCTAGCTGTGACAGCCCTGTCACTTTCCAATTAGTACCAATTGTTTCAGTTCAAATTAAATCAAGATAGTGACCGAGTAGCAGGGCTGCATGTGGGCTCTTCAGCCTACAGCTCTGCTTCCCATTTTTTTGCTTCTGCTTTATTTTTTCTTTCATTTTTCATTTCATTGGGGCCTTTTGGCAGCATTGGCATGGCAGCAAATGTGGGCCATGCGCAGAATGACATCAACCTCCCGATGGTCAGAGGCAGCTATTGTGGCTTCTACCAGCAATTGATGGTGGCAGCAACCTCCCAGCAATTGGGGCTGGCGGCAGCAGCAAAACTCCCCCAATGCTCGGAGGTGACAGCAGTGAACTTTTCATGACAGCAGTGCCTATATGGCAATGTCTCAGAGGAGGGAGGCTGGAGCGAGACTTTTGGTGAGTTGGCAGCAGTGACCTGACTTGGTAGTGGAGCCAGGGATTCCTATTCCAGTAGGCCCAGAGTGGAACCCCTAGTGTGGAGGCAGTAGCAGAGCCAGAGACTCCTGGTTGCAGGCCCAGTGTAGCTTTAGCATGGGAACCAGCATTGGCGGTGGCATAGTGAGATGGACCCAGAGTGAAGCGATGGTGCCTAAAGAGTGGTGACCTCTACTTTAGGCAATCCAACACTGGCGGCAAGGCGCCAGAGGAGGTATGGAGGTCAAACAAAGTGAGACTTTCTTTCAACTGTATCATTTTATTTTTAACTAGGCAAAATGGCACCGGGTTGTGGAAGCAGTTGAAGCTTTTCACTGTATTGTACTGTATTATTCACTATAAATGCATATGACAATAAATCATTCAAGTTTGGAAAGGACTGATGTTTCTGTGACCAAATCTGATGTTGTTAGCTGAGACTGGGAGTGTGTCCAGAAAATATTGGAGCTCACTGCCGAATGTACCCTGATGTTATGGGCAGCACTGCCTTACCCTCTTGACAGACCCAGAAAGTTTATAGTGTGCAAATTATCACAAATTTCCACCCACAAAAGTATTGGTGGAACTTTCTGACTCCAAATATGACCACTAATTCTTCTATTTAAGTTAATGACTCAAACTAACTACATGGACACCTCTTGTCTGTGGCAAGGCCTACAAGACATAATGGGCTACAAAATAAAGAACAAAAAAACATATATCCTCCCTGATGCGCTTGATGCATGTAATACTTGGTTTAAACAGAAAGTCAGTGAAGCGGTGTCACCTGCCCTAGCAGACTTGGATGCACACATTCTCTTAGTCACTGCTGCAAACATCAGATCAGCCTCCTTGAGAGTGAACCCATGGAAAGCAATTGGCCCAGATGGAGACCCCAACCCCAGATGCTGTGCGGACCAGCCTAAGGAGTATTTGCTGACATTTTTAAACTTGCCTTGCAACAGTCTGCTTCAAAAAGATCACCATCATCCCAGTACCAAAGAAAACATATGCAATGTGCCTCAGTAACTACCACCTGGTGGCTCTGACTTACATAATTATGAAGTGCTTCAAGAGGTTAGTCATGGCTCATATCAACTCTCACCTCCCGCCTGCCTCAATCTCTTGCAATTTCCCAAACAGAGCAACAGATCCATGGCAGACGTCATATCCCTAACGCTATATTCTGGATAACAAGGATACCTATATGAGGCTTCTACTTATTGACTATCACTCTGCCTTCAATATCATAATCCCAACCAAACTAATCTCCAAACTTCAAGACATAGGTCTTTGCTCTGCCCTCTGCAACTGAACTGTTGTCTTCCCAATCCACAGATCGCAATCCATGAAGATAGACAACAACTTCTGCAAGACAATATTCAATATCAGCACCCACACAAGAATGCATACTCAGGCACCTACTGTACTCTCTGTGCACTCATGACTGCGTGGCCAAATTTCATCCAAACTCCATCCATAAGTTCGCTGATGTCATCACTGTTGTAGGCCAGATATCAAACAATTATGAGACAGAATACAGGAAAGAGATAGGGTGTTTGGTGCCTCTCTCCCTCAAAATCAGCAAAACTAAAGAGCTGATCAACTTCAAAAACAAGGAGGGCACACCCCTAACTACAACAATGGAGCTGAGGTAGAGATGGTCAAGAATGTCAAGTTCCGAAGAGTGACAGTCAACAACAAACTGTCCTGCAACACCCACGTTCATGCAATGGTCAAGAAGGCACAACAATGCCTCCCCTTCCTCACGAGGCTAAGGAAATTTGACACGTTCATAAGGACACTCATCATTTTTTATAGATGCACCACAGAAAGAATTCTATTGGATCCATCATAATTTGACACAGCAACTGCTCTGCCCAGGATCATGAGAATCTCATAGTCATAGAAATGTACAGCATTGAAACAACTTCAGGCCAACTCATCCATGCCAACCAGATATCCTAACTTAATCTAGTCCCATTTGCCAGCACTTAGCCTATATTCCTCTAAACCCTTCCTATTCATATACCCATCCAGATGCCTTTTAAATGCTGTAATTGGACCAGTGTCCACCACATTCTCTTGCAGCTCATTCCATACATGGCCAAATACTGTGTGAAAACATTGCCCCTGAGATCCCTTTTATCTCTTTCCCCTTTCACCATAAATCTATGCCCTCTAGTTCTGGATTCCCCACTGTGGGGAAAAGACTCTGTCTATTTATCCTACGCATGCCCCTCATGGTTTTACTTACACACCTCTGTAAGGTCATCCCTCAGCCTCTGACACTCCAGGGAAAAAGCGCCAGCCTATTCAGCCTCTCAGAGTCTGAATAGGCTGGGACTGTTTTTCCTGGAGCTCAAATCCTCCAACCCTGGAGCTCTAATCCTCCAACCTGGCAACATCCTTGTAAATCTTTTCTGAACCCTTTCAAGTTTCACAACATCTTTCCGACAAGAAGGCAATCAGAATTGTATGGATTATTCCAAAAATGGTTGAACCAATGTCCTGTACAGCTGCAACATGACCTCCCAACTCCTATACTCAACACTCTGGTCAATCAAGGAAATCATATCAAATGCCTTCTTCACTATCCTATCTACCTGCAATGCTACTTCTGAAGAACTATGAATTGACACTCCAAGGTCTCTTTGTTCAGCAACACTCCCCAGGATCTTACCATTAAGTGTATAAATCCTGCTCTGATTTGCTTTTCCAAAATGCTGCATCGCACATTTATCAAACTAAACTCCATCTGCCCATCTGATCGAGATCCCTTACTCTTAGGTAACCTTCTTCGCTGTCGACTACACCTCCAATTTTGCAAATTTACTAACTATAACTCCTATGTTCACATCCAAATCATTTATATAAGTGATGAAAAGCGGTGGACCCAGCACCAATCCTTCTTGCACACCAGTGGTCACAGGCCTCCAGTCTGAAAAGCAACTCTCCACCACCACCCTCTGTCTTCTACCTTCGAGCCAGTTTGGTATCCAAACAGCTGGTTCTCCCTGTATTCCATCAGATCTAACCAGACTCCCATGAGGACTCTTGTTAAACATCTAACTGATGTCCATATAAATTACGTCTACCACTCTGCCCTCATCAATCCTCTTTGTTATTTCTTCAAAAAACTCATTCAAGTATGTGAGACATGATTTCCCACTCACAAAGCCATGCTGACTTTCCCTATTCAGTCCTTGCCTTTCCAAATGCATGTAAATCCTGTCCCTCAGGATAAACTCCAACAACTTCTCCACCACAGATGTTAGGTTCACCAGTCTCTGGTTCCCTGGCTTTTCTTTACCACCTTTCTTAAATAGTGGCACCACATTAGCCAACCAGCAGTCCTCTGACACCTCACCTGTGGCTATTGATGATACAAATAGCTCAGCAAGGGGCCTAGTAATCACTTCCCTAACTTTGCACAGAGTTTCAGGGTACACCTGGTCAGGTCCTGGGGTTTTATTCACTTCTATGCGTTTCAATGCATCCAGCACCTCCTCCTCTGTAATATGTACATTTTTCAAGATATCTCCATCTATTTCCCCAAATTCCATATTTCCATGTCCTTCTCCACAGTAAACACTAACGCAAAATACTCGTTTAGTATCTTCCCCATCTCCTGCAGCTCCACACATAGGTTGACTTGCTGATTTTGACGGGTATTATTCTCTCTCGAGTTACCCTTTTGTTCTTAATATATTTATAAAAAACTCTTTGGATTCTACTTAACCATATTTGTCAAAGCTATCTCACGTCCACTTTTTTGCCCTTCTGATTTATCTCTTAAGTATACTCCCTCTGCCTTTATACTCTTTGAAGGATTCACTTGATCTCTCCTGTCTATACTTGACATATGCTTCTTTCTTTTTCTTAATCAAAACCTCAATTTCTCGAGAGATCCAGCATTCCTTTCACCTTAACAGGAATATACTGTCTCTGGATTCCTGTTATCTCATTTCTGAAGGCTTCCCATTTTCCATCCGGACCTTTACCTGGGAACATCTGCCCCCAATCAGCTTTTGAAAGTTCTTGCCTCATACCATCAAATTTAGCCTTCCTCCAATTTAGAACTTCAATTTTTTAGATGCAGTCTATCCTTTTCTATCACTATTTTAAAACTAACAGAATTATGGTCGCTGGTCTCATACTGCTTCTCTACTGATATCTCAGTCACTTGCCCTGCCTTATTTCCCAACAGTAGGTCAGGTTTTGCAACTTTTCTAGTAGGTACATCCACATACTGAATGATAAAGTTTTCTTGTACACACTTAACAAATTCCTCTCCATCTAAATCCTTAACACTATTCAGTCCTGGTCTATGTTTAGAATGTTAAAATCCCCTACCATAACCCCCATATTATTCTTTCAGATAATTGAAATTTCCTTACAAGTTTCTTTCTCAATTTTCTACCGACTATTCGGCAGTCTATAATACAATCCCAATAAAGTGATCATCCCTTTCTTATTTCTCATTTCCACCCAAATACTTACCTTCATGTATTTCCAGGACTATCTTCCCTAAGTACAGCAGTAATGCTATTCCTTATCAAAAATGCCACACACCCTCCTCTCTTGTCCCCCCTTCTATCCTTCCTGTAGCATTTGTATCCTGGAACATTAAGTTGCCAGTCCTGTCCATTCCTGAGCCACATTTCTATAATTGCAATGACATCCCAGTCCCATGTTTCTAACCATGCCATGATTTCATCTGCCTTTCCTGTTAGACCTCTTGCCTTGAAGTAAATGCAGATTAATTTATCAGTCTTACTTTGTTCTCTGCTTTGTTCCTGCCTGCCCTGTCTGACTCACTCCTTTTTCTAACTGCACCGGTCTCAGATTGAGCTCTTTCCTTACTATTTCCCTGGGACTTCCCAGTCCACCCCCCCACCCCCCCCACCTTACTCATTTAAATCCTCTTGAGCAGCTCTAAAAAATCTCCCTATAAGTATATTACTCCCCTTCCAATTCAGGTGCAATCCATCCTTCTGTACAGTTCACCTCTACCCCAGAAGAGATTCCAATGATCCAAAAACGTGAACCCTTCTCCCTGCACCAGCTCCTCAGCCACATATTCATCTGCTCTATCCTGCTATTCCTCCCCTCAAGAGTAATCCAGATGCTACTACCCTCGAGCATTTCCTTTTTAAATTCCTGCCTAACTTTCTTTATTCTCCCTTCAGAATCTCACCCTTTTCCCTTTCTATGTCATTAGCTCCAATTTGTACAATGACCTCCTGCTGGTCCCTTTCCCCTTTGCAAACATTCTGCACCCTCTCTGAGATATCTTTGATCCTGGCACCAGGGAGGCAACACACCATTCTGATTTTTCACTACTGGCCACAGAAACATCTCTCTGTGCCTCTGACTATGGAGTCCCCTACCACAATCGATCACTTGGAACCCAAAGTGCCCCTCATTACATTAGAGCCAAACTTGATACCAGAAGCTTGGTTGATCATGCTACATTCCCCTGAAAGTCCATCATCCCCTACATTTTCCAAAACAGCATACCTGTTTGAAATGTAAATAGCCACAGAAGACTCCTGCACTACCTTCCTACCCCTCATACCTTTCCTGGAGTTAACCCATCTACCTGACTGTATCTGCAGCTTTTCTCCCTTCCTCTCACCACCATTCATCACACCCCCTAGCTCTTGTAAATTCCTCATTGCCTCTAACTGCTGCTCCAACCAATCCATGCGATCTGATAGGATTTGCAACCAAAGACACTTCCTGTAGACATAATTATCAGTAACACGGAAACTCTCCCTGAACTCCCATATTGGATAGGAAGAGTACATCACTCTACTAAAAGCCATCTTTGCTCCTTAACAATCCACAGACCCAGAAAATAGCACCGTCTTTTTGCTCTAAAAACAGTACTCCAGGCTAACCTTGTACTTAAGGTTTTTATTTTTAAATTTAATCAAGAGACAGATCTCAATAAAACACATTAACAAGAAAAAATCTGGTCTACTCTCAGTACTGTAGACTTTAAGCAAGATTACACGCTAAAAACTATGCAGTTATCTGTTTCTGTGCTGTGCGATCTCCCACACAGGTTCCTCCAAGGTCAGCTGTGAACTTCACTGTTTGTTAATGTTCCCTAGACATACTCTGATGTCCAGAGATACACTTGGGTAAGGAAGTTTTGAACACAGCCCAGTCTATCATGCAAGCAAACCTTCCCTCCACTGATTCCATCAACAATTCTTGATGCTTTGGAAAGGCATCCAATATCATCACAGACCACTTGAATCCCAGATACAATTTCTTCTAACGTCTTCCATCAGGCAGCAGACACAAAAGCTTAAGCATACACTACAACTGGTTCAAGAACAGCTGTGATTGGACTCCTGAGTTGATCTCTCAAATTTCAAATCTAATGTTGATTTTGCTTGTGCACCTGCTTTACAGCCATAACTTTGTATTCCTCACTTTGTTCAATCACCCCATGATCTTTGCATGTTATGATCTGTCTGTACTGCATACAAATGTTCCACTGTGCTTAGGTATATGTGACAATAATAAATCAAATAAAATCAAAGTATTTTTGCTCTGCATTAGCTAAAGTCCTGAATGCTGAAGCTATTGGGCGTTCCTCTCCAGTGGGCCACCAATAAGCTAATACCACCTCAGTGCGTCAGGGAGGCATTGCAAGTCAATACCAGATCTTTCTTTGCATTACAATTTTCCAATACATGAGAGGATCATTGTTGTTCATTTGTTTCATTGAAAGCTAGGGCCTGTCTATGAGACCATTTCCAAGGCTGACCCTTTTTAGGAGTTGATGCAATGGTGTCAGGATGGATCCCAGGTTGTGTATAAGCTTTCCATAATAATTTACTGGATCCAGAAATAACAAAAGCTCCTGGACAGTTGTAGGGGCCAAGATAGCTTTGATTGCCCTCACCTCTTCTTCCAATAGGTATAACCAGATCTTGTTGAACCGTAGCTCAAGTAGGTCACTTACGGGAGACCTGGAATACATTTTTCCTTTCTTAAGCATATGCTGCCTCAAAGTTCTTTGAATATTTCTTATTAGTTTTCCCTATTATCAAGGGAGGTGAAGGACTACTGGTATTATCACTGGACAGTTAATCCAGAGACCCATCTAATGTTCCGGGGATGTGAGTTTGAATCCCACCACAGCAAATGATGGAATTTGAATTCAATAGAACTCTGGAATTAAGAGTCAATAATGAACATGAATTAGTTGCTGTGAAAACCCATCTGGTTCACAATGCCTTTGAGGGAAGGAAACTGCCATCCTTACCTGGTCTGACCTACCTGTGACTCCAGATTGACAACACTGTGATTGATTCATAACTGCCCTCTGGGGAATTAGAGATGGGCAATAAATGCTGCCCTAGACGTGATGACCTCGAACCATTAATGTTTTTTTTAAAAATCAGGGCATCATCAGGAAAATGGAAACGTGAGGTGGACCTTGCAAAATATTCTCCATTGTCCACTGAAAAATTGAGCAGGCTGATGACACCCTGAACAGCAGTCTCTTATCTTTTTTTTCCTTTTGTTTTAATCCCTCACGCTACTGACAAACAGTAGCGCTTATGTCTCCCCAGCACCCATGTTGTGCGTGTAGAAACAAGTGCAGAAAACTCTACTCAAATTCCACCACAAGGAAGAAAAAACACCCGAGTAGCCAGTGACAAGTAGTACCCTTCTGTTAAAGGGCAATGCCTTCTTGATCGAAAAAGTGAAGGGGAGGGTAGGCACTAAATCAAATAGAATTGGAGGGGGAAATAAAACACTCCACGCACCATCGTGCCTTCTCTCTGAAAACCTGAATTTGCTTGGCACTGCATGCTCCTTCTCCAGAGACACCCGAGCCCGAACACAGGCAGTCTCGTATATTGGTTTAAGCCCTCTCCGTGAATTGCCACTTTGTCATGATGGAGAAGCTTCTATGTCCCTGAGACCTTGTGAGCGACGCTGTCTGGAGCTATGCTCCTGGTAGGGTCACCCATGGCGGTAAGGTCGAGAGTGAAGTCCCTGACAAAGAACAACCTAACCAAGATCTAAACAGTGGAACAGGTGAATGATGTTATTTCAAACTCCATGGCTGTGAAGGTTGATCAAGGCTGCAACAAATCTATCTGCTCCAATTGTGGTCTCTATGCCATTGGGATCAGTTGATTGATTTGTGAAGTATCGTGTGCTTCTTGGAGTGCAACATCAAGTACACGTTAAACAAATATTCGCACAGACATATTCACTCTGTGAGCTACTTCTTCAAGTCGTTTTGCAATCGGGGAGGGGCAATGGGAGCAGGTAATATGATGGCTGGAAGCTCCTAGTTAAGAACCAGCATGAAAGCGGTGAATACTTGTTTGTCGCTCAATGTTTAGACAGAAGCAGGTAAGATATTTGGTAGCAGTATTCACGTCTGAGCAGCCCTATTTAGAATCCACTCTGCTTACCCTGAACTGGGGGAAAGCTAGAAAAGATGCCCTAGAAATAGTCTGTTTCATTTATCCTGTCTGAAAAGCCACATTCAGAGGGATCACCATTATGAGGTTGAAAAACACCGAGAATTGAGATTATGAAATTTGGTACCTGGAATATATGAACTCTGATAGATAACCCAAACTCAGACCAGCCAGAGAGGAGAACTGCCTTTGTTGTTTGGGAACTTGAAAAACTCAACTTCAACACTGTTGCTCTGAGTGAGACCTGCAGAGCTGGAGAAGGGCAACTAAAGGAAGAGCAAGGTCAACACACCTTTTTTCTGGAAAGGACTCGATCCTAAACAACCGAGGATCCATGGAACAGTTTTACCATCTGAAACAGCCTATTTCAGAAGCTGACATAGCAACCACTGGGAATCAATAAATGTTTCATGACTCTGAAAATGCAGCTCATCAAGAACCAACATGCCACCATCACCAGCGCCTACGCTCCAACTCTGGACACTGAAGATGAAGTAAAGGAGAATTTCTACGCCCAACTTGATGACATCCTTTCCTCTATTCCCAAAAACGGCAAGATCATTCTCTTGGGAGACTTCAATGCCAGAGTAGAGAAATATCATAGGCTCTGGCCTGGCATAATAGGCAAGGAAGGTGTGGGCAAGTTAAATGTCAATGGAACACTCCACCTCACCAAATGTACTGAACACAATATGGTGTTTGCCAACACCCTATTTCACCAGAAAAACAGGCAAAAAGTCTCCTGGCAGCATTCATGCTCCAAACACTGGCACCTCATCGACTACATCTCGGGACCAACAAGATGTATTGATAACAAGGGCTGTTACTGGCATTGATGGTGAAGACAGACCATCGACTCACCTCATCCACCATGAGAATGAAGATTCGGACCAAAGGGAAACACCAAAATCAGAACACTATCAAGAAACTGAATGTTGACATCCTCCAAGACATCAATCATGTACAGAAGTTCCAACAAAATCTTCAAGAATAACTGCCTCAACAAATCTCACTATCTGCCAAAGAATATTGGAATCAATTGAAAAACACTATCATCCCCTCCTGCAAAGAAACAATTGGGTTCAAGATGAAAAAACATCACAACTGGTTCAATGATAACGACAAACTACTCCATCAACTTATCACCTTACAAAATGACCAACGATCGGTTACCGAAAGGAAACACTATCAGGACTGCAAGGCTGTAGTGCAGAAGTGCACCCAAAACCTGAAAAACCAATGGTGGAGGAAGAAAGCTCAGGAAATTCAACAATTAATAGATGCCAATGACACTCGAGGCTTCTTCAACACAACTAAAGCTATTTTTGGCCCATCCACTCACGGTCAAGCTCCTCTCAAAAGCAAAGATGGTTCAACCATCCTGAAGAGCAATACTGGCATTAATTCTAGATGGAGGAAACACTTCAAAGATCTTTTAAATCAAACTGCCTCATTTGACAGGAATGTGATCAACAACATTCCAAAACAGCCCGTTGACAACTCCCTAAGCAAAATACCTTGGAGAAGTCAAGGAAGCCATCAAAACCTTGAAAAACAACACGGCCGCTGTATTCGATGGAATACCAGCCAAGTTCTACAAAATTGGAGGTAAGCTACTTCATTACCAACTGCATCAACTTCTCATCAAGATATGGATAAATGAAGATGTATCAGCAGAGTTCAGAAACTCAGCAATCATTACCATCGACAAAAGGAAAAGCAATCAATCTGACTGTGGAAACTACTGTAGAATATCTCTGTTAGCAACATAGGGAAGATCCTCATCTGCATCATGAACAACCAGCTCAAGCCTTTAGCTGAGAAGATCCTTCCGGAGAAACAAGCTGGTTTTAGATAATCACGTGGAACAATCAACATGATCTTTACTATGCAACAATTCCAAGAAAAATGGTGTGAACAACTTCAATACTGGTGTATGGCATTCATCGACCTCACCAAAGCCTTTGAATCAGTAGGAGAAAGTGAGGTCTGCAGATGCTGGAGATCAGAGCTGGAAATGTGTTGCTGGAAAAGCGCAGCAGGTCAGGCAGCATCCAGGGAACAGGAGACCTTCCTGAAGAAGGGCTTATGCCCGAAACGTCGATTCTCCTGTTCCCTGGATGCTGCCTGACCTGCTGCGCTTTTCCAGCAATACATTTCCACCTTTGAATCAGTATGAAAGGAATTCCTACGGGATGTCCTATCCACCTATGGATGCCCTGAAAAGTACATTTGAATCCTGAGACTCCTCCATAATGACATGCTTGCCACAGTTATGGTCAGCAACAGTAACTGTGAGCCTTTTCAAGTCAAATCAGGAGTAAAACAGGGATGTGTGATTGCCCCAACTTTGTTCACCATCTTTACTGCGACAATCATCTCTATCATCAAGGACAACCTATCCCCAGAATCAAAATTTTCTACAGAACAGAGGGCAGACTTTTCAATCTTGCCCGTCTTAAATCCAAAAACAAGACATCTATGAGTTAATTGACAACAGTGTCTCAAAAAACAGCTGCAATAGATTCTGACTGCCTTCAACTGTGCATAAACAAAATTTGGGCTTACCACCAGAACTCAGATCATCTATCAACCATCACCAACTGAGACAAATCAGATACAATCATCAATTCAACTTGGCAAAACAACCTTGGAAAACATGGACCAATTTCCATATCTTGGAAGTCACCTATCCTCCAATGTCAACCTTAATGACAAGATCCAACATCATCTTAAATGCCCTAGAACATATATTAGAGGTCTCCAAACAACAGTCTTTCATGATCATGACATCTGGACAGACACCAAAATGTTAGGGGCAATGGTAATCCCAACACTCCTGTGTGCATTAGAAACTTTTACAACATCCGAACATCTGAAAGCACTTGAAAAGCTCCATCAACGCTGCCTTCAAAACATATTGAATATCAGCTGGGAAGATGGATGCATCAACGTCAGAATGTTAAATAAAGCAAAAGTATCAAGCATTGAAGGCTATGTCATAAAGAACCAACTAAGATGGCGTGACCATGTTGTTTGGATGTGAAACGAACATCTGCCAAAACAAATCTTCTACTTCCAGCTTAAAGAAGGCAAACGTAAAAGAGGTAAACAACAAAATAAATTCAAAGATATTTTAAAAGCCAACATGAGGAAATATAATATCAACATCAACAATTGGAAAACCAACGCCAAGAACAGGAAACTCTAGCAAACCATCATTTGTGAAGGAACAGCAACATTCAAAGCCAACAGATGTGCAGTTACTTTGGCTCCTCTGATAGTCCCTAGACTTTCCTAGAAAACTTGCAGATATTTAATTAAGACCTCACGCATGCAGCCATTTTCTAATTGAAAAACATTGAGCCAATATAGGTGAACCTCTTGCTACCAATTTCACTCCATCAAGCTTGGACTGAAGCCTTCCACTACAACCGCTGCTAACGGAACCTCTCATGAGACCAAGCTTGACCGTTAATTTGCAAAGGTTCCATGGTAAAGTACTCAGCCATGCAGAAGTCTTGCACAAATTTAAGACTGGAGTTCAGAGTCTTCTGTTTAATAAAACTTGTTCTGCAATCATTGATACAGCAGGACCAATGTCAATCGCTAATTGATCAGATAGCCTCTTAACGGGATGTTTATCTTGATTAGTTCTGATTTGGATGTTGCTAAGCAAATTAACTGTTCCAAACTGGATGAAAGTGAACTATCCAGGATATGAACTCTCCTGGACACCTCCTAGATACAGGCCTATAAGTTTTATTACTCTTCTAGGTAGGTCTGCTACTGTCCTGAATCCGTATATTGGCAATTACAATGTCTTCCTGGGCAGAATCCTGATGAATATTGTAACTGTTTGTCTGAGACTTAGCTTTGTTTTGGAGTTTTGCTGTGGCCCGACCTAAAGTTACTCTTTTCAGGGATATTTCTAGAGTGAAGTTATGCAGCTGTCTGCACTCAAGTGGTGTTCCTCTAGCTCAAGCAGACTGGCTAAAGTGTCAACTTCCATTGGAATACCTTGCAAGTCCACTTGCTGCATTCTCCAATGATAAAGCCAGTCGTACCACTTGTTTGAAGTCCAGTCGAGCTTCAGTCAGTAGGCATTTTTGCACAGTCGTATTATTAATCCCTCATACTAGATGGTCTCAAGCATCTTATTAAGGATTTAAACAAATTCACAGTCTTCTGTTAGTCATCTTAACATAGTATAAAAATCCAATATGGGTTTCAATTTGTTCTCAAATTGCCAAGTAGAAGTGACAGCATCTAAAATTTCAGGAGGCTTGAGGTCCTAATAGTCCTTAAGTATGTCAATCAATAATTGAATGATTTTAGTATCTGGTGCCTCAGGTAAGGTTAGGCCCCACATGACAGAAAATCTGCAGATCCAAAGACTGTTAGGAGAATTATTTGTTTTTCATCAGCCACATCATTTTCCTGGAAAAATAATGCATTTTTTCCACATACTGGACCCAGTTCTTGATGGCAGATTCGAGTTAGTCAAGATTCGCAAACAGGCATGATGTAAGAAAATGTTTACCACTCCAACTTCAAAACAACCGTGAGTGAATTTCTTCTTGATCGTACTTTACTGTTGTCACCATTAAAATAACTCTCCAGAGGCCAGCATCCCATCACCAATCATCTTTTGATAATAGCATTGCATCTCAATAAGTCAGCCATTCAAGGGTGCAATATCCCTGATATTTACCCTTTTATGTCATCCAAGTTTCCCTGATTGGGGTTATTAATTTGGTCCAAAATTGATCCTGTGTCCATGAGGTCCACCAGGCTGACTTCATTACAATCACTACTTTGAGATGAATAATTTTCAACCGGTTGCTTTTGGATCATTACATTTGTTGATTTCTGTACAGCGGCTTAATACTATGCAACTATTTATGTTTAATTTTTAAAAATGATGTTAATCCTATTCTCCTATTTTGGATCAGTGATTACCTTCACATTAGGACACAATGGGTATTGGTTCCCAGAATTTACTTAAAACCCTTGCTAATGATCACTGGATCTCCTCATAGCAGTGTGCTTGCCACATTTACTATATATTTTCAACATGAATGATTGTCAATCAGAGCATGATCACATAACAATTTCAAAGTGTGCTGAAGGTACAGCACTTGTACATCTCATCAAGAATAATCAAGTAAACTATAGGAACTCCACGAAGTTCATAAAATAGTGCAACAACAATTTTTTTGAAGTGAAATAAAAACAAGTTGAACTAGTTATAGACTAGCAAATAAAAGCCAATTAATGGGGTTGCTCATGTGGAATATCATGGTGTGGATGCTGAAATAGTTACTAATTGAAGTTTTCAGTGTGAAGGCTCTTGTGACACAGTGGTGAAGTTTCTACCTCTGAGCCAGAAAGCCTGGGTTTAATTCCCACTTACCCCAGAGGTGAGTGCTAATACTACTGAACAGGTCGATTAAAAACAAAACAAGTTGACTATTTAAATTAGAGGGAACAGAGCTAAAAGTTACAAAACTCTTCGTGTAGCAGCGATTGAGTGCTGTCCTTTTTTGAAAGCTTTTCCTCATGTCTCAGAAAATGAGCCATTTTAAAAGAGATTATTGAAGTAGGCAGGAAGGATATGTGATAATAAATCTACTACATGAAGAATTTTGGCAAAATAGAAGTATATGGAAAAATCAGAATCACCACTAATCGGCCCACAATAGTTATACTGTTACAGACATTCAGGAAAAAAGCTGCAATCCCTCAAATGCAAGACAAATTGGTTCCTAAATTTGCTTCTGCCCATCTCCATTATTTTTAACAGGAGTTTGAAGTATGATGGGATTACGCACCCAGAATAGGATTCACTTATTATTTCAACACATTGGAATGGATATCAATAAAAAATTGATTTATAATTAAATCTCTCAGATAGGATAATTTTCTTTTTTTATTGTTATTATTCTATCTTTCAGTGAAAGGAACTCTAAACAACTTTGAAGGACAGCTACAAGCAGCTCTGGGCCGATAAAAATCCAACTGCGCAGGGAATCATTACGACCTGCACAGCAGAATCCAACTCTGGCTGATTGACAATAACAAATATAGTGGTGGATTAGTGATTGGTGTGCGAATGTTGTCTTCTGGAAGGAGGCCAGCATATTCACTTTCTGTGGGTCCATCTCCACTCATTGAATTGGCACTGCAACAACCAAAGTCATTTATTGGAGGTCAAATTGCTGGAGTGCTGTGATACAAACCACAATTTACATGAGACTGCAGCCATGATTACAGCACTGAGACTTTGTGGCATTTAGCTAGCCTTCTGTGACTTCAGATTTGTGACTGCACTGGAGTAAGTAGATACTGGGTGGGCGGTACTTGTGCTACAATCAAACCTGAGATATTACCCATTAGACATATTTTGATTGTACTCAGAAATGTGCTAATGCCCTTGCCTACACTTCAATGCTGTCAAATTTGGGTTGGTTCTAAACTCTGTGCAAAGCCCTGTTGGTGCAAAAATCTTTCATCTACCATTCACTGGCTGCAGGCTTTCTGGCAGGTGTCCAAATACACCAAGCTCATGGATTAGATGGTTGTGAGAAGATTGGGGCTAGAAGTCCTGCATCTTGTAATTTAGAACAGACTGTGGGATGTGAGGGAAGTGTGACATGAGAAGTATTAGGTAGGTGGATACAGTAATATTTGATTATTTCAGCCTTATAGCTGACCATGCCCCAATGGGAATCTGAACTTTTTTTCCCCTGATGGTCAGGACTTCCAAATCTGCTTGTGCTCCTCTGATTAGCTCTTGTTGCCTCTGGTAATGCTCCTCCTCCAGCACAATAAAAGGATGTGTCTCGTTGAGAATCCTGAAATCTTTTTGAGTGATGTGGCTGTCGTGGTAATGCAACAGACCACACCTGCATGTCAGAATATGTGGGCTCTAAGCTGTGCACAAATCCTTATACTGGCAGTGTTTGCAAGTTGTGAGATGGGGGTGTGGGACTTATAGCAGTTATAAATGTATTTATGGGTGCAGTGTATCAAATGAATTACATGTATGGGTACTGATGATAGAGACTACTGGTTCTCATGACCTAGCTCTTAGCACTTACCTCCACAGTAATCTGTTCCCATGGTCTTTTTGTCTGCAACAGAGTGTCTAAATGATGTAGAATTTCCAGTATTATTCCATAATTTAGTCTTACATCTGAGGTCAGGATTTCCTGGAATGCATTATGTCCTGGATTTCCATATTGTATTTTGTCCATCTTCTACGTCGGCATCGAGCACTTCCTGTAATCAGGGCTGCCCTGTGGTTGACCAGGAGCATTCTAAGGCAGTAGACAGTAGTATTTAAACCAACGCAGCTACCAGCCCTCTGTCTCTATTGTAATGAGTGTGGCAACCTTTTTACAATTCTGACAGAAGCTCTTCCTGCTCTTACAAGTTAGGCAGCAGGCTCTCACCTACTACAATTTCATCCCCATGTTCATGTCCCTTAAGTGTTTCACCAGGGAGTTGGTTGAAGTAACTCCATAGGAATCCTGTCACCATGCCACCCTCTATTTACGCATGAAAAGTCCTTGACATTGCTATAGCTACTTCAGAGTCAGCTCTCAGAGTGAACAGGATGTCTGACACATCTGTTTTTATCTGTCAGCCAGGGTGCCTGATTGGACTAGATTAACAGCCCCAGTCATGGAACTCATTCTGTGATGGCCACCTGGCTGACCTTGCTACAATCACTATATCCCTCCCCCTCGGAGTCCAAGGACATAGGCCAGTTCTTTTTTTTTGTAGCTCCTCCCAGGGTGTTCCTCTAATTCTGCCTTTAATACAGGCAACATAACATACAGTAGCAGATCTCTTGTGCCCAGAGCATGTCAGAAGTTCATTCTCTTCTTCAGGTGGCAAAGGCATTGAGGCAGCAGCATGTGCTGTTACCATCTCAGATTGCAAGGTATCATCATCACTTGATGGACAGAGAGAACTCATGGGTTCCAGAACAGTCGAACAGGCATGTTTTGCACCCATACCATTTCTGAGTTTGCAGCTTTCATATGTCCACATGCTTGTTCAGGACTGTCACACCGATGCAAACATTATACACCACTGGACCTGACATCGCATTGACCTTGCCTTTTTCCCATACAGTGACATTCCCATTGTTCCTATACCAAACTTGGTGCCATGAATTAAACCATCTCTCTTGCTCAGTGGTGTCTTGTATTCAGCATTTCTGATTCTGTTTCATCCTCCCCACCAAGTACAGGAAGATTTAAGTTAACCTGGTGTAGAATCTTTTCCCCATTAGCAACTCTGCTGGAGCTATTCCTGAAGTTGCATGAAGATTGATTCCATAATCAAACAGGAACCAGATCAGATTAGTATCGAGTGAAGCTGCAGGCTGTTTCTTTACACCTGCCTTCAAAGTTTGGACTGCTTTTTCTGCCAGACAATTGCATGATGGATGATATGGAGCTGCTACGATATATCGAATACTGTTCAACTTTAGGAAATACTCAAATTCCCTGCTGATAAATGATAGTCCATTATGTGTGATCAACACATCTGGGAAACCATGCATTGCAAAAGATACATGGAGATTTTCTATCATCAACCCCATGTTTGCCAAATGAATTCTATGAACATCTAGTCACTTTGATGTCCACAATGATAAAGAACATTGAGCCCATGAAGGGATCTGCATAATTGACATAGAGTCCAGGGTTTACTCGGCCTGTCCTACAAAAGTCAGGAAGCTGTTGGCAGTACTTTTTGTCCTGGTTGGCACACTGGGCATTGCCAACAGCTTCATTTTGGAAACCCCTCGATAATCCTGGTGGAATTCAACCAGTATCTGATGGCAACCTTTGCTTGGCTCAATCTCTCATGCTCCCCATAATAATATGCCTTCCTCTATGGTGATCTGGTCTCACTGGCTCCAGAAAGGTTTCAATTCTGGTTGTATCAGTCCTTTTCTTTTGCCCATCAGGACCAGCTGTTTGCTTTGCCAGGACCTGACCTTTCTGTGTCAGAAGTCTGGTATTATCAGCTGGTGACTGGATGTGTGCCCAGAAAATTTAATTCCATGATGGACTTTTCCAGTGGTAGTTACACGGGTGGATATGACTCAATGTATCCATTCTTGCTATTTAGTCTCCGGGACAGTATTCCAACTTGTAACTAAAGACACTTTGTACTAAAGTCTACTGCTGAATTGGCCTGATGCTATGGGTGCCTTGTCCTCGTTAAGTAGACCTAGCAGAGATTTGTGGTCCATTATTATGACAACTTTATGTCTGGAAGGTATTGGTGAATCATTCTGACTCCAAATATGACTGCCAAACCTTCCTTCTCTATCTGGGCATATTTAGGCTCTGCATTAGTCAACATCTGGCTGGTGGCATGTCCCTTAAGCCTTGTCCCCTGAATTGTCTCCTTTAAACACCCTTCCCTTCCTTGAGTTGTACTTGGTAATTTTGAGGAATTTGGCCCATTTGCTTACACCTGCAGCACAGGGCTTCTTGAGTTCAGGTTGACTCCTTGTGGCCACTTCTGCCACATACTCTGCTGAGCTTCTGACATATGATGCACCTGGGCATCATCACTGAAATGGGCTGCTTTGCTAATGGCTAATTCCATTGATCTTGTTATTTTGAAAGCTGTGTTGATATCCAGATCTCTCCATGTTAGTATCTTCCATTGCATGGCTTGTGTTGGAGGCCACAAACCAAACGGTGCTGTAAGGCACCTTGGAGGAACAGTCTGACATTGCAATGTCCCACTAACCTCCTTTCTTCTGTAACTGATCATAAAACCAGAAACATTCTGCAATCTTCTGTGGCTTTGTGCAAAATAACTGCTCAGTTCTTGGTATGTCTTCTCAGTGGGTTTCATTTGTTACTCCAGATGCTTCAGAATTTTGGACGTCTTGCTCCCAATGGCATTCAAGGAATCCCAGCACTAGTATGCCTTCAGCTACTTTATTCACCTTTAAAAATGCATCAAAACATTCAGTGTACAGTGTTCAACATTCTGTCTCTTCATAATACATCTCATCCCCTCTAATATTGCCTGCCATTTTTCATTCCGGCCACTTGAATCTAGTAGCTGATCACAGCTCTAGTCCCCTCGGTGAATGCCTTCTCCACTGACTGCAAACTCACTAACTGTATTAGTGTTTCACTCTTCACTAGTGATGTTCACTGCCCGAGACCCAATAACTCTGGCAAGCCCCTGGGTGAGTACCCCCCTCTTCAACTAACGGCTACGGCCCGAGACCACCCATGACAACTGCACACAGCCTGCTCCCTGGTGCATATCGTTCTTCCCTGGCATCAACATCAGCCCAAGATCCCTCGTGACAACTTCCCTCAATGTTATCTCCACAATTCCACACAGTCTCCGGACTCCCGGCAACATCCTTCCTTCCAAAAAATAGGATTCAATCACAGTTTGATATGAATCCTATCCTCATCATCAGTTATTGTATTTGTGTTTCATTTGAAACAGAAATTGAACAATATACTTGAACAGGGAATACTTAATTGTGTGTCCACTCAGCTCCACAGTCGGTTCTAGTCAACACCTCTATTGCCCACTTCTGGGTCACATGACCCATTCTCATAAAGGGGCAACACATCTACATACATAGTATACCTCACTTCTAATTTCCATAATCCCCTTATATATTAATTATATTATGCAAGCACTGTAGCTACAAATATATACACAATCAGGAACATATACAAAACAAAACTAGAACACAATCGGTCTCTCAGGAGTATAGTGGTTCCTTGAACACCATTTCCTCATCTCAGCAACCTTTTATAATGTAGTTGCCCAGGCTTCCAAACTCTCATGTTATTATACAGGTATGCCTCTCTATGATTGGTCTTTGTTGCCTCAGCTGTGATATGGATATATTCTCACATGTCTGATTCCATTATTTTCCAGATACTCCTCAAACTCATGCACGACAAACAGTTGTGAATCATGTTCAGGGTTTCTGAACCTGGTAAAATTTTCATCTAGTCAGTATATCGTTGCTTCCATTGGTACTGACATCATGATCGCCACCAGGTGCCACTTGTCGTCAGCATTCTTGACCAATAGTAACATCTGTCCCTTGCTGGTCCTGCAAAATCAACATGATTCCGCTGCCGTGGTGACTGATGCCGCTCCCATGCTCCCTTACTAATGCACAGGATTCACTTAATCCAACTTCTCATCAATCTGGGAGTCTACATTCGACCACCAAAAGTAGTTCCTGGCTATTTCTTTCACACCACGCCAGGTGCCCCAGAACCTTTCCTCTTAACAGGAGAGGGTAACTCTCATTTCCCACATTAAACACCCATCTGATACGGACAACTACCACCTTCTGGACAGGTGGGGTCATCATTCTGGGCGGTCCCTAACAGCTCCTTCCTCTCAGGATCAAGTTCACCACTAGGCTCAAGACCAGGTCATTATGGGTCGCTTTCCCCACCTTACTTGCTGACACCAGTACCTTGTCTTTCTGGAAAAAGTACATAATTTTCGGGTTTCAGTTTGGAACATCCTTATTTCCTGGTAGTTCTAACCTCGACAAAGCATCTGTATTGCCGCACTTCTCTGACTGTCAGTAGCTGATCTCACATGAGTAGGCGAACAGAGCCAGATGCCATCTCTTATAGGTGTACTGCTGCCATTGATAATATTCCCGCATGAGCCACAATAAAAGGGGTTTGTGGTTTGCTAGCAGCACCAAGTGCCTGCCGTAAATGGGCGAACTTCTTAACACCAAACACAATGCCTTTTCATAGAATTCTTACAGTTGGGAAACAGGCCACTTAGCCCAACAAGTTCACACTGTCCCTCCAAAATGCATCCCAACTAGGCCTATCCCCTTACAGCAGTCCTGTTTTCCATGGCTAAACTGTTCTTACGGGACACTTCCTGGACACTATGGGTAATTTAGCATGGCCAATCCACCTAACTTGCACATCTTCAAACTGTTGGAGAAAACCAGAGTACCTGGAGGAAACACACACAGACACAGGGAGAATATGCAAACTCCACACAGACAGTCGCCCGAGGGTGGAAGCGAACCTGGGTCACTGATGTCGTGAGGCAGCAGTGCTAACTACTGAGTCACAGTGCCACTCCATTCTGTAAAATATGTAACAGTATGGCACCAACCCCATAAGATGGCACTTCGGATCAAAATGAGTCAACACTTCCATCCTTTTTAGGGCTTGCTAAGCATCCTTTCATTCTGGAGTTCATTTCCACCCTTTGACCTTTTCCCAGCAACCAACACAGGAGTTTTAGCATGACATAAACTTCCCATAATAATTTACAATTCCCAAGTACCATCTCAGTAGAGATACATTCTCTGGTCTAGGGGACTTTATGATAGCCTCCATCTTCTTGGGTACATTGCATAGACCCTTACCATCAATTACATGGCACAGGAATTCTATGGAGTCTTTAAAAAAAACTTGTATTTCTCCCTTCTTATTTATAGGGTGGGTACCTGCAACCTTTTTAGGGTTTTCTTGGCTTTTCAAATGTTCCTTTTTAGAAGATCCAGTAACCAAAATATCATCCAATGATACTGGACACCTGGCAATGCTTTCAAATTTTGGTCCATGGCGCTCTGAAACAGAACCAGTGCTGATATGATGCCAATAGGCAACCGCTTCTAGAGAAACAATTGCCTGTGTGTCACTATCGTGAGCAGCAGCTGGGACTTATTGGCATATTTCATCTGTAAGTAGGCTTGCGACAGGTCCATTTTTGAGAATTTCTTTCCGCCACACAGTCCACTGAACAGGTCCTAAAAACATGCAAGTGGATATTAATCCACATTGGGCTGGGTTGACACTAATCTTCACTGCACCATCTGGTCTTAGGACTGAGACAACTGGAATGGCCCATTTACTGGTGGTTACTAGTTCCATGAATCTCAAGTTCACCAGCCATTCCAATTCCATCTTCCCTTTAGGCCAGATGGCATATGGCAGTGGACGTGCCTTCAGATTCCTTCGATTAGCCTCCTGCTAAAGTCGAAGTTTAATTTCTACTTTCTTCATTTTCCCCAGAATTCCCTTGAAGACATCCTTTTACCTATTCAAAATCTCTTCCAAACTTGGTTTTGAGTCTGCCTGCCTATTAACCATGTCCCAATTTAACTTTAATTTCTATAACCAGGAATGTCCAAATAATGCAGGATAGTCACCTTTACATTACATACACAGGCAGTTGGGCATACTGGTCCCTCAACTTTTCTTTTAGCAGAGCACAGGCACTCAGTGGTGCCAGTTGTTTCATGAATGTCTGCTGTATATTCTTGGCATGTTTCAATAGCAATGCCATTAACTTTGCCCTGTACATGGATTTGGGAATAGGAAACACTGCTACACCCATGTTGATTTTCAACTTTACTGTCTTACCCTCTAATCTGTGAAGAATGCAGAACAATCAGCTTCACCCCACACTGACAGGATATTTAGACTTTCTGCTTCTTGTGCTGACCCAACTGACTCCCAGTCTATTCCCTGGCTGGTGTCATGTACCTTCGTGACTTGTTTCCTGAATTGTTTAATTTAAACACTCATGTCTTCCTAAAGTTGTATGTCACAATTCTGGGGAATATAGCCCATTTCCTTAAAACTGCAGCACAGTGCTTCTCTGGTCAGACACGATTCCTTCTGGCCACTCTTGCCACACCAACAGCACTCCACAGTTAGTATTGTCCTCTGCTTAGTTTCCTATATGCTGTCAATCCTGGCATCATCACTGAATGGGGGATGCTTTGCTAGTGGCCAATTCCATTGAGGCAGTAATTTCAAAACCTGGCTTGAAATCCAAGTCTCCCTTGTTAGTAGCTTTAGTTGCATGGGTATGTATCAGAAGCCACAAACCAAATGGTACCTTGAAGGAACCCTCCGATTTTGCAATATTCTGCCAATCTCTTAGAGGGAGTGACAAATTGGGTGGAAGACCCTTCTTCTTGCTCTACCTGTTTATAAAAACAGACATAGTCTATGATCATCAAGGCTTATGCAAAATAACTCCCCAGTTCTTGGTCTCTCTTGTCTGTGGGTTTCTCTGGTTGCACCAGCCCCCTCAGAATCGCGAAGGTCTTGTTCTCAAAGGTACTCAAGAAAACCCAGTCCGCTTATGCCTTCAGCCAGCTTATTCACCTTTGAATACACATGAAAACACATGGTGTAACACTGTTCAACATTGTATCTGTTCATCAAATATCCCATCATTCTTTATTCCCGCTACTTGAGTCTAATAGCCATTCTCAATTCTAGTATCCATGATGAACGCCCTCAGCACTGACCACAATGTCACTTATTAACATACCACAACCCAAGGTCTCTTGTAACCGCTCTCCACAACCGCTCCCAGATGAGTACTCCCCTCTTCAGCCAACGGTTGCGGTCAGAGACCTCTCACAATCATCATACACAGCCTGCTCCTTAGTAGGTATCATTCTTTCCTGGCATCAACATCAGTACAACTGCCTCGTGACTGACTCCCTCGATGTTACCTCCACAATTCCACAATGTTTACAAACTCTGGGTGACATTCTCCCTCCTGACAAAAAGGACAGGTGTTTGCTCCAAGTTTGTTGCTTGATTCCCAAGCTTGTCAGTAGTTCTTGCATTTGTGGTTCACTAAAAACAGAAATAGACGGAGGGTAAATGTGAAAAGGGAATACTTTAC
Source organism: Chiloscyllium plagiosum (assembly GCF_037043375.1). Taxonomy (NCBI): domain Eukaryota; kingdom Metazoa; phylum Chordata; class Chondrichthyes; order Orectolobiformes; family Hemiscylliidae; genus Chiloscyllium; species Chiloscyllium plagiosum. Next base: position 75,935,836 of record NW_028270151.1, read on the forward strand.
TGTGTGTCCACTCAGCTCCAGTCGTATCTAGACTGCCTCTCTACCTCCTGCCTTCGACTCACTTGACCCATTCCCTTACAGGGGCAACACAGACCCAACTACTGTAATATCCCTCACCATTCATTTTCACAATCCCTTTGTCTATATATAGATATGTATACATGCAATAATAATCACTATAATTGCAAGCATTATAGCTAACACATACATATCACCAGGACTATCTACAAAAAACATAGAAAAATTACCCTTCCGCACTTTACACTGACACATTTAGTGTGACAGGGGATGTTGAATCCTAAAGACCAGCTATCTCCTCATTTCAGGAACCTTTTCTAATATAGTCTCCTAAATCTTATGTTATTTCACCCATATGCCTCTCTCTAATTAGCTCTTGTTGTTCTATTTGCCACAGGGTTATACAGAGCCGATTTCACATGTCTGATTTCATAATTTGCCATGTACTCCTTGCAAGCATGTGCACACACAGTGGACCATTGTCACTCATGACTTGTTCAGGGTTCTTGAACCTAGCAAGTATTTCATTCAGTCGGTCTATCATTGCTTCTGCTGATATCCCACCTCAGACCACTTAGAAAGGATGTCTATAACCACTACTAACATCCGTCCCCTACTGATTCTGCAAAATCAGCATAATCCACCGCAACAGTGTTTGAATGGATGGAGGGTGTGACAACTAATAAGTGGGATTCACATGATCCTGTCTTCACATCAATCTGGGACTACCAAAAGTAGACCCTAGTTATTTCTTTCATTCATATAACACCGGGGAGCATTTGTCCCAGCACCTTTCCTCTTAAGAGTACTCTCATTCCCCACGATAAACATCAGTCTGATACAGACAATTTCCACCTGTTGAACAGGTCAGGTCATAATTCTGAGCGGTTTCCATGAAACATTCTTCCTCTCAGTAGTAAGTTCACCACTGGGTTCAAGACCAGGTTGCTCTGGGGTGCTTTCCTCAGCTAACTTGCTGACACTGGTACCTTGTCTTCCTGGGAACATTCTTACTTCCTGGCAGTGCTAACAAAGGCAAAACATCTGCATTGCCATGACTCTCTGACTGTCAGTATCTGATCTCGTATAAGTAGGCTGACAGAGCCAGAGCTCACCTCTACAAGCATGATGCCACCATTGGTGGTATTCCCATATAAGGAACTAAAATGGAGTTTTGCGGCTTGTGGTCTGTCAGCAGCACAGAAGTGCCTGCCATAAAAGAAATGGGTGAACTTCTTCTCACTAAACTCAATCCCTCTCCATTCAGCAAGATGTGACAGAAAAGCATCAACCCCATAGGTTTAACTGTTTTGGCAATTTTGGATCAAAATGAGTCAACACTTCCATCCTTTTTTAGGACTTGCCAGGCTTCCTTACATTCTTGAGTCAATTTCCACGCCTGTCCTTTTCCCTGCAACTGACGTATGGGTTTTAACATGATTGCCACATGTGGCACAAACTTGCCATAGTAATTTACAAGTCCCAATCTCAGTTGAGACACACTCTCTGGTCTGAGGGCCTTTATGATGGCCTCCATTTTCTTGGGCACCTTCTGTCAACTCTCACGATCAAGTATATGGCCCAGAAACTCTATGATTATCTTCAAAAAGCACTTGCATTTCTCCCTTTTTACTTCTAGGCTCTGTTCCTGCAGGCCTTTTAGAGTTTCTTCTTGGCTGTTCAAACATTCTCTTTTGGAGATTTCAAAGCCAAAATATCATCCAATAACACTGGACACCTCACAATCCATTCAAAATTTGTTCCATGGCTCTCTGAAATAGAGCTAGTGCTGACATGATGACAAAAGGCAGCCACTTGTTACAAAACAGTCGCCTGTGTGACACTATCGTCAGCAGCAGCTCACATGCCCCATCTATAATGCCAGCGACAGATCGGTTTCTGAGAATTTCTTTCTCCCGGCCAGTCTGAACAGATCCTAAATGCATGGAAGTGGGCATTGAACAGCACATTAGGCAGAGTTGACTGTGATTTTACAGTCGCCACAAATCTTCACCACTCCATCTGTTTTTAAGACTGGTGCAACTTGAGTGGCCCATTCACTGGTGATTACTGGTTCCAACACTGACAGGTTCACCAGCCATTCTAGTTTCACCTCCACTTTAGGCCACATGTGCATGGTAATGGACATGCCTCCAGATTCCTTCGATGAGCCTCCTGCTTCAAAGTAAGTTTAATTTCATTTCCCGTAGAATTCTCTCAAAGACAGCTTTTTACTTGTTCAAAATCTCTTGCAAACTCTTTTTGGAGCCTGCCAGCCTCTTAACCATACTCCAATTTAACTTTAATTTCAGTGACCAGGGAACATCCAAATAATGCAGAGTAATTGTCTTTACAATATGTACACAGGCAATTCACCACATTGGTCCCTCAGCTATACCTTTACCAGGTTACAGCCCTTCAGTGGCACTTGTTCCATGCATGTCTGCAGTGTAACCTTGGAAAACTTAAATGACAGTGCCTTTAACGTTACCCTATACATAGATTTGGGAAATGAACACACCACAATACCCACATCGACTTCATTCATTACTGTCTTACCCTCTAATTTGGGAAGAATGCACAACAATCAGCTTGCCCCCATAACGACAGGATATTTACCCAAAGACTGGCTTATCGCATCAACTCAGCTGACTTCCAGTCTACCCCTAGCTGGCAGCATGTACCTTATCACTTGTCTCCTGAATTGTCTGCTTTAAACACCCTTCTCTTGAGTTGTACTTGGCAATTTTGGGGAATATTGCCCATTCACATACACCTGCGGCACAGGGCTTCCCAGGTCTGACACACTGACTCCGTCTGGCCACTCCTGCCACATCAACAGCACCCTAAGGTTGGTATCGCACTCTGCTGAGCTTCTGACACACTATCCACCACAGCATCGTCACTGAACTGGTTTGCTTTGCAAGTGGCCAATTCCATTCAGGTAGTAATTTCAAAGGCTGCCTTGAAATCCACATCTCTCCTTGTTAAGAGCATCTGTTGGATGGTTTTGTGTCAACCAAATAGTCTTGCACAACACCTTTGTACAACCCTCCAACATTGCAATGTTTTGTTAACCTTGTTAAGGCAGTGACAAATTGCCTCCTTCGTGCTGTACCCATTTATAAAAACAGAAACATTCTGCAATCATCGGTGGCTTTGGTACAAAATAACTCCACACTTCTTGCATGTACTCCCCCTGGGTTTCTCTGGTTACACCAGAACCCCCAGAATCGTGAAGGTCTTGCTCACCGTGGTCGCCTTTAAATATGTATCAAAACCTTCAGTGTTCACTGTCCAACATTCTGTCTCTTCATCAAATATCTCATTCCTCTAATACATCCCGCCTACAAACAGACCCCACCACCAGGAATATATTTCCCACCCCACCACTACCTGCATTCTGCAGACCATTCCCTCCGTGACTCCCTTGTTAGGTCTGCGCCCCCCACCAACCCACACTCCACTCCAGGCACCTCCATCTGCCACCGCAAGATGTGCAAAAACTGCGCCCACACCTCCCCCCTCACCTCCGTCCAAGGCCCCAAAGGATCCTTCCACATCCGACAGAGATTTACCTGTACTTCCATACAAGTCATCTACTGTATCCGTTGCTCTCGATGTGGTCTCTTCTACATTGGGGAGACAGGATGCCACTTTGTGGAACATTTCAGAGAACATCTCTGGGACACACGCACTAAACAACCCCACGCTCTGTGGCCAAACACTTTAACTCTCCCTCCCACATCACCAAGGACATGCAAGTCCTGGGCCTCCTCCATGGCCAAACTCTAGCCACCCGACACCTGGTGGATGGATGCCTCATCTTCTGCCTTGGGACCCTCCAACCACGAGATCAAATGTTGATTTCACCAGTTTCCTCATTACCCCTTCCTCGACATGATCCCAGATCCAACCTTCCAACTCAGCACTGCCCTTTTGAACTGTCCTACCTATCCATCTTCTTTCCCATCTATCAACTCCACCCTCCTCTCCAACCTATCACCATCACTCCCCACCTTTCGCTACCTTTTGCATTCCCAGCTACCTGTTCCCCAGCACCAAACCTCGTCCCATTTATCTCTCAGTCTCCTTGGGCCACCCTCTCATTCCTGAAGAGCTTATGCTCGAAACATCGACTCTCCTGCTCCTCGAATACTGCCTGACCAGCTGTGCTTTTGCAGCACCAGACTCTCGACTCTAACCTCCAGCATCTGCAGTCCTCACTTTCTCCATTCATCCAATACTGCCCATTATTCTCTATTCCCATCATTCAAATCTAGTAGCCATTCACAACCCAGTCCCCTTGGTGAACGCCCTCCACATTGACCATAACCTCACCGACTGTATTTGAATAATACTGTTCCCTAGCAGTCTGAGCAGACCAGAGTTGTTGCAGAGAGGGTTAATAATGGGTCTTGGGCTCTCCCAGGCGAATACTCTCCTCTTCAGCCAATGGCTACAGGTGGAGACATCTCACGATCACTGCATACAGTCTGCGCCTTATTGCATACCATTCTTTGCTGGCATTAATATCAGCCGGTCTGACCTCACGACCAATTCCCTCAGCGTAACCTTCGCAATTCCATGCTTTCGAACTCCGGGCAACATTTTTCCTTCCAACAAATGAAAAGGCATTCACTCACAGTTTGTGGGCTGAATCCACCTTCATCGCTAATTCTTGTGTTTGTGGTACACTAGAAACAAAGATAGGTAGATGGAACGTGAACAAGGAATACATAATTGTGTGTCCATTCAGCTCCACAATCATTTCCAGTCAACCCCTCTATCGCCTCCCGGTCACATGACCGTGTTTTTACAGCGGGCAACACACGATGAATGATACGTAATATCACTCACCCTTTATTTCCATAATCCATTTATCAATGTGTATATCATCAGGAATATACAGGAAAAAAACACATGGAAAAAGAAAATGACCCTTCCATAGTGTACACTGATTTCTGATGAAGAGTTTATATCCGAAACGTCGATTCTCCTGCTCCTTGGATGTTGCCCGACCTGCTGCGCTTTTCCAGCACCACACTCTGGACTCTAATCTCCAGCATCTGTAGTCCTCATTTTCTCCTTCCGCAGTTTACACTGACACAATCAGGCTCTCAGGGAATAGTAACTCGCAGGAGACTAACTCTTCATCTCAACAAATGTTTCTAGCGCAATCTCCTGGGCTTATAAAACATCATTTTGCTCCACAAGTTTGCCTTTCTCTGATTGGCTCTTATTCATCACAGGGTGATATGGAGCTGATTTCACATATCTGATTTCCTGATCTGCCATATACACCTTGAATGCATGTAGCCACACACTGTTGACCACTGTCATTCATGATTTGTTCAGGGTTCCCAACGCTGGCAAAGTTTTCATCTAGTCAACCGTTGCTTCCGCTGATACCGATTTCATGATCACTCAGGCCACTTAAAGTAGGCATCCATGACCAGTACTAACATTCGTCCCTCTACTGCTCCTGCAAAAACGCCATGAGTTCACTGCCATGGTGACTGATGCTGCTCGTATGAGTGAAGGAGTGACAACAGAGTCCGCTTACTTACGAATGCACAGAATTCACGTGATCCGACTTCTTGTCAACCTGGAAGTCCACATTCAAATACCAAAGTCGCTTCTGGCTACTTCTTTCATTCATACCACACTGGGGTGCATTTGTCCCAGCACCTTTCCTCAAAATAGAACAAAGATAAAAACTTTCATGCCCCACATTAAACACCCATCTGATATAGACAACTTCAATCTCCTGTACAGGTGAGTTCATAATTCTGGGTGATCTTTATGACAAGTCTGTCCTCTCAGGACTAAGTTCACCACTTAGCCCAAGACTGAGTCACTCTGGGTAGCTTTCCGCACTTGACTCGCTGACACCGTAGCCTTGTATATAATTTTCAGGTTCCAGTGGTTCAGTGGTTAGCTTGCTGCCTCACAGCACTAGGCACCCGGGTTCAATTCCCACATTGGGTGACTGTGTAGAGTTTGCATGTTCACCCCGTGTCTGTGCGGGATTCCTCTGGTTGCTCTGGTTTCCTCCCACAATCCAAAGATGTGCTGGCCAGGTGAACTGGCCGTGCTAAATTGCCCATAGTGTTAGGTGCGTTAGTCGGGGTAAATATAGGGTAGGGGAATGGGGCTGGGTGGGCTACTCTTCAGAGCATCGGTATGGGCTTGTTGGGCCAAAGGAGCTTGTTTCCATTCTGTAGGGAATCTAATCCTTATTTCTTAGTAGCACTAACCTAAACGAGGCATCTGCTTTTCTGTGCTTCACTAACACAAACTTGACATTGGAATTTTTACAAGTCCCAAGAATGATCTCGATTGGGACACATTCTCTGGCCTTAGGGCCCTCATGATAGCCTCCATCTTCTGTAGCACCTTGTGTGGTCCCTTACCATCAATTACCTGCCCCAGGAACTTGAAGAAGTCTCATATTTCTCCCTTTTTACTTGTCGGCTGAGATCTGCCAATCTTTCAGTGTTTCTTCTTGGCTTTTCAAACGCACTTCCTTGGACGATCCACTGACCAAAATATCATCCAATAACAGCAGACATCTGGCAATCCATTCAAAATTTGGTCCTTGGCCCTTGGAACAATCACCTGTCTGTCACTATCTCACGATAGATGCTGGGTCTCCCTTGCATGCCCCATCCATAAGTAAGCTGCAACAGATCCATTTTTGACAATTTCTTTTCCCCAGGCAGGTCACTGAACAAAGATCCTAAATGTGTTGTAGTAGGTATTCATCCACCCATTGGGTTGGGTGAACTGCAACTTTAAAGTCATTACAAATCTTCACCACACCTTTTATTTTTAAGACCAGGACAACTGGACTGGCCCATTCATTGGAGATGACTACTTCCAACACTCGAAGGCTCCAGTTCCAGTTGCACCTTCACTTTAGGCCAGATGGAGTGCGGAAGTGGATGTGCTTCAATGACACCACTTGTTCCGTATATCTCTGTAGTGTAAACTTGGCAAAATTCAATGGCCTTGCCTTTATGTTTATCCTATACATTTAATTCAGAATTGGACATACCGCTACACCCATATCGACATCCATCTTTACTGTCTTACTCTCTAATTTGGGAAGGACACAGAGCAATCAGCTTCACCCTATAACAACAAGGTGTTTAACCAAAACCTTACTGAATCTGGGCCTTCTGCATCTCATGCCAACCCAGCTGACTCCCGGCATACTCCCTAGGTGGCGAATGTCCCTTATCATTTGTCCCCCGAATTGTCTCATTTCAAAACCCTTCTTTTCCTTGAGTTGCAATTGGCAATTTTGTGGTATATGGCCCATATGCTTACACCTGCAGCACAGGGCTTCTTGGGTCTGACACGTTAACTCCATCTTCTGGATTAGTGGTGCTGGAAGAGCACAGCAGTTCAGGCAGCATCCAAGGAGCTTCGAAATCGACGTTTCGGGCAAAAGCCCTTCATCAGGAATAAAGGCAGTGAGCCTGGAGGGTGGAGAGATAAGCTAGAGGAGGGTGGGGGTGGGGAGAAAGTAGCATAGAGTACCTGGGAGTTGCAGTGGGAGAGGGACTCCCTGAGATTCTTGTAGAGAGAGAAGGAAATCTTCTTCAAGGCAGGCTCCACGCTCCAGGCTCACTGCCTTTATTCCTGATGAAGGGCTTTTGCCCGAAACGTTGATTTCGAAGCTCCGTGGATGCTGCTTGAATTACTGTGCTCTTCCAGCACCACTAATCCAGAATCTGGTTTCCAGCATCTGCAGTCATTGTTTTTACCTCGTTGATTTTAACCCTACTGCGAATCTTCTTGCAAGGATGCCTGCCTTGAAGAAGATTTCCTCCTCTCTCTACAAGAATCTCAGGGAGTCCCTCACCCACTGTGGTACTCTATGCTACTTTCTCCCCACCCCCACCCTCCTCTAGCTTATCTCTCCACGCTCCAGGCTCACTGCCTTTATTCCTGATGAAGGGCTTTTGCCCGAAACGTCGATTTCGAAGCTCCTTGGATGCTGCCTGAACTGCTGTGCTCTTCCAGCACCACTAATCCAGAATCTGGTTTCCAGCATCTGCAGTCATTGTTTTTACCACGTTTACTCCATCTGGCCACTCTTGCTACATCAACAGCTCTCCACAGTTGGTACCACACTCTGTTGAGCTTCAGACATGGTATCCACCCAGCATTGTCACAAGAATGGTTGTTCTGAGGATGGGCCACTCAACCCAAAACATTAATTCTGATTTTCTCCACAGATGCTGCCAGACCTGCTGAGCTTTTCCAGCAATGTATATTTTTTGTTTCTAATTCACAACATCCGCAATTCTTCTGGAGTTTTTCACCAATTTCGAAAGCTGCCTTGAAATCCAGATCTCTTTGTTAGTAGCTTCCACTAGACTGTTGTGTGTCAGAGGCCACAAACTAAACAGTCCTGCAAGGCACCTTGGAGGAACCTTCCAACTTTGCAATGTTCCACTAACTTCTTTAAGGCAATGACAATTTGGGTAACTGACCCTCCTTCATGCTGCGCAAGTTCATAAAAACAGAAATACTCTGTGATTATCAGTAGCTTTGGCGCAAAATAGCTCTAGAGTTCTTGGTATGTCTTCGCCATGGCTTTCTCTAGTTGCACCAGACTCCTTAGGATCGGGAAGGTTTTGTTCCCAATGGTACTCAAGAAAACCCTTCCAATTATGTTTTTAGCCACCTTATTCCCCGAAAATCAAACATCAAAACTTTCAGTGCAATGTCCAACGTTCTGTCTCTTTGGCGCAAAATAGCTCTAGAGTTCTTGGTATGTTTTCGCCATGGCTTTCTCTAGTTGCACCAGACTCCTTAGGATCGGGAAGGTTTTGTTCCCAATGGTACTCAAGAAAACCCTGTCCAATTATGTTTTTAGCCACCTTATTCCCTGAAAATCAAGCATCAAAACTTTCAGTGCAGTGTCCAACGTTCTGTCTCTTTGGCGCAAAATAGCTCTAGAGTTCTTGGTATGTCTTCGCCATGGCTTTCTCTAGTTGCACCAGACTCCTTAGGATCGGGAAGGTTTTGTTCCCAATGGTACTCAAGAAAACCCTGTCCAAATATGTTTTTAGCCACCTTATTCCCCGAAAATCAAGCATCAAAACTTTCAGTGCAGTGTCCAACGTTCTGTCTCTTCATCCCTTCAATATTATCCACCATGTTGTATTCCTGCCATTTGAGTCTAGAAGCCATTCACAGTACTAGTCCCCTCGCTGAACCCCCTTCACATCGAACACATCCTCACTGACAGTATTAGTGTGCAGTTCTTCCCAAGCAACATCTCCAGCTCGAGATCCATCATGACCAATCTCCGCAACAACTTTGGTCAGCTCCTGCGTAAGTATCCCAATCTTCAGCCACCAGCTGCAGCCCGAGATCCCTCATGACCACCACATATGGTGTGCTGCATGTGTACTGTTCTTCCCTGGCATCAACATCTGTCCAAGTGCCCTCGTGACCACCTTCCTCGATGTTAACTCCACAATTCCATGCTGTGCTCATTCTCCAGGCAACATGCTTCCTCCCAACCGAAAAAAAATGGTGTTTGCTCACAGCTTGAGGCCTGAATCCTATCCTCATCACTAATTCTTGTGTTTGTGCTTTACTAGAAAAAGAAATAGAACATGATGCAGACAGATGGTAAACTTCAAGAAGGAATACTTAATTGTGTGCACACTCAGCTCTATATTCCGTTCTAGACAGCCCCTTTATCTCTCACCTCTAGGTCACCTGTGGCACCTGAGATTCTTAGTGGGCAACACACACAACTACATATGTAACATCTCTCATCCTTTATTTCCCTAATCCCTTTATTATTGTTTTTTTTAGGCAAAGATAGATTTTTGAAAATGTAAGGGAATTAAGGGTTACAGTGAATGGGCAGTAAGTGCAGCTGAATCCACAAAAAGATTAGCCATGATCTTATTGAATGGCAGAGTAGGCTCGATGGGCCACTTCTGCTCTTATGTTCTTACATAATATATATGGATCCAATAAATAACAAATCTACATAATCAGGAATACGTACAAAATAATGGAAAAAGGAAACAATCTTTTTGTAGTTTACACTGACACCATCAGTCTCTTGGGGAAATGTTGATTCCTAGAAGACCATCTTCTCCTCTCAAGAACCTTTTTGAATGTGGTCTCCTGGGCTACCAAAATCTCAAGTCGTTCGGCAAGTATGCCTCTCTCTGATTGGCTCTGGTTACCCTGGCTTTTCGTTGCAGGGTGACAAGGAGCCCATCTCATATGTCTAATTCCATGATTTTCCAGGTATTCCTTGAACTCATGCACCACAAACAGCAGAGCACTGTCACTCATTACTTGTTCAGGGTTCCTGAACCTGGCAACTTTTTCATCCAGTTGGTTTTCCATTGCTTCCACTGACACTGACTTCACGGTTGCCAACTCAGGCCATTTGAAGTGGGCACCCATGACTACTAATAAAACCCAGCCCTTTACTGGTCCTGCAAAATTGACATGAATCCATTGTCACGGTGATTGAAGCTGCTCCCATGGGAGATGGAGCGACAATGGAGGACCCTTTCTGACATGTGTAAGATTCACATGATCCTGCTTTCTCGTCAATCTGGGATCCTACATTTGACCATAGGTAGTAGCTTCTGGGTATTTCCTTCATTTGCACCACGCTGTAGTACACTTCTTCTCGCACCTTATCTCTTAATAGGACAGGGATAATAATTCTCATTCCCCACATTAAGCACACATCTTTATGACCCCTCCTGGACAAGTGGAGTCATAACACTGGACAGTCTCTATGAAACGTCCTTCTTCTCAGAATTAATTTCACCACTGGGGTCACTCTGGGTAGCTTTCCGCATCTGACTCATTAATACCTGTACCTTGCCTTCCTGGGAAAAGTACTTAATTTTCAGGTTCCAGTCAAGAACATATTTCCCAGTAGTGCTAAGGCCATGTTCTTCCAACCATTTTATGCTTTCTTCTTGGCTTTTTGAGTGCTCTTTTTCAGAAGATCCAGTAGCCAAAATACCAGCCAGTAACACTGGACACCTCACAATCGATTCAAAATTTAGTCCATAGCCCTCTAAAATAGAGCCAGTGCTGACATGATGCTAAAAGGAAGCCAATTGTGGCCAAACAATCACCTGTGTATCACTGTCATCAGCAGCAGCTAGGACTCATTCATATGTCCCATTTTTAAGTAGGCCTGCGACTGATCAATTTTTGAGAATTTCTTTCTGCAGCCAGTCCACTGTGCAGGTCCTAATTCCGTGGAAGTGGGTACTGATCCACACATCAGGGTGGGATGACTGTAACCTTAAAGTCAATCAAAGTTTAATTCCAACTCCTTTCGCTTCCCCCAGAATTCCCTCTGAAAATATCCTTTTACCTGTCCAAAATCTCTTGCAAACTCATTTTTGAGTCCGCCAAATTATTAACCATGTTCCGATTTAACTGTAATTTCTCTTACCAGAAACATCCAAATATTGCAGGGAAGTTGCATTTCATACACAGGCTGTTCGCCACACTGGTTCCCTCCGCTGTAATTTTACCAGCACACAGCCCTTCAGTTCCGTATATGTCTGTAGTGTAATCCAGGCAAGCTTTCATGGCAGTGCCTTTAAATTTACCCTATATATTGGTTTGGAAATCAGAGCCACTGCTACACCCCAATTTCAATTTCCATCTTTAATGTCTTATCTTTTCATTTGGCAGAACCCAGAATGATCAGCTTCACTCCACATCAACATGTTGTTTAACCAAAACCCTGCTGACTCTGGGCCTTTTGCTTCTCTCATCAACCGAACTGACTCCCAATCTGCTCCTTGGCTGGTGGCACGTATCTTATGCCTTGTCCAAGAATTGTCTACTTTAACCAGCTTTTTCTTCCTTGATTTGTACTCAGCAATTTTGGGGAATATGGCGCAATTGCTTACATCAACAGCACAGCACTTCTTGAGTCCAACACGTTGACTCCTTGTGGCACCCTTGCCACATTGAAGTCATTTTATGATTGTTACTGCTCTTTGCTGAGTTTCCACTAGTCGGTGCATCTGAATACCATCACCCATTTGGGCTGCTTCACTAGTGGCAAATTCCATCGAGTAGCAACTTCAACTCTGAAATCCAGGTCTCTTCTTGTTAATAACTTCCATTGGATGGCCTTGTGTCAGAGGCCACAAGCCAAATTGTCCTGCAAGGTAGTTTGGAGAAACTCTGTGATCTTGCAATGTTTCACAAACCTCTTTTAGACTTGTACAAATTGGGCGATAGACTGTCCATTTTGTTATACCCATTTTGAATAATAGAAACATTCTGCAAAGATCAGTGACTTTGGTGCAAAATAACTCCCCAGTTCATGGTATGTCTTCTCCATGGATTTCTCTGGTTGTACTAGACTCCTTAAAATCTTGAAAGTCCTGCTCCCGATGGTACTCAAGAAAAGTCAGTGCCATTATGCTTTCAGCTTATTCTCCTTGAAATATACATTAAAACATTCGGTGTAGTGTTCAACATTCTGTCCTTCATCAAATATCACATCCCTCCAGTATTGCCCATCATTCTGTATTTCCATCACTCGAATCAAGTAGCCGTTCGCAGTCCCAATCCCCGTGGTGATTGCCCACCATAACAACTGCAACCTCATCAACTGTATTAGTGTGCTGCTCTTTCCTAGCGATGTCCACAGCCCAAAAACTCTTGTGACCGCTGTCTGCAACAACTTCGGTAAGCTCCCGGGTGAGTACTCCCCTCATCAACCATCGGCTGCGGTCTGAGACTCCTCACAACCACAGCATTCAGCCAGATCCAAAGTGCATATTGTTCTTCCCTGGCATCAACATCAGTCCGGTGCCCTTGTGACCGATTCCCTCAACGTTACCTCCATCATTCAACGCTATTTTCGGACTCTGGGTGACATCTTTCTTCCCGACAAAAAAAAGGCATTTGCAAAGTTTGTGGCCTGCATCTCTAGAAACAGAAATAGAACACAAGATAGATAGAGAGTAAACTTGAACAAGGAGCACATAATTGTATGTCCACTCAGCTCCACAGTGTCTATCTCCTCCACCTCTGGCCTCCAGGTCACATGACATATTCACTTAAAGGGGCTACACACACCCAACGATGTGTAAAATCCCTCAGCCTTAATTACCATAGTCCTCATTTCATTACATATATCTTCAACACTTATGATGATGATACAAGCATTGTAGCTAAAATATACACATCATCAGGAACATGTGCAAAAAATTAGAAAGAGAAAACGGCCCTTGCATAGTTTGCACTGACACGATCAGTCTCTCAGGGGATGGTGATTCCTAGAAGACCATCTCCCCATCTCAGGAACATTTTCTAATGTAGTCTCCTGTGCTTCCACAATCTCTGGTTGTTCCACAGCTATGCCTCTGATTGGCTCTTGTTGCCCAGACTGTTTGTCGCAGGTTGATATGGAGCTGATCTCATATGCCTAATTTCATGATTTTCTAGATACTCTTTGAACTCATGCACCACAAATGGTGGACCATTGTCACTCACAGGTTGTTCAGAGTTTCCAAACCTGACAAATCTTTCATACCATCAATCTATCATTGCTCCTGCTGATACTGACTTCATGATTGTCACTTATGGCCACTTGGAGCGAGTATTCACAACCATTAGTAACATTCATCCCTCTACTGGTCCTGCAAAATTGATATGAAACTGCAACCACGTTGAATGATCCCACTCGCATGGTTGAAAAGGTGACAACAAAGGCCCTTCCTTACTAATGCACAGGATTCACATGATCCAGCTTCGTGTAACCTGCGAATCCACATTTGATCACCAGACACAGCTTCTGGCTATTTCTTTCATGCACACCACACTGGGATGCACTTTACCCAACATTTTTCCTCTTAACAGGACAGCAATAACAACTCTCATTTCCAACACTAAATACCCATCTGATACAGACAACTCCCAACTCCTGGATAGGTGGAGTCATAAGGCAAAAGCGAGGACTGCAGACGTTGGAAATCAGAGTCTAGATTAGAGTGGTGCTGGAAAAGCACAGCAGGTCAGGCAGCATCCGAGGAGCAGGAAATCGATGTTTCGGGCAAATACCCTTCAGCAGGAATAATTCTGGGCGATCTCTATGACAAGTCTGTCCTCTCAGGACTAAGTGCACCACTCGGCTCAAGGCTGGTCATTCTGGGTAGTTTTCTATACCTGACACGCTGACACCATAACCTTGTCTTCCTGGAAAAAGTACATAATTCTCAGGTTCCAGTCTGGAACATCTTTATTTCTTAGTATTGTGAACCTAGACAAAGCAACTGCATTTCTATGCTTCTCTGGCATAAACTTGACATTGGAATTTACAAGTCCCAAGAATGATCTCAGTTGAGATACATTCTCTGGTCTAAGAACCTTTATGACAGCCTCTATCTTCTTTGGCACCTAGTGTAGCCCCTTAACATCAATTAAATAGTTCAGAAACTCAAAGGAATCTTCAAAACAAAAAACTCGCATTTCCCTCTTTTTATCTCTAAGCTTTTCAAATGCACCTCTTTGGTTGATCCACTGACCAAAATATCATCCAATAACACCAGACACCTGGCAATCCATTCAAAATTTGGTCCATGGCCCTCTGAAATAGAGCCAGTGCTAATATGATGACAAAGGGGAGCTACTTGTAATGAAACAATTGCCTGTGTGTCACTATCTAACGATTGTGGCTGGGATTCCCTTGCTTGCCTCATCTGTAAGTTGGCTGCGACAGATCCACTTTTGAGAATGTCTTTCTTCCAGCCAGTCCACTGACCATATTAGGTGTTGTAGTGGGTATTGATCCATCCATTGGACTGGGTGAACTGCAACCTTAAAGTCACAACAAATCTTCACCATGTCATCTGTTTTTAAGATCAGAATAACTGGAATAGCCCATTCACTGGTGATTACTGGTTCCAACACTCTCAGGTTTCAGTTCCAGTTGCACCTTCACATTAGGCCAGATGGAATGTGGTACTGGATATTCCATCTTCTGCAGCACATTGCATCTTCCCTTATCATTGACCACATGGCCCTGGAACTCTATGAATGCCTCTAAGAAAAAACTTGCATTTCTCCCTTTTTACTTTTAGGCCATGTTTCACTAACCTTTTAGAGTTTCTTTTTGGCTTTTCAATTGCTCCTTTTTGTACAATCCAGTAATCAAAATGTCATCCAATAACACTGGACCCTTTGGAATCCATTAAAAATTTGGTCCATGGCCCTCTGAAATAGAGCCGGTGCTGACATGATCCAAAAGACAGCCAGTCATAGCAAAACAGTCACCTGTGTGTCAGTCATCAGCAGTGGCTGGGACTCCTTTGCATGGTCCATCTGTAAGTAATCCTGCAACTGATCTATTTCTGAAAATTTCTTCCCCCAGCCTGTCCAGTGAAGAATCTGAAATGCATGGAAGTGGATATTGATCTGCACATTGGGCTGGGTTGACTGTGACCTTAAAATCACCACAAATCTTTGCTGCATCATCTGTTTTAACGACTGGGGTGACTGGAGTGGCCCATTCACAGGTGGTTACTGATTCCAACACTCTCAGGTTCACCAGCCATTCCAGTTCCTTTTTCACTTTAGGCTGGATAATATACAGTAGTGGATGTGCCTTCAGACTACTTGGTTAAGCCTCCTGCTTCAACTGAAGTTGAATTTCTACCCCTTTCATTTCCCCCAAGATTCTATTCAATGCATTTCACCTGTCCAAAATCTCTTGCAAACTTGTTTTTGAGTCTACCAGCCTGTTAACCATAACCTAATTAACTTTAACTTCTCTAACCAGGACTGCCCAAATAATATACGGTGGTCACCTTTACATTCTATACACAGGCAGTTTGGCACATTGGTCCCTCAGCTGTACTTTTACCAGTGCACAACCCTTCAGTGGCACCAGTTGGTCTGAGTATGTCTATAGTGTAATCTTGGCAAGCTTCAATGGCACTGACTTTAACTTTATCCTATAAAGTGATTTGGGAATTGGAGGCACCATTACACCCATAATGACTTCCATCTTTACTGTCATGCCCTCTAATTTGGGAATAACATAGAACAGAAAATGTGTTGCTGGAAAAATGCAGCAGGTCAGGCAGCATCCAAGGAACAGGAGAATCGACATTTCGGGCATAAGCCCTTCTTCCTGAAGAAAGGGAGTTGACATTTCGGACATAAGCCCTTCATCAGGAACGAGCTCGTTCCTGTGCGAAACGTCTATTCTCCTGCTCCTCAGATGTTGCCTGACTGGCGGTACTTTTCCAGCACCTCTCTCTCCTTCATGCTGTACCCATTTATAAAACCAGAAACATTCCGTGACCATTAGTGACACTGGTTAAAAATAACTCCCCAGCTCTTGGTATGTCTTCTCCATGGGTTTCTCCAGTTGCACCACAACCCTCAGAATTATGAAGGTCTTACTCTTAATGGTTCTCAAACAGTACCATTATTCCCTCAGCCACACAATTCATCTTGAAACATGCATTAAAATGTTCAGTGTGCAGAGTCCAACAATCTTTCTCTTTTAAATATCCCATCCCTCCAATATTTCCCACCATTTTGTTTCTCAACATCAGGAACTTTTCCTGCCACTTGTGTCTAGCAGCCATTCAGTACGCGAATCACCTAGGTAAATGCCCTCTGCACCTACCGTTCCCTCACCAACTGGTTAATGTACCACTTTTCCCTAAAATCCCTCACAGCCTGACAGTCCTCATGACACACATCATTAAGCTCCTGGATGAGTACTGCCCTCTTTGCCTTAAGCTGTGGCCCAAGTCCCCTCATGACCACCACTCTCAGCCTGCTCCCCAGTGCATACCGTTGTTCCCTAGCATCGACTTCATCCCTGTGACGTTTCTCCCGATGTTCCCTCCACAATTTTGCACTGTTTACGAAATCTGGGCAATGTCTTTCTTTCTGATAAAGAAACAAAGTACACAGTTTGTGGCTCAACTCCATCCTTGTCACCAGTTATTGTGTTTGTTGTTATGTTGAACGAATGGGCAACAACTTGGTATAATGAAAATCATGTTGGAAAATGTGAGGTTATGCAGTTTTGCTGGAAGAATAAAGGAGCTAAATATTATTTAAATGGCAAAGATGGAAGAAAGCTGCACCATAGAGCGATTTGGAGCTTCTTGAGCATAAATCACAGAAAGCTAGCATGCAAATTCAGCATATAACAGGGAAGGCAAATGGAATGTTGACTTTTATTGCAAAGGGAGTTGAGTATAAATACGGGGAGGACTTTCTAAAACTATAAGGCACTAGTTAGATCACAATTGGAATACTGTGAAGTGTTTGTTCCCTTTAAAAAAGAAAAGCTTTGTGGCACTGTAGTCAATCCAGAGAAGCGTCACGAGCTGATCCTAGGCATGAAGTAGTTTTCTTGAGGAGAGATTGAGTAAGGTTGGGCTTATATTCATTGAAGACAGAACTGAAGAATGAGGCAACTCATTGGAATATGTACAATTCTTCGGAGGCAATTCATTGGAATATGTACAATTCTTCAGAGGATTGACAAGATAAATGCAGTGTGGTGCTTTCCACTCATGGGAGTCTACAGTCAGAAGGTGCAATAATGCTAAAACTCAGCTGAAACAGAGATGAGGTGGAATTTCTTCTTCCAGAGGGTATTTAATTTCTGGCATTTTTTATTGCAGACAGCTATAGAAACAAGATCTTTACTTATTACTAGGACTAAAATGGGTGATTTTAAATAAGGGAATCAAGGGCTATGCGGATAAGGCATAAAAACAGAATTGGGGGTTATCTGATCAGCCATAATCTCATTAAATGTTAAGCAGATTCAGATCTTTTTGTCTTTTACTGTTATTGAAGAAAGCAGTCAATCAAGCAAATTGGGTGTTGCTGGCCTCATTCTGAGTTTTATATGTTTACACATCTTGTGATGATGTGTGGAACAGTGAGTGGTGCATGATTATTGGCGCAACATTCCCAAGCAAGTTCTGACAGAAGGAAAAATTGTTCTGTTCTGATTAGGTGGTGGCAAAACACACTGGGGACATAAAGTGTGGTTTAGCCAGCAGTAATAAGCTGGAAAATGTTGACCATTTGTGTGAGACAATTGAGGATTTGAACAGAAAACTGGTCAAACATTGGGGATTAAGTGAGGGAAAAAGATTGATTGGATTGCCATACGGAAAGCTGACAATTAAAAAGATAAAAATTAAACTTAAATTCGTTTCTACAAAGCTCGACATGGGACATTGAGAGGCCAAATGGTCTCCATCAGTGCCTGAAGTAATGGGAAAACTGCAGCAGGTAATCAGATTGTCCAAAAATCAATACCATTCATTGTCCTATTATCCCCCTTCCTTTTTCCCTACAGTACCAAAACCCAACCATTTGTGCTGTAGTGGTGTAGCGTTAGTGGCTCTAATTCAGATGCAGGGTTCAAGCCCCACCTGCTCTAGAGGTGTATCATGACATAAAATATACGAAATAAAAACTCATCAGTTCTAAACCGTCTTCTTTCAAATTTCGGAGGCAGTTTCACATTGCGGCTGTAGGCGGTAATTCTCATCCCTTCCCTTCTCACGCTCTGCACAGACGACGCTGGATCCTTCTCGTACTTTCTACCTCTGCCACCGCGCTCGATGTTATTGTTGCCGCCGTCACCGGCTGGACCCGCCCACCTGACGTCAGCGTGAGGCCCGGAAGGGGCGTGGACAAGCCCGGGCTGGCCGGAAGTGGCGGCGGGAAGGTGAGGAGGAGTGAGGCAAGTGAAGGGGGAGGGGGAAAGCTTGCAGTTGTTGCGCAGCGTCGCTGATGTGAGGCGGAGTGAGAGAGGAGAGTCTGCATCGCTGGAATCGTTCAGTCAGGGTGGGTTGCCCCCCACACCCCGGGGGAGGGGAAGAATCCGGGCCTCTCCGTTTCGTTGCCTCCGCCGTCCGATTGTCGGGGGGGGGTCCCGGGTCCGTTATCGTTTTGATCGTCACTTTGACACCGGGGCCTGGCGAGCCCGCCCCCTCTGTCCACCTCGCCAACCACCACCTTTCCCTGGGATGGTGGGCCCCCGGGGCTCTGCGGATGGCCGATTTCCCCGGGGATGAGGGGGTGGGGAGCTGTGGTGTACTGCTGCTGCTGCTGGTGGTGTTATTTCCTCGAGCCCTCCCATCCTTTTCGGGCCTTGTTTTGGGGGAAAAGGCTGTTGTTTCGGGCGTCCTCTATGGCGATGGTTATTGTGGAGCGGGGCGGGGAGAGAGGGAGGCGTTTCCTTTGCAATGTCCGCGCTGCCTCCCTCCCTCGTTCCCAGCCTCTGGTTGCAGCCATTGACAATTGACTGCTTCCTGACTTGTCACGCACAGCGTCGGCCTCGTAAATGGTTCAGACCGGCTGGTGGATTTGTTTGGGGTGGGGAGGAATTGAGATTTACCGATGTTGCATAGAAGAGGGATTTTCTGTTCATACTTCAATGCCACCACTTCTCTTTCTCTCCCGCCCCCCCGCCGTTTTGTTTTATTTGCTCCCACTTTGCTTTGTTGTTGTCGACAGCTCTTGTTTTGACATCTTGAGCCTCACGTCCCCAGTCGAAACACACAACGTTGTTTTGATCGTCTGCGGTTTTTGAAGGATCACCACTTAACAGCGATCAGAAAAGAAATACACTGCATTTGCTATTGAGCAAATGGGTGGCACGGTGCCTCAGTGATTAGCACTGATGCCTAGCAGCAGGTTCGATTCCACCCTCGGATAACTCTGTGCAATTTGCACATTCTGTCCGTGTCTGCGTGGGTTTCCTCCGGTTTCCTCCCACAGCCCAAAGATGGGCAGGTTAGGTGGATTAGCCATGCTAAATGGCCCATAGTGCCAAAGATATGTCGGGGAGGCCGAATAACCGTGGGAAATGCAGGCTTGTGGGGATAGGTTGGGGAGTGGGTCTGGGTTAGGATGCGATGTAGACTCGATGGGCCGAATGGCCTGCTTCTGCACTGTAGGGATTCTATGAAAATGGAAATCAGTTAATTGCAGACCCTGGCATTAATTTAGAATGAGAGTGAAAATTACTGGAAATAGTAAGATTGACAGAAAAACAAAGTAGATATTTCAGGTCAATTACGTTTTGTCAACATATTTGCAGTTTGTGTCGCTCAATAATAAAATCTCCACCAGAATTATAAATGCCATTTTGCTTTTTATTTTCCATTTTTGCTTCCAGTAAAGGGATAAACACATTGTTTTACAGTAATTTGCAAAGCACTTCTTTTTGTTTAAATTTTGTGTGGTACTGATCAGTTGTATTTGGAGTTTTTGACGTGTATCATGTCATAGGGTTCAGTTGGGGTTTTGATATTTTACCTCAATGAATAGGGAGGTGAATGAATTGAATCGATGGTAGCTAGATTTGCTGATAAATTTAAGGATACTAATCAAAGTGAGATGTGAAAAACACTAATCTGCAACAGGGTCTAGATAAGCAAATGGGCAAAAATTTGGCAGGTGGCATATAATTTGGGTAAATGTGAGTTGTCCATTTGGCAGGAAGAATAGAAATGCATCGTTATATAGCTGGACTAAGATTGCAGATACGAAGTACAAAGAGATCTGGGAGTCTTGGTATGTGAGCCTCAAACTTAGTATGCGGGTACATCAAGCAATTCAGGTGGTAAATGGAATGCGAGGGCAGTGGGTTGTGAAAGTAGGCACATTTTGCTGCAATTGCACAGTACTTTAGCGAGGCAGCATCTGAGCTACTGCATACAGTTTTGAGTTTTTTTTATTTAGGAAAGGATATAAATGAGTTAACAGTTCAGCAAAGGTTCACTCAACTGATAACTGGAATGCAAGGGCTAACTTGAGAGAGTGGACATGACTGGGGTTGTTTCTATTAGAGTTTAGAAGATTGAGTGGTGCTGTAATTGAAACTTTTATAAGAAATGTATAACGGAGGGGACTCGACAGAGTGGATGCTGAAAGAATGTTCCTTACCTGTGGGAGAGACTAGAATTAGGTGATACAGTTTATAAATAATGGACCTGCCATTGGAGGTGGAAATGAGACATTTTTATGGTCAGTCGATTGAATTTGTGGAACTCTTTCCAAAGAATGGTGCATGAGATCCTGGAATATTTTCAAGGCAAATATAGATTGACTCCCTTGTTAATCCAAAAATATCTAAAATTCATAGGGGTTGGTTATAAAATGGAGTTGAGGCCACAATCAAATTAGCTCTGATCTTATTGAACAATGGAGTAGGCGAGAGGGACCAAATAGTTGTCTACTCCTAAGACAAATCTTTGTGTCTAAAAGGTAAAAATTGCTAACGGTGTAGAAAATAAATTTGGAATATGCTGTTCCAGAAAACAACAAAGAAGGATCCTGTTAGTGTTCAAAATCTAAGTTGAAAATTGATGTTGCCCTCAATTCTGTTTGGGGGACTTTGGCTTGTCAGCTTATTGTACAGTTTCCACTATTCAATTTGGTCATGGCTGTACTTTACCTCAATTTATTCAATTTAGTTCTATAGCCTTATTTAACACTATCTTTTAATTTGAGATGGGGAAATTCGAATGGTCCATTGTTCACAGCCTGGAGAATTCTCGATTTTAGCTTACCATTAGGTTAGTATTGCTCTTGTTCACTGCGTATTTTTCCAAAACAGGATATAAAAATGATCAATACTTTGATTTTTGCACAGATCACGTTGCGGTTGTCAAATAAGTTCTTTGGTTTGTTTTGCAGTCGTGCTGCCACTCACCATTGTGCACCACTGAAATTCTAGTGGTAGTATCTATAAATCTTTGTCAATTTGAGATTCAGATTTCTCTTCTTCCTCATAATTAGCATGTTTATGTGGTAAGAAAATGAGAGCTTTCATTTTTGTACATCTGTCATTTGACTGTCGAGACTTTTCTTTGAAGTAGTGTGGTCAGCAAAGTGAGGGGTAGGTTGACTTTCATACAACTTTGTTTTTGTTTTGTATGCTTTGGCCCCTTGCCTCTCTCCCCCAGAAGAGCTAGATGTAGTGTCTCCTGATATTGTATTTTTAGGTGATGCTTGGAATAACTTTCTCTCACGAACCTTTCTCTCTCTGTCTTAAATGCACTCCATGACTTGGCCATACAGCCTCAGCAGCAGTGGGTTCCACAGACTCACCACCCTCTGGCTGAAGACATACCTCCT
Organism: Chiloscyllium plagiosum; assembly: GCF_037043375.1. Classification (NCBI taxonomy): domain Eukaryota; kingdom Metazoa; phylum Chordata; class Chondrichthyes; order Orectolobiformes; family Hemiscylliidae; genus Chiloscyllium; species Chiloscyllium plagiosum. The sequence continues at coordinate 75,958,033 of NW_028270151.1, forward strand.
CACCTTATTTCTAAAAGGTCATCCTGATATTCTGAGGTCATGTTCTTGGGTTCCAGTCTCTCCTACTGGTGGAAACATCTTCTCCACGTCCACTCAATCCAAATATCTCAGTATTTCAAAGAGATTCCTCCCCCCTCTCTCATTTCTAAATTCAGGGTACAGATCCCTCATGTCAAGCCCCTCGTCCTTGGGATCATTGTTGTAAACCTCCCTTGGAGCACCTCCAATGCCAGCATATCCCCTTTTCGATACTGGGTCTGAAACAATTCGCAATATTCTCGGTGTGGTCTGAACAGAGCTTTATACAGCCTCCACAGTGCAGTTCCACTCTTGTGTTCTAGCTCTCTTGAAATGAAAGCTGACATTTCATTTGCTGCATTAACTGTCAACTTAATCTGCATGTTAGCCTAAAGAGAATCTAAGTCCCTTGGTGCTTCACATTTCTATAGCCTGTCTCCATTTATAAAATAGTCTTTTTTTTTCCCTACCAAAGTACATAATCTTACACTTTCCCACATTGTGTCCCCTCTGCCACATCTTTGCCCATTCTTCTGGCATGTCCAAGTCCTTCTGCAGGCTCTCCATTCCTCAGCATAACATGTCCCTCCACTTAGTGTCATAGACATGTATAGCACGGAAACATACCTTTCAGTCCAACTTGTCCATGCCGGCCAGCTATGCTAACCTAATCTAGTCCCACCTGCCAGCACCTGGCCCATATCCCTCCAAACCCTTCCTATTCATTTACCCATCCAGATGCCTTTTAAACGTTGAAATTGTACTAGCCTCCACCACTTCCTCTGGCAGCTCATTCCACACAGGTACCACCCTCTGCATGAAAAAGTTGCCCCTTAGATCCCTTTCATATCTTTCCCCTCACACCCTAAACCTATGCCCACCCCAGGGGAAAGACTTTGTCTGTATATCCTATCCATGTCCCTCATGATTTCATAAATCTCTATAACGTCACCCCTCAGCCTCCGACGCTGTAGGGAATACAGCCCCAGCCTATTCCCCCTCTCCCTATAGCTCAAATCCTCCAACCCTGGCAACATTCTTGTAAATCTCTTCTGAACCCTTTCAAGTTTCACAACATCTTTCTGATAGGAAAGAGACCAGAATTGCATGGAATATTCCAAGTGTGGCCTAACCTATGTCCGACATGACCTCCCAATCACTGTACTCAATACTCTGACCAATAAAGGAAAGCATACCAAACCTCTTCTTCACTATCCTATCTACCTGCGACTCTACTTTCCAGGAGGTATGGAACCTGCACTCCAAGGTCTCTTTGTTCAGCAACACCCCCGAGGACCTTACCATTAAATGTGTTCATCCTGCTAAGATTTGCTTTCCCAAAATGCAACACCTCAAATTAAACTCTATCTGCCGCTTCTCAGCCCATTGGCCCATCTGATCAAGGTCCTGTTGTAATCTGAGGTAACCTTCTTTGCTGTCCACTAACACCTCCAATTTTGGTGTCATCAGCAAACGTAATTATACCTCTTATCCTCACATCCAAATCATTTATATAAATGATGAAAAGTAGTGGACCCAGCATCAATTCTTGTGGCACTCCACTGGTCACAGACGTCCAGTCTGATAAACAACCCTCCACCACTACCCTCTGTCTTCTACCTTTGAGCCAGTTCTGTATGCAAATTGCTAGTTCTCCCTGTAATCCATGAGACCTAACCGTGCTCACCAGTCTCCCATGGGGAACCTTGTCGAACAACTTACTGAAGTCCATATAGATCACATCTACCGCTCTGCCCTCATCAATCCTTTTTGTTACTTCAAGAAACTCAATCAAGTTTGTGAGACACAATTCCCCACGCACACAGCCATGTTGACTATCCCCAATCAGTCCTTGCCCTTCCGAATACATGTACACCCTGTCTCTCAGGATTCCCTCCAAAACTTGCCATCACCGACGTCAGGCTCACTGGTCTATAGTTCCCTGGCTTGTCCTTATCACTTTTCTTAAACAGTGGCGCCATGTTAGTCAACCTCCAGTCTTCCAACACCTCACCTGTGTCTATTGATAAAACAAATATCTCAGTAAGAGGCTCAGCAATCACTTCTCTAGCTTCCCACAGAGTTCTAGGGTACACCTGATCAGGTTCTGGGGTTTATTCACTTTATGCATTTCAAGACATCCAGCACTTCCTCCTGTGTAATATGAACACTTTTCAAGATGTCACCATCTATTTCCCCACGTTCTATATCTTCCATGTCCTTTTCCACATAAATACTGATGCAAAATACTCGTTTAGTATGTCCTGCAGCTCCACACAAAGGCCGCCTTGTTGTTCTTTGAGGGGCCCTCTTCTCTCGCTAGTTGCCCTTTTATCCTTAATGAATTTGTAAAAACCCTTTGGATTCTCCTTAACTCTATTTGCCAAAGCTATCTCATGTCCCCTTTTTGCCCTCCTGATTTCTCTCTTAACTATACTCCTACTGCCTTTAAACTCTTCAACGGCTTCACTCGGTCTATCCTATCTATACCTGACATATGTTCCCTTCTTTTTCTTAACCAAACCCTCAATTTCCTTAGTCATCCAGCATTCCCTACACCTACCAGCCTTTCCTTTCATCCTAACAATAATATACTTTCTCTGGACACTCGTTATCTTATTTCTGAAGGCTTCCCATTTTCCAGCCGTCCCTTTACCTGCGAACATCTACCCCTAATCAGCTTTTGAAAGATCTTGCCTAATCCGTCAAAATTGGCGTTTCTCCAATTTAGACCTTCAACATTTAGATCTGTCTATCTTTTAAGACTAATAGAATTATGATCGTTGGCCCCAAAGTGCTCCCCCACTGACACCTCAGTCACCTGCCCTGCCTTATTTCCCAAGAGTAGGTCAAGTTTGCCCCTTCTGTAATGGGCATATCCACATACTGAATCAGAAAATTTTCTTGCACACACTCAACAAATTCCTCTCCATCTAAACTCTTAACACTATGTCAGTCCCCATCTATGTTTGGAAAGACTTACCTTTATGTTATTTGCAAACTTTACAACAATGCCCTCAGCTCCTTCATTCAGATTATTAATGTATAATATGAACGGTTGCTGTCCCAACACTGACCTCTGTGAATTGTTACTGGCTGCCATCCTGAAAAAAAACCCTTTATCTCCACCGCCTGCCTTTTGCCAGTCAGCCAATCCTCTATCCCTGCCTCTATCTTTGCCCCTAATGCCATGGGCTCTTGTTTTATTTCACAGCCTCTTGTGGGCACCTTGTCAAAGGCCTTCCGGCAATCCAAATAGATCACGTCCACTGGCTCTTCTTTGTCTAACTTGCTCAGTACCTCCCCAAAAGAATTCTAACAGATTTGTCAGACATGAATCTCCTTGACAAAATCGTCCTGATTGAGCCCTATTGTACCTTGCACTTCTAAGTACTCCATAATTTCATCCTTAATAATGGACTGTAAAATGTTGCCAACAGCCAAAGTCAGGCTAACTGACCCATAATTTCCTGTCGTATGCCTCCCTACCTTCTTAAACAGGGGTGTTACATCAGCCACTTTCCAGTTTTCTCTGACTCTCCCTAACTCCAGTGATTCTTGAAAGGTCAACAGCAATATATCAGGAATCTGCTGTGCTATTTACTCCAGAAATCTGGCTGTAGACCATCTGGTCTGGGTGATTTATCTTTGGATCTTAAAACTTCCCCAACACCTTCTCCCTAGTGATTGTCATGACACTCACCTCTGCCGCTGACTGTCTTGAAGTTCAGGTATGCTACTGATATCTTCCACCGCAAAGACTGCAAAGTAACTGTTCAGTTCCTCTGCAGGTTTTGTTCCCCAAACTATTTCATTTGTGTTGGTTGTATTGTCATTGGAATTGGTTTACTGTTGACTACAAAAGCGCAGTAAACTAACGTTCAGTATAAATATATGGAAATATTTCTTTAAAAATTTACTCAAGGCAATATTTAAACTAGGATTGACAATTGCAATGTGACGTTTTGTATGGCATTAATACTAAATGTGTAGTGGACCATAGGTTTTCTGTCATGATTGAAGTGATATCACTTCTGCAAGTGGCTGACATTAAATTTTGAAATTTGCTGCAAAAAAAGAAAATGGCAGTTGCTTTAGTCAAGTCTTTTACTATCATAGGAATTTCTACTTGCTACAGCTTATGTACATGTGCCTTGAGTTCGGATTAATTTCAGCAGTAACGTAATACTGAATAACTGCACTTACCTGTTAGCATGGATGAAATAACTAGAGAACATGAACTTTATGTGCTTGTATTACAGGTTATCTTTAAGGTGCACAATTACAATATTGCACCCTTCTATCCTACTTTCGATTATCTATTTGCTTGTAGGTATTGCAGAACGACCAATGTTTGAGATTGCAGAGTTTTAGATTATGACTCAATGTAATCAATAGCTGAGATTTGGATTCGATATGGATTTGCATAGCTGAATGGTACAGACTCATAAAGTGTTGCCGACGTCACTGTAGTGTTTATATTGCAGTTGGAAGGGTTAGCTACTGTTTTGAAGTGTCTGCAAGGCCTCACTTGTCCCGTCTTTGGCTCCTCCCTAAGCATTACTGCTGTCTGTATTCCTCAAGTCATTGGTATAACCTGAATCTAGCATGCACCTTGCATTTGATTAAATACAACATGGCATTGAGTGTTGCCTTGCCTTAGCACTGACTTCATATTGATGAAGATATAGCCATCTTAATTGTTTTGCTTTTGGCACCTTGTTACAGAAAAGAAATGAACAGTTTTGCAGTATTCTTATGATGAAACAAGATGTGACATGGGTTATGCGTTAGTGATTTGTCTTGCAAACTTGTTTAAAGTGACCAGGCTCTTGAAACTACAAGCTGCAGCAATTCTTCCTTTGTGTTGTCCTGTTGTATCAATACCGGTTGTTGTTGAGCCAGCATTTGGTCTGTTCTGCCAACTTTAATTGGCAGAAGCTGAAAATGTCTTAGTGAGGAAGGGGAGTGGAAGCTCCATTATTACAGTGGACAAAAATGTGTGAATACCTTCCATTTGTTGTCTGACCCATATCAGTGTATATTGGACAGTAATATCAGGAATGCTATTTTCTTTGTATTCTTTGTTCAGAACTGTTATAAAACTTGAAAATTACACAGTTGTGTTTTTAGTATCTTTTGTACTTGATATAATTTAATCAGTCATGACCTGACAATCATGTGAACAAGTTTCAGTTGCTGTTTCATTGAAATAGTGGTGAGAGTGTAGTACCAGTAACTAACATTTGATGTGTGTTGGATTCTGAAAGACTTAGCAGTACTTGTAGGTCATTTAATGGGCAAGCATAAAATACCAAAGTTTATGATTATACTTCCAACCCTTCCCCACCATTATGCGAATCCTTGGTCAATGTCAAGAAGCAAACTTTGGAACATTATAAAAATTCCATTCTGGAGCGTGTGTACTGGTCTAGTGTGAAAATAGGTCACTGAAAGCAGGTAGTCGTACAGAGTTTAAAATGTATGATCCAATAAATACCAAGAATCAATAGGTTTATTAAACATTTTCTTGGATTTTTTTTGTATGGATGTGGGTCATCAAATTAACTGGTTCTATTGGCTAATCGCTAAGGAGCAGTGATAGTACATAGATGTTGCAGTTTTAGTTTGGATTCGTTAAAAACCCTTTGAATGTTAATGCGAGCATTGTAAATTATTAAAAGTAACATCGGAAACACATGCTTGTGAGGGAAATTTGCATACTCAATTTCTGATGAAAAAAATCTTAAAAATTATTGGATTCAACAACATGAAAAGTCTCTATTCTGAGGAAAAATTGGATAGGCTGGTTTTATTTTCCTTGGAGCAGAGGAGGCTGAGGGGTGATTTGATTGAGGTAAATAAAATTATAGAGGCACAGGCAGGGTAGATTATGAGAATCTCTTCTTCATGGCAGATATGTCTAAGACCAAAAAGCATAAGCTTAAGGTGAGGAGCAAATGGTTTAGGGGAGATCGGAGATAAATTTTTTTTTTACCCAGAGGGTGGTAGATATATGGAATGTGCTGCACCAGAGGATGGTAGAGTCCAGTACACTCGGAACATTCAAGAAGCACCTGGATGAGCACTTAAGATGCCAGGATAGAGTAGCCTATGGACCTAGTTCAAGTAAATAGATTAGTGTAGTTTGATGTTTGATGGACGGCCAAAGATCCTGTTTCAATGTTGTACATACTGTATGATTCTAGATAGCAATACCTGCCGGAACAAGAGTGGAAGGGTAACCAAAGAAATCATCTTTATAATTTGAAAAAAAAGCAATATATCTTGTTCCACCTTCCAACATTTAGCTGCTATATTGCTATTATAAATGCAGTATAAATGAAATAACGCAGTATATTGGCTTCAGGCCAGATTGTTTAGAGCAGTGATCATATGCCTACCACCCACCACTGCCAAACCTCAAAACCTCCATTGCTCCATAATACGAGTAACTGAAGTTGCGTTAGTCCAAGAATATCATAGGGTTGCGCACTCATTAGATGTAGATGACTGGTGGCAGTTTAATTTGAGAGTCACCACCCCGCAGCAAGAGGATAAGTTGAGAAGGTGGGACCTCTGTGGTAACTAGTTCCAAAAGCAGATAATTCCTTAAATGACTTTGAGAAAATTTCATGGAAAATTATGTCCTTGAACCAGCAGGACCATGTTAGGTTTAGTGATGACAAGTCTTAATTAATGACCAATCTAATAGTAAGGGACTCCTAAATCACAGTGACCATAACATGATTGGATGTGATAATAGACTTATGAGTGATTTAAAGGTGAGTCACAAATTAAAGTTTTCTATTTTGGTATTCCGGCTCTCCAATCTTAATTACAAAAGAAATCCACCTTGACCTGCAAGCTCCCCATTCTTTCGAAGACCTACACTGAGTTCTCAATAACTTTAATTTAGCTAGACAATTTAGTAGTTATAACACTGGAGTAATAACTCAGAGTATGAGTAGAAAGCAGATTGTGAAATTGAATTCGGTCAATGAACTGTCACTGAATTCTTAAAATGCATCTGGGAATACTTCAGGACAGGAAACCAGTATCCCATTAATCCATTTTATTATTTTCTCTACCTGTTAATAACATTTTCCTAAGAATGTATTTGAGTACCTAAGTCACTCTGGATCTTGTCTGTTTCAAGTGTTACATCTTTTCAAAAGTGTCCTATCCATTTTCAGGTCCAAAGTGGGTGACTTATCTGCTGACATTGAAATCCATTTTCCATGGTTTGTTCATTTCTCTAACCTATTCACATATCTTTATAATGTTACACTGTCGTCTACATTGCTTAAAATACTGTCTAATGTTGTCATTGGCAAAGTTGGGTATGTGGTTATTTCATCACAGTTATTAATAAATGCTGTAAATAGAGGTCCCAGCATGTTTTGGGTCACATCCTGCCATTTAGACTACCTGCCAATTGTGTGTACATGCCATCAATAGTTTGCCTACAAATCCATGGATTTAAACTTCGACTAACAGACTCTAATGCGATATTTTATCAAGTGCCTTATGGGAGTTCATGTAACTCATAATGTAGACTGTTCATACTTCAGTTACCTCTACAAGATGACGTATCAGGTTCATCAGGTATGAAATACCCTTTGCGCATGTTAGTTTTGTGATTAGCTGAATTATTTCATTGCATTCGTTCACTGTCACCTGAATTATTGACCAATGATTTCTCAAAAACAAATGTTAAACTAGCATGTTTATGATTTTTCTTCGACCCTGTCATCTCTCTCAAATAGTAAAGTGTTATGCACAATTTTCCTATTTAAGGAATGTTTCTAAAATCAAAACTTTAGAATATAGTAGATGGAGCGTTTGCAGTCTTTAAATTTACTTTAAAACCCTGTGATAGAAACAATCTGATTCTGGGAATTTTATACTCTTCAGTGATGTTTTATTTTGTTAATGTTAATGAGGGCTGTCTTTGATTTTATTTTAATAGTTCCCTTTGATCTTCTTGCATACTGACTGCATTCTCTACCAAAATATTGATGCTGCATAGCTTTTTTAGCATGTTATTAATTCTCATTAATAATATTACTGATAATTTCAGGGCCAAGGTTGTTCCTGAATATCCACTTCCAAACATGGTAGTTAAATTGGGGTGTTTCAGTATTGTTTACAAATTTCTTTTAATGCTCCCTTTTTGTAGCTCTTATGATCTGTTTTGTTACCCTTCGCTGTGGTTAATGGTTTTCCCATTAGTCAGTTTCAAACTTTTACATTTGTATTTGTTTTGTTCAGGTACTAGCTCTTCCTTTGTTGTCTGGCTGAGCCTTTTGGCAAATAGAGCTGTTCTGCTGTTTTTGAAGGCAAGGGAAATGACACAAGGGAGAAAATTATTTACCTCATCTTAAATCTGTTTCATGTATACTGACATGGACAGTATTGTAACAGTGTCTCCCTGAGATAAGGCCATAACACAAGAAATAGGTACAGGTATTGGCCATTCAGCCCAACTTAAGCCAGTTCAGTCATTCAATAAGATCATAGCTGATCTGTCCCAGACCTCAACTTTTTTTTGTGTCAGCTCAGGATGTCCCTCAACTTCCTGATGGTTCAAAAATTATCTACGTTCTCTTTACTTCAGTGATCTAACCTCTGCAACCAGTTTGGGTGGAGAATTCCATTCCATTCCATTCTCTCCGGAGAAGAAATCCCTTGCATCTCAGTTTTAACTGTGTATCTCCTTATTCTGTAACTATGTCACCTATTTTGAGATTTCCCAGTAGTGAAAATCACTCTTCTCCCCCCCCCCCCCCCCCCCCCGTCAATCAACGTTGTCAAGGATCTCAGAATCTTGCATGTTTCGTGGAGATCACCCTCATTCTTGTAAATTCTAATATATCAACACCTTACCCATTTTACCATTCTTGATCTCTCAATCCATTCATTACAGGAATTAGCCAAGAATCTCTTCAACTGTCTCCAATGCTAGTACATATTTTAAATATAGGGGAACCAAAACTGTACAGCATTCTAGATACAGCCTCAGACACTCTATATAGTGAGAAGAAGGCTTTTCTATTTTAGAATTCTAACTTTGCAAGTAAAGGCCAGAATTCCATTGGTAATTTACTTATGGTAAATTTTTTATGGTAATTTACTCAATGCATTTATTGCATCTGCATGCTAACTTGGTCTCTCATGAACATGAGTTTAGAATAATAGAAGTGTTTTGGCAAGATTTGTAGCTCAGGTTGAGGTTGTGGATGTAAGTTGCTTACTGAGCTGGAAGATTGGTTTTCAGATGTTTTGTCACCATACTAGGCAACATTATCAGTCGAGAATGTGGTGCTGGAAAAGCACAGCAGGTCAGGCAGCATCCGAGGAGCAGGACAATCGACATGTTGAGCATTAGCCTTGATGAAGGGCTTATGCCTGAAATGTTGATTCTCCACCTCGGATGCTGCCTGACCTGCTGTGCTTTCCCAGCACCACATTGTCAACTCTAATCTCTAGCATCTGCAGTCCTCACTTTCTCCTAGGTAACATTTACTGTGGAAAAGGATATGGAAGATATAGACTGTAGGGAAATAGATGGTGACATCTTGCAAAATGTCCAGATTACAGAGGAGGAAGTGCTGGATGTGTTGAAACAGGTAAAAGTGGATAAATCCCCAGGACCTGATCAGGTGTACCCAAGAACTCTGTGGGAAGCTAGAGAAGTGATTGCTGGGCCTCTTGCTAAGATATTTGTATCATCGATAGTCACAGGAGAGGTGCCGGAAGACTGGAGGTTGGCAAACGTGGTGCCACTGTTTAAGAAGGGCGGTAAAGATAAGCCAGGGAACTATAGACCAGTGAGCCTGACCTCAGTGGTGGGCAAGTTGTTGGAGGGAACCCTGAGGGACAGGTTGTACATGTATTTGGAAAGACAAAGATTGATTAGGGATAGTCAACATGGCTTTGTGCGTGAGAAATCATGTCTCACAAACTTGATTTAAGTTTTTTGAAGAAGTGTAACAAAGAGGATTGATGAGGGCAGAGAGTAGATGTAATTTATATAGACTTCAGTAAGGCGTTTGACAAGGTTCCCCATGGGAGACTGATTAGCAAGGTTAGATCTCATGGAATACAGGGAGAACTAGCCATTTGGATACAGAATTGGCTCAAAGGTAGAAGACAAGGTGGTGGTTGTTTTTCAGACTGGAGGCCTGTGACCAGTGGAGTGCCACAAGGATCGGTACAAGAGCATAAGAGGTACTGTTAGTAAGTTTGCAGATGACACCAAAATTTGAGGTGTAGTGGACAGCGGAGAGGGTTACAACAGGATCTGGACCAGATGGGCTGAGAAGTGGCAGATGGAGTTTAATTCAGATAAATGCGAGGTGCTGCATTTTGGGAAAGCAAATCTTAGCAGGACTTATACACTTCATGGTAAGGTCCTAGGGAGTGTTGCTAAACAAAGAGACCTTGGAGTGCAGGTTCATAGCTCCTTGAAAGTGGAGTCGCAGGTAGATAGGATAGTGAAGAAGGCGTTTGGTATGCTTTCCTTTATTGGTCAGAGTATTGAGTATAGAAGTTGGGAGGTCATTTTGCAGCTGTACAGGACATTGGTTAGGCTACTGTTGGAATATTGTGTGCAATTCTGGTCTCCTTCCTATCGGAAAGATGTTGTGAAACTTGTAAATTTTTTCTGAACCTTTTCAAGGATGTTACGAGGGTTGGAGGATTTGAGCTATAGGGAGAGGCTGAACAGGCTGGGGCTGTTTTCCCTGGAGGGTCGGAGGTTGAGTGGTGACCTTATAGAGGTTTACAAAATTATGAGGGGCATGGATAGGATAAATAGACAAAGTTTTTTTCCCTGGGGTCGGGGAGTCCAGAACTAGAGGGCATATGTTTAGGGTGAGAGGGGAAAGATATGAAAAAGACCTAAGGGGCAACTTTTTCATGCAGAGGGTGGTACGTGTATGGAATGAGCTGCCAGAGAAAGTGGTGGAGGCTGGTACAATTGCAATATTTAAGAAGCATTTGGATGGGTATATGAATAGGAAGGGTTTGGAGGGATATGGCTGCGTGCTGGCAGGTGGGACTAGATTGGGTTGGGATATCTGGTCGGCATGGACAGGTTGGACCGAAGGGTCTGTTTCCATGGTGTACATCTCTATGACTCTGAGTCTATAGCATCATCCGGGAGCTTCCAGTGAAGCACTGGTATTATTACCTGCTTTCTTTTGTGTTTAGGTTTCCTTGGGTTGGTGATGTCCTTTCCTTTTCGTTTTCTCAGAGGATGTTATATGGGGTCCAAGTCGATGTGTTTGTTAATAGAGTTCTGGTTGGAATGCCATGCTTCTAGGTATTCTTGTGCATGAATCTATTTGGCATGTCCTAGGATGGATATGTTGTCCCAGCCAAAGTGGTGATCTTCCTCATCTGTATGTAAGGATACCCGTGATAGTGTATCATGTCTTTTTGTGGCTAGTTGATGTTCGTGTATTCTGGTGGCTAGTTTTCTGCCCGTTTGTCCAATGTAGTGTTTGGTACTTTAGTGTCATTACCCAATCTGCAGGATGCTTGACAATCATTTTAAACCAAACAGACTACATTGAGAAAGCTTGCAAATACTGACAACTTTCCAACAGGTGACGATAGACCCAACCCCACAACGAGAGAACCCAATCAGAGCCCTACTCAAAAAAACGTCAGAAATCTGGAGAATTAAACCAGACCAACTTCCAAAAAATGAAACTAGACAGATCCAACACCTGTTTTATGTATTACCTGAAATTCAGAAACCAGGAACTCCCCTCAGACCCATAATCTCACCATCTGGAACAGCAACATATAGATTAGCCAGGGAACTACAGCAAAGATTAAAACACTTAGTAGAAGACTCACGCCACTCTATTCACTCCACCCAAGAAGTCCTAAACACCATCAAAGACACCAAGGTAGAAGATGATGAAATAATGGTCTCCTTTGACGTAACAGCCCTGTTCACATCCATGAACATCAACCTGGCCAAAGAAATACTGACTATCCTCTTCGAAGAACCAAAGGCACACACACCAAACACCACCAACTTCATCCACAAAGACAACATCGTCAAGCTAGTGGACCGATGCCATACTACCCACTTCACTTCCAATAACAAAACCTGCAGGCAAACCAATGGAACCCAGGGATCTCCGATATCAGGGTTCTTACAGTGGTAGTAATGCAGATATTCAAACAAACCGCTCTGCCAACCATCCAACCCAAACTTTGGGTCTACTACATGGATGACCCCTTTGTCATCACTAAACGAAATAAATTAGAGGAAACCTTCAAGACCATCAATAATATCCTTACTGGCATAAAATTCACAAAAGAGGAGGTAAACAACAACAAACTCGCCATTCCTAGGTGTCACAGAGCACACAACCAATGGGAAACTTCAAACCAGCGTCTACAGGAAAATAACACATATGGACCAAATGCTGAACTACTGAAGCAGTCATCTCAACACCCACAAACTCAGCTACACGAGAACATTATTTCAATGAGCCACCACATGCTGCAGCACAGAGGAATTACGAAGAGCAGAGGAAAAGCACCTATATAGCGTATTCAAAAAGAACAGGTTGCCAATAAACACAGTCTACCGCCACCTTAACAAACCTAAACAAGCATGCCAAACGCATCCAGAAATCCTAGCCACTCTCTCCTTTTTCACACAGAGGTTGGTGTGTGTATGGAATGAGCTGCTAGAGGAAGTGGTGGAGGCTGGTACAATTACAGCATTTAAAAGGCATTTGGATGGGTATATGATTAGGAAGGGTTCATATGGATTAGGTGCTGGCAAATGTGACTAGATTAGGTTAGAATATCAAGTTGGCATGGACAAGTTGGTTTGAAGGGTCTGTTTCCGTGCTGTACATCTCTATGACTCCAAGACTCAAATGGTCTAAATCTTGACACTAGGTGGGTGACTGTGTCTTTGCTACAGAGAGCAATATCTATTTCCCGTATCTATATTATCCTCAATTACTGCTATATTTCTCTTTTCTCATTTGAATGGCACTTTGTACCAAGTGTTGTCGTCACTTACCTCTATTTTCCTCCATTCTATGCCTGTGTGGTGCATGACTGCCTTCTGAAACATGTGGCACAAAGATTGGTGTGAGAAATTCACTATCAGTACAGGGAAAAAGAGAGTTCTTGCATTGCGATAGGCTTTATTTGAAACATGCTAAGTTTAGGGTCCTGGAAAAACACACAACTCGGGTTGGGGAGCAGGCTGAAATGTCTGCTCTTGCTATGAAAGCACCTTGAGGGCTCTCATGTGCTGCAAATGTGGCTGCTATGAAGTGCATCTGTGTCCACCAGTGCTCTCATTCTAGAGCTGCAATATTTAGCCAACCTTGCTATCTCTATTCTGTTAGTTAATTTGGATGTTAAACATGTTAAAAGTGAATTTCTTAGTTGTATTCTTCAGCCACTGGTTTAAACCATTGGCCAATAGAAGAGAACATAGAAGAAATACCCACCTTTTTCTTCCTGAGACATTGCACTTTGGTTTTGACACAAAGAAACCAGTTGACAGAGCTCCCTGACACTGATTGCTGTCTCCTGCGGCTGTCCTGTTATGCAAGCAGCTCTTTTTCTGAAGGTATAGTCCTGCATTCTCTCATGCTGTTTGAGAACCTACTGATTTCACTTTCTTTCCTGCTCGTTATGAGCCTGCTATCTCACACTCTCCTGCACTGTTTCAGTGGCACAAAGCTCTCTTGCTTTGGGTCCTTCTCTCTTCCAATCTTTTTGTCACACAGAAGAAGGCTCCCCGAGCCTCCCTACTGTAAATGATGGCAGTATCTAGTATGTAAATATAAAAGACAAAGCTTGAAGCATTCACAATTATGTTTAGCCAGAACTGCCAAGTGAATACTGTAATCTATTTTTAGGCCTAGGTTTCTCACCGTTACAAGAGCCGGCCTTTGGCAGATTTAGTTCCCTTTTATGTGAAATTTTTTTAAAATGCATTCAGTGCACTGCAGGAACTGAGGGTTCCATGCATGTTCCATCTGCAGTGCTGAAGAATTGTGCTCGAAACATAGCCTTGCCTGAAACTAGTTAATTCCGCTACAGCTATAGCACTGATATCTAGCTGGCAGTGAGAAGTTAAATAAAAATAAAATGCTGTAAATGTTCCAGATGAATAACATCTATGAAGAGAAACAAATTGAACATTTCAGATGTAACTGGTTTGAAGTAGAAGCAAGGGAAACGAGAGAGGATGGAATTGAATCAAGGAAAGGCCTATGATAGAGTGGAATTCATTCGGCTTGCCTGGATGAGTGCAGCTCCAACACATACAAACAGCTCAATACCAGCCGAGACAAATCAACCCCTTTGGCTCCATATCCACCACCTTATTTGCTTACTCCGCGATTCGTACGACATGATTGCAATATATGACATCTAAGGCAGCCTAGAAAGATGACAGCATTAGCTTCATGAAAACACTACCACACTACCATCTACAAGTTACCTTCTAAGTTTCTCTCAGTGCTGATTTGGAATTTCTTGTTGGAACAACTATTGCTGTTCCTCCATTGTAAGCAGGTAAAAATCCTAAGATATCTTGCCTCATGTTGTAGGTGTCTATACATCTCAAAGATGTGGCAGTTCAAGAAGGCAGCTCCTTGAAGACAATTAAGTACAGGCGTTAAATTCTATGAATGCTTTCATGACCAGCATCCCGTGAATTAATAAAAGAATATTCTTTTCGACAGAACTTTTAAATTAATGCTTATTTAGATGCTATTCAGTTTATATTTTGGAAAGTTTCTCATTTAGGATTAAAATGCAAAATTTTTGAGCTTAGATTTGACTGTCTCAGGCTAATTTACTTCACTAAATCTGATTGAAATGTTTATATCATGGGAGGGAGCTGTCAGTTGAATTGATCAAATGATGAGCAGGCATTGAATAATTGAAAAGCAATCCAATTTTCCTTCCTTTGAGTAGATAATACGTGGATGTGCTTGGATTGTGAGTTAGTTTCTATTTACATATTAGATCTTGGGGAAACTGGACTATCCTTGGAACTTGGTATTCCTTGCATTGCTATTATAAAAACGTACTGTGCACTACCTTGTACTTAAAATGCCAATTTCACTATAGCTTGCATTAACTTTATAAATTCAGTTGCAGTTAACGCTTGGGCTTACCACTAAACTGAAGTAAGTCAATCTTTTGATCATAAGAAGTTGAGAGATGACCTTGAAGTTTGTAAAGATGATGATGGGTATAGATAGAGTTAATGGTAGTTGCTTTTTTCCCTAGGATGGGGGATTTCAAGACTAGGGGGCACATTTTTAAGATGAGCGAAGAGAGATTTTAAAAAGACCTGTGGGGGATAGTTTTCACACAGGGTGGTTTGCATGTTTTAGATTAGATTAGATTACTTACAGTGTGGAAACAGGCCCTTCGGGCCAACAAGTCCACACCGCCCCGCCGAAGCGCAACCCACCCATACCCCTACATTTACCCCTAACCTAACACTACGGGCAATTTAGCATGGCCAATTCACCTGACCTGCACATCTTTGGACTGTGGGAGGAAACCGGAGCACCTGGAGGAAACCCACGCAGACACGGGGAGAACATGCAAACTCCACTCAGTGGGTCGCCTGAGGCGGGAATTGAACCCGGGTCTCTGGCGCTGTGAGGCAGCAGTGCTAGCCACCGTGCCGCCTGGTGAATCTGAATACAACTGCAACATTTTTTTAAAAATTGGATAAGTATGTGAATGGGAAAGTGAGATGGGCCAGGAACGGCAGGTGGGACGAGTTTACTTTGCGATTATGTTCGGCACGAGTGGCTGGACAGAAGGGTCAGTTTCTGTGCTATATGACTCTATGATTCATTGATCGCTCCATGACTGCATCTGAGTGATTTCTCTAATATGATTGGAAATAGCCTGTCATGACTAGTCAATCTGTTCAGACATTTATCTCCTAAGAACATGGTTTGGAGTTATGCTGCAGTACAACAATGGGAGTAAATGGCACTTTATAAAAATTCATTGTTATGTATGTCATGGATTAAGTCATGACTTCTGTTTACTTTGTTTACAGGGTTAGTGTAGCTGACATTTATTGCCCATCCCAGAGGGTAGTTAAGAGTGAACCCCATTGCAGTGGGTCTAGGGTCACGTAGTGGAAAAGCACAGCAAGTCAGGCAGCATCCGAGGAGCAGGAAAATCGACGTTTTGGGCAAAAGCCCTTCATCCTGATGCTGCCTTTTTCTGTGCTTTTCTAGCACCACTCTAGTCTAGACTGTGGTTTCTAGCATCTGCAGCCCTTGTTTTTACCTAGGGTCACATGTAGTCCAGACCAAGTAAGCAAGGCACTTTCCTTCCTTGAAGGGCATTAGTGAATCAGGTGGCTTTTTCCAAAAATTGACGATGGATTCATGATCATCGTTAGACTCTTAATTCCAGATTTTTATTGAATTCAAATTCCACCACCTTCCAACAATGGTAATATTGATGAATGTCAAGACTAGATGGTTAGATTGTTGTTGAGCTAGCAATTGCCTAGCACTTGTATAAATGTTATTTGTCACTTTGTGACCCATGCTTGAAAGTTGTCCAGTACTTGCATGTGAGCTTGTCTGCTTCAATATCTTAGGAGTTGCAAATAAACGGAACATGTGCACAGATCAGTTCTAACTTTATCTTTGAATGCCTTTGAAGCAGCTAAATGTTGAACAGCTCCAGTAATGATTATCCTCCAATAACCACAATTACCTTTTTGGGTAGGCATGAGACCATCCAATGGAGAGTTTTAAAATTAGTGCTGAACAAACTGAGCAGGTCTTGTACCATCAGTAGAGAGAGAAACAAGAATTTGTTTTAAGTTCATTCTGATTCATTCAGAACTTAAAGGGTATGGAAAACTTTTTTATACTGTAGACAGAGTGGGAGGAGGAGGAATAAGTAGAACAGATTAAAAGGTGCTCAGCGCCAAAGACAAAGAGGCTGCTACTGATGGTGATCGGAGGATGTAAAATGGTGAAAAGGTGTGAAAATGAGAAAATGGAGAATTCAGAGTTTGTTCTGGTTAATTTGATTAGAGTTTTGCATCGGCTCCTTGCTGGAATACACAATCAAATGCTGTCTTGATGTCAAGAGTGGTCTCCTTCATTTAGGAAATTCAATGTCTTTATCCATGTTTCAATCTAAGCAATTATATGATGCCAGTTTGGAATTTACTGTGTAAATTCCCTTCACAAATGGCAACATTTTTTCAATGAGTCATTATGTAAGCACATTATGCTTTTGTACTGTACAACACAGAGGTCTAGAAGGACCCAGATGCAATCCATTTTTTAGAACTTTTGAATTTACTTGCAATAGTGCAAGGACTTTAATTGATCTCCAACTATAGGATAGTGAAGGGGGAACATAAGTCATTGTCTGTGTTCCTGATATTCCAGAAATTTTGAGAGAATGCATCTCTGAGATTGTCAGGTAACAATCAGATCATATTTTGCTGAAGGTGTGCTAACTCGAAGAATGGTTTACACAGGAAATATTAGAAGCATCCAGAAGTTGAGTCAGTTTCTAAGGATGAAGCAGTGGAGGAAAAAAATTGGTTTTATGTTTAGAACCAGCGTGAAGTCAGTAGTTTGAACATGTAGTTAAATACTGAAGCAGGAGTCCCACCAAACTGGACTTGCACACTATTAGGACGTCTCAATGCTACTGATGATAATCTACTTCAAGTGCCTACATTTTCTTATAAATCTTAATTTCTCTACTGATTAAAAATCTATCTCAACCTTGAATATACCTCATGATCCAGCTTACATAGCCCTTTGTGGTAAAGAATTCCACAAATTCACTCCCCTTAAAACAAATTCTTCCTTTCCTCCTCATCTCTATCTTAAATGGATGACCCCTTATTCTGAAATTATGCCCTCTGGTCCTAGACTCTCAAGGGAGAAGAACATTTCCATATCTAACTTGTCAAGTCCTTGTATGTTTCAATAAGCTGTCCTCTCACTTGTCTTCATTTCAGTGAGTACAGGACCAGCTCACTCAACCTTTCCTCATAAGATTGTCCCTCCATACCTGGGATCAGCGTAGGGAACCTTCTGTTGTCTCTACCTATATTGCCGGTGTGTCTTTCCTTAGGTGCACAGAATTATTCAGTTTTACAGCAGTGGTCTTGACTAGTGCCTTGTATAGTTGCAGCAAGATTGCCCTATTTTTGAACTGCCTTTCTTATCACCAGCTAAATATGTATACTAGATTTTTGAGATTTATACACAAGGATTCCTAAATCCTCTGTGCTGAAGCTTTCTGAAGTCTTTCTCCATTTACATAATATCAGTTTCTCTTCTTCCTGCTAATGTACATAACCTCACAGTTTCCCATTTTATAATTCCATCTGCCAAATTCTTGTCTACTTGCTCAACTTATATATGTCCCTCAGCAGACTGTCATCCTCACCATTTGTTTTCCCTTCCTATTTTTGTTATTTGCAAACCTCACTATATTGCATTCACTTTCTTCATTCAACTTGTAGTGTATTCTTTGTCAATAATTATAGCCCCAGCATTGATCCCTGTGGTACTGCAGAGGTGTGACTTTGGGTGACTATATGAACAGTGACAGCCAATACTGTTCCAGGGAATGATTATGCACAAATTTGTCATCCTCAGTGTAAGTTACGCACCAGTGATCGATCTGCCCCCTCTTCCTTGCTACCCCTATCCCTTTCAAAAATTAACTAAAACAATTGAATCATACTTGCTGCAAAATGAAAATTCACTGGTATTATTTATCTATAATTGTGAAAAATAAAAGTGATATGAACAGAATAGAGACTATAAATTTTCCCCCTGGCAGAATTATGTTACCTTGGAGAAGGAAGTGTCACAAACTCCCTTGTTTGTAATTAAAAAAATCTAGTTGTTGGACAAGTTTATCTCCAGAAACATGGCATACAACATGTTTAATTTTTAATGCCTCCTCCCTCCAATCTGTTGCTGGAAGTGTCATTTTTGTTTGGGGCTGTCAATCTAGCCTTAAACAAATATAACCTGCTTTTCCAAGTGTTAACTGTAGTCCTCTTTATATTATCCATCTTCTGCCTAAAAGAAACATTTCCAGTACAACCTTGGTTAGATGTAGTTATAGATTTTTGAGTTTACTGATCTGTGCAGTAATTTACATAGGTTTAGAAATAACCTTAGAACTAACTATTCATCTGAAATTATTGCTTACTACAGCAATGAAATTTACTTTAGTTTTATCTGAACTTGACTTGCAAAAAACCAAGTTTCTGTCAAATTTGATGTATCTTTTGGTCATTAAAGGTGCCTTGTTAACTAATGACAATTTTTTTTGTCAGATATATTTAGGAAATCACAATCTTCTGTCAACACAAGTTTCATATAGAAATTTTAATCCTTGTACAGATAGAGTTATAAAGCATGGAACAGATCCTTCAGTCCAGTTTGTCCATACCATTTGGTGGCATTTGCCAGCATGTACCCATCCAGATGCCTTTAGATGTTGTAATTGTACTCTCCTCCACCACTTCCTCTGGCAGCTTGTTCCATAAATGCAGTGCCCTCTTCATTAAAATGTTGCCGTTCAGGTCCCTTTTAAATCTTTCCCCTTTCCCCTTAAGCCTACCCCCTCCAGTTTTGGACACCCCACCTTGGGGGGAAAAGACCTTGACTATTATAGAGTCATAGAAACGAACAGCATGAAAACCAACCCTTCAGTCCAACTCGTTCATGCCGACCAGATATCCTAAATTAATTTTGTCCTGTTTGCCAGCATTTGGCCCATATCCCTCTAAACCCTTCCTATTCATGTGTCGATGGGCTTATTGAAACCCTGATGAAGGGCTTATGCCCGAAACATTGACTGTCCTGTTCCTCGGAAGCTGCCAGTGCTTTTCCAGTGCCACACCTTTGGACTTTGATCTCCAGCATCTGCAGTCCTCACTTCTCTCCTTCCTATTCATATACTCATCCGCATAGCTTTTTAAATGTTGTAATTATATCAGCCTCCACTACATCCTCTGGCAGCTCGTTCCATATATGCACCACCCTCTGCATGAAAAAGTGGCCCCTTGGGTCCCTTTTAAATTTTTCCCCTCTCACCCTAAACCTATGCCGTCTAGTTCTGGACTCTTCTACCCCTGGGAAAAGACCTTTTTTATTTGTCCTATCCATGCCCCTCATGATTTTATAAACCTGTATAAGGTCACCCCTCAGTCTCCGACCGTTCAGGAAAAACAGTCCCAGTCTATCCAGCCTCTCCCTATAGCTCAAACCCTCCGACCCTGGCAACATCCTTGTAAATCTTTTCTGTACCCTTTTAACTTCAGTAAGGCATGCAACAAGGGTCTTCGATGTAGACTGTTTAGCAAGGTTAGATCACATGGAATACAGGGACAACTAACAATTTGGAAACAGAACTGGCTCAAAGGTAGAACTAAGCGTGTGGTGATGGAGGGTTGCCTTTCAGACTGGAGACCTGTGACCATTGATGTGCCACAAGGATCGGTCCTGGGTCCACTGCTTTTTGTCATTTATATAAATGATTTGGATGTGAACATAGAAGGTATAGTTGGTAAGTTTACAGATGACATCAAAATTGGAGGTGTAGTGGACAGCAAAGAAGGTACAATGGGATCTTAATTAGATGGGCCAATGGGCTCTGCAGTGGCAGATAAAGTTTAATTTAGATAAATGGCTGCGTTTTGGAAAGGGAAATCCGAGCAAGATTCAAACACTTAATGGTAAGATCCTGGGGAGTGTTGCTGAACAAAGACCTTGGAGTGCAGGTTCACAGTTCCTTGAAAGTGGCATCGCAGGTGGATAAGATAGTGAAGAAGGCATTTGGTATGCTTTCTTTTATCGGACAGAGCATTGAGTACAAGAGTTGGGAAGTCATGTTGCGGCTGTATAGGACATTGGTCAGGCCACTATTGGAATATTGTATGCAATTCTGATCTCCCTCCTATAGGAAGGATATTTGGCTATTCAGCCGAACCATGCCCCTCATGATTTTACAAACCTATATAAGGTCATCCCTCATCCTCTGCTCTAGGGACAAAAGCCCCAGCCTATTCAGCCTTTCCTTATAGCTCAAACTCTCCAATGCCAACAACATCCTTCAATCTTTCCTGAATCCATTCAGATTTAACAACATTTTTCGTAAAGCAGGGAGACCAGAATTGAATACTGTATTCTAAAAGTGGCTTCACCAATGTCTGCAACGTGATGCCCTAAGTCCTAAACCCAGTTCCATGACCAATGAAGGCAAGTGTGCCAAATGTTGCCTTCACCACTCGCTCCCTGCAACTCCACTTTCAAGGAATTATGCACTTGCACCCCAGGTCCCTTTATTCGGCAACACTCCCCAGGACCTCACTATTAACTGTTTGTCCTCTGATTTGCCTTTCCAAAATGCAACACCTCACATTTATCTAAATTAAACTCCATCTGCCACTCCTCGGTCCATTTGCCCATCTAATCAAGGTTCCATTACACTCTGAGATTGCTTTTACTGTCCACTACACAACCAATTTTGGTGTCATCTGCAAATGTACTAACCAGATTTCCTGTATTCATGTCCAAATCATTTATATAAATGACAAAAAGCAGTGGACCCAGCACCAATCCTTGCGGCATACCACTCGACATAGACCTCCAGTCCAACAAACAGCACTTTGTCTCTTACTTTCTAGCCAATTTACTATCCAATAGACTAGTCCCCATGGGTCCAAAGTGATCTCACCTTGTTAACCAGTCTACTATACAGAACCTTGTGGAATGCTTTTCTGAAGTCTTCACAGACAATGTCTGCCATTCTGCCTTCATCAGTCTTCCTTGTCACTTTTGCAAAAAAAAGTCAATCAAGTCAGTGAGATGTGAAATTTCCCACACAGAGCCATGCTGACTTTCCCTAATCCACCCTTGCCTTTCCAAATGCATGTAAATCCTGTCCTTCTAAATCCTGTCCTTCTAAATCCTGTCCTTCTAAATCCTGTCCTTCAAAATCCCCTCAAAAGACTTAGCCACTATTGATGTCAGGCTAACCAATCTTTAGTTCCTTGGCTTTTCCTTCCTACCTTTCTTAAATAATGGCACCACATCCGCTGCCCTTCAGTCTTCTGGCAGTTTGTCTGTGGCTATCGATAATACAAATATCTCGGCGAGGGCTCAACAATCTCCGTTGAACCAAAATATTTCTGGTGAAATTGTTCACTTAGTTTTTGCCCAGTGCAGCTTCTTATGGCATTTAAACTCAGTTTTCAAGCCATTCCTGTATGAGAGATTCCCTGGAAATGTTTGTGTATTGCTCAGTTCTTTTCCTTTTCTCTTTTAACTTTGCTGGTGTTATGTAGATTCACCACAAAGCTCTTACAAAGGTGCATAACAAACAATCATTTTTAGATTTGGCAGTTGGCTTTATAGTCAGATATCCTTCCTACCACTGGCCCTCCCTATTTTCCTGGACTAGGAATTGGCACTGATGGTGCAGGCAGACCAGTGCCTATTAGCTGGGTCTTTTATTGCTATCAAGCATGACAGAAAATAATATTTTGGCATATTGTAGAGTGTGGAAAAGGTCATTCAGCCTGTCAAATCCACATCGACAATCCAAAGTGCACCCCATCTCCCTACCCTATCCCTGCATTTCCATTGCCAGTCCACCTAACCTGCCCATCTTTGGACTGTGGGAAGAAACTGGAGCAGCCGGAGCAAACCCATGCAGATACGGGGAGAGCATACAAATTGCATGCAGACATTTGGCTGAGGCTGGAATCGAACCCAGGTTCCTGATGTTGTGAAGCAGTACTAACCACTGAGCCACTGTGACCAGACAGCAACAAACGTAACTTTTGGTGAAACACAGAAATCTGAAGACCATGCAAATTCTAATGGAACGTTTTTGCAACTCCACCCTCCCCCTTCCCCTACAACACCCCAAAACAAACACATGATTTGAAATTGTATTGTAAGTAAGGCATATATGCTGAAGTGGAAAATTAAGCGTGCATCTCTTTATGTTTGGAAGTCCTTATGTCTTTTTTTTAAAGCTGCGTGCCAGTGTGTTCATTGTGTGGGTCTAATCCAGTCATTTCTATGGATGGTAAAGAAATAAGTTAGCTAAAGCCCCTTCATCGTGCAACTCCAGCTAATGGAATGTACTTATTCCAAAACATATATTTATTTTGTGGTGAAAGATTTTGTTTCACCACTGCTGCTCATTTGAAATTTTCAAATTGTTCTCTAGTATACAATTATAGGACGATGAATGCTATCAGGAGAAAGGAGAAATAAAATATTTTTTCAAACTTTGGTTTAGTTTTGACTGAAAATTGATTCTTTAATACTCTATTGATTAAATTATTTGCCAGTAGAAACAGTAAGATGCTGAATATGTTTTTTTTTTGCACAGCTCCTTAGAAACACCATGAACCCAGTATACAGTTCAGCTGCTTCAGGGGTTCCATATGCAAATCCAAAAGGAATTGGATACCCAGGCAAGTTGATAAATTAATGCTATGTCAGTTAAGAAATATAGTTAATTATTGCTGGGAAATGTGGGAGTTTAATGGTAAAAGATTAGATGAAGTATTAAATGCTTGTGACTTTAACTCCAAAAATACATTGAACTAGTTTAGGCACCTTGACTGAAGAACACCACACTATTGCATTCTGTTGGAAGATTGGACCAGTGTGGCTACCATCCTTTCTGGGACTGGATTTGAAAGGCTGTTTGAGAAGTTTTGTTGCTGTGACTTTAAACGTTCCATCATCATGTTTAAGTCTCATTCTAGTCCATTTTCCACTGTCAACTCCAGTGATTTCCTCCAATCTCACTTCGCTGTCATTCACCCTGTCATTAGAATTTGGAATTTGAAGAATTGTGCTTGTAAGTGGGCATGTTAGTCAGTGTTCTTTGTAATGTTTGTAAAGAGGAACTGGTAACATTAATTTTTAAACCATTGTTTCTTCTGTCTTTAGATAATGACTCTGAAACATAGCAAATGGTATTGTCTGGATTTATATTGGATAATATTTAATGTTTGTTTTCTGTGAGGATTAGTTTCTGTGTTATGGGCTTGTGATTTTATTGTATTCTTGGTAATTCTTCATGCTAATTTTAAATTCACATTTTTTTAAACTATGCAGGTTTTCCAGTGGGGTATGCAGCAGCTGCTCCTGCCTTTTCTCCTACTATGTATGCTGGTACAAACCCAGCCTTCCAGACAGGTATCACACTTGTTAATGATTACATTCATATCAGTGGTCACGCATAGTAAAAATATCTTTTTAACCTTAAAGCACTGATTATGAGCCACAATTATATTCTTAGCATCTTAGTTTGGAATGAAGCTGAGCAATTTAAAATATTCTGTGAATATGCAAATTTAATCTTAAAAGGGTCAAAGAAATAAATGACTGGTCATGTGTCTCTAAATCATTAAAGGCATTGTTTGGGAATTTATGTACTCATTTAGTTGAGCGATACCAGCTCAGTTTGTCCTGATTAGACACGAAGCTTAGCACCAAATTCGGGGGACCCTGACCTCGAATGAAATCAAAAGCTTGCATCCCAAACATTCCAAAACAAGAATTATTTTGAAGCTTACTGTTATGGAAAAAGCAAAAGCTGTTTCATAAACATATCCTACAAATATTAGTGTTACGTGATAATTGGCCTAACCTTAATGCATTTATGTTAGCCACGTTTTTTTTCGGGGGTGGGCAAGTGGGGAGGGAGGGAGGGAAAGGGAAGATATCTCAGCTATTCAAATGGACGTGTCACTTCTATACTACTTTGCTGACATCTAAGTCTTGATGATGTGCTGAAGTTGCAGCGTGAACTGATAGCCAACTGACTCAGACCAGAGGGCAACTAATGAGCCACATTCGCGCACTCCAGAGTCTTCCTTTCTTACGTTCTTGAGACTTCTTGCAAAATAAATAGCACTGGGTCAGTAGTACTCCCAGTAAGTTTACTGAGGAAATTTGCAGCAGACAGAGATGATGTTTTAAATTGAATTCAGTTTTCACTTTGGCAAATAAAATGATTAACCTACAGCTCTGCTTTAAGTTCAAATCGCACATGTGTTAGAGAATAGAGATTTGTTTTTCCAGTCTTATATATGAAAAGCTGTCTACTCTAACAGGAGACATATGCAGTGTTCTGAAAATAAGAGCAGATCATATTCATAATTCCGATAACTTAAATTTGTTTAACTCTCTTTTTAAATTGCTAAACACACTGAGGTAGTAGGATGCCAAGCAGTAGACTAGAGTTAGGAACTGTAGATACTTACAATTGGGAAGATGTAAAAATAACTGAGGGTAATGAGTGTAAAACATCTGTGGATTTTGGAAAGTAAAATGTAAGATTCATTGGAATGTTGCATTTTTCTTCAGCCTCTTATTTATTGGAATAGATGAAGGCAATTACATATGGTTGTTTATTAGTTGGCTGATTTATGATCTACAGCTGTATAATTTTGATGGAAGAGGACAATTGGAGAATCACTATCCTATTATTGTCCTAATTAAGTGGGGAATGATGGAGACATTGTGGTTGAGTATGCAATATTGGTTGATATGACCATAGTGTGAAAAGAAATATTAAGGGATTTAGCATCTTTAAAAAAGAATTAATCACTAAGCCTGAATAACCTGCTAGGAGAGGCAAGGGAAGAAACAGCAGAAGCTCTCAGCATCATTTTGCAGTTCTGTCTGGGTATTTACATAATACTAGAGGCCTGTCAACCTTATGCAATTGCTTAAAAAGGGACATGAATGGATCAAGTAATTACAGAACAGCCATCCTAACCTTAGATATGGCAAAATTTTCTGTAGAAAGTCTTGAGGATCCATGTCATCAGTTAGAAAGACAATTAATCAATATTTATGGATTTGTCAAGGATTTGTCAAATGAATTTTCCTCATTTGTGTAAATATTTCAAACTCCCAAAGAGTGTTAATGAAAGTTGCACACTGAATGTATGAATACCTGGATTTTAGCAAGGAATTTGATGTCTCTTTGGTATATGATGTAAATGTAAGTGGTGTGATTAATTTAGCAGATTAAACAAAAATTGTTTGAGAGATTAATAGTGAGGAGGAAAGCTATTAAATGTAGGATGTTATCAATGAATAGGTCAGGTTGGCTGAAAATGGCAAATGGAATTTGTTCTAGACAAATGCCGGTCGAGTAAATTTGAGATCACACAATGCAAAATAATACAAGTAAGGGTAGGTTATGGAAATGTAGAGCAACAAAGGGATATCAAAATGCGTATCATAGAACGTATCTATCTACAGATTGTTGAAGATAGCAATAAGCATAGTGCCATTCTTCCTTGTCTTGGTCTTCCAAAAGTAAGGCGATCGCTTTTGGAAGACTCAAGACGAGGAAGACAGCACTATGCTTATTGCTATGGGGGAAGTGTATCACACTGAGTAGATTTATGACCAAGTTTCTTGAAATGAAGAATGTTGTTTATAAAGAAAGGTTTAATTAGCTGAGTTTGTTTTCTCTGAATCAGTAGAGGCTGAGATTAGTTTTAATTGACTTATATAAAATTAAGTGGACCTAGACTTACTCCAGGGCTGTTTTTTATCTTTGAAGATTATTTTAGTTTTCCAGGCCTCATTTTTAACTCTGTGCACTCACTCATTTACTAAATGATTTAGTCACATCAGAAAAATAGCTCTTGTATTTCTCTTGACATATAAGGTGCTTTGCACAGAAGCAGATTTAGAAGAGTTCATAAATATCTTCAATAGTTTTATTAGCTCTCCTCTACGCTTAAACCTTCACATATAAGGAAAATATTAATTTCCTGTGGTATTTAATTTGGTACAAGACAGTAGACATAAGTTAATAACAAAAACTTCTTCAAAGTAACACTTCTACACACAATAGGCCATTACTGTAAACACGTCTTCTGCAGACTAATGAGTTCACAGTTAGTGAGTTTTCACTGCAAACATCAATCTGGGATGTTTTAATTAGGAAGCTACTACCTATTTTACTGCATCTCCAATCTCAATCTCTCATAAATTTACTAATTAATGCACACTGTTCATTGTAACAACATCGATTTAATATTTTTCCCTACATAGCAATTCAAGAATCGCAGCAGTCCTTCCCTCATTTTTTTGGCTTCCAGTTTGCTGAGCATTTTATTTGTTGATAGGCTCACAATCATTGTTTCCTTTGCAGCCACCCTCTCTTCATCCCCCCTTTCAACCTCTTTGTTCCATGATGGCACCACTCACCTCCCCCTCACCCTTTTGCACCACCCATCCATCACAACCCTTCTTGCAGGATAGTTCTTCTGCCCCACTCATCTTGTAACTGCCTCCTCCCCCTATTAGTCACCACTCACGTCCACACGGACCTGGCAGATACCCTGCTGGATAAGTTGTCCAGCCCTCAGCAAAAGCTATGGCCTCAAGCCCAGGGACACTCTCACTTCTACTGTTTTGCTTATTGCTTGCTGTTCCTCCAATCACAAGCTGTTTTCCTCCTGTCTTTGTTGTTAGAATCTCTCGTTTACTTATCAGCAGCAAGTGCCTGAGAGAGGGAACCTGTAATTGGAGGAGCAGGTCTGAACTAATTATGTCCATTTCAATTTTGGGGTGACTTTTTAAACAATGGTTGCCATTGTGATTGTGTTTCTCAGATACTTTTGGGGGTAGATTCACCAACCACCCATATGTATTTTGAAGACCCATATGTATTTTGAAGGACCATTTCCCTTCAATTAGTGGCCAGTAACAAGGGGCATTAAAAGTAATTTTAAGAATAGAAGAAGTCTTTTTTTTCCCCCAGAGGATGGGGTCTGGAACACACCACCTGCATGGATGGTAAATCCTCATTAGTATCTACTAATTTATATATATATTTAATTATTTACTCGACATTTCAAGCTGGTGCACCAAGGACTGAATAAGGCTAGATATCTTTCTTTTTATTGATTAGCACAGACTGATTAGACTAAATGGCAGCCCTTTTTCCTGGAACCGTTCTGTACAGCTAATCTCTGTAAACCTTGCTTCTTAGAGTGACTTTAACCTCTGGTTTAGTATTGTTCTAAAATTACTGTTTTTTTTTGTTTCAGGTTACACACCAGGCACACCTTATAAAGTCTCATGTTCTCCAACCAGTGGAGCGGTGCCACCTTACTCCTCCTCTCCCAACCCATACCAGACAGCTGTATACCCGGTTCGAAGTGCCTATCCACAGCAGAACCCTTACGCGCAGGTCAGGCATGGGTCCTTTGCTGAAAGATCTATTAGATATGACATCACTTTCAAAGCCAACAGCTTGGGCTGTTAAAGATCTCTGTTAAAGATTGAACTAATTTTCTTGCTGTGAAACACGGGGTTTTTTTTTTTTGAAAAATGGGTTTGTGTAGGCTGATGTCTGTTATTGTATAAGAAATATTCTTGACTTGTTCATAATTAAATGCGAATGCTTGCCAATATAAACTCACCTATACACCTTTCCAACAAATTATTGGCACCTCCTTAGGTACAATCTTTAAGCACTTTTTTGCTCTTTAGTTTATGCAATTTCGAAACACACTAGAAATCCTGAATACTTCATTTCTAAATTGTGGGCCAATACATTTCCCAACTTTACATTAGGTGAGTCTGAAATATTAATCACTAAAACATGTCCTAATTATGCATTATTAATGTCTGAAGGAATTAATCATAGGTCTTCAGGCAGGGATATTACTGAATGAATTGATCAGAAATGATATTCATATATCATGCAGATTGTTTTGAGTCCCTGGCTTGTTCAATGTTAGGTGATTAACCCGCATTTTATTTAAAACTTCTTCAAGGTGGACCCCGGAATGGCCCACATGGTTTTAACTATTGGGTGATGAGGAATACATTTAATTTCTAAATAGCTTTATTGTTGTGAAGTGGCTGATTGTGTACTTTGACATCATCCTTGCAGTTCATTGTTGGGTATAGGAATGTAAGCAGTTTCATACCCTCCGTTCTAATAACAGCCCTTGCTTATTGAAATTTTTAATTCCTAAAATCAGCATTGCAGAAATATCCTTTTCTAAATACAGAAGAAGCAGGCCTGTATTCCAACAAATGATTTAAGGTAAACGTTTTGACAGTTCTTTGAAAAATTTATTGAGGTTTCTGCCTAGTTAGCGTAATTCCTGCACAGATTGAAATTCACCAGCATTGAAAAACTCAACTCCTGATTTTCTTTTTCCATGAAGTTGGATGGAATAAAGACATGCAGTTTATTGAAGTTACTGTACAGGATCATAATTGACAATATTGGCTGTAGCTGTTGTGTTTGGGAATTGGCAGAGTTTCTGCATTGATTCATAAATTCTCTGCTGTACAGTGGTGGGGTGCAACAGAGTTGTGTAAATTATTTCTGTGTGTGGTTGTTCAGTTAGCTACCTCTAAAGTGCTAAACTCAAATGTTTCATCAAGGAACGTATTTTGGTCAGAAATTCATGTTGTTGGTCATGAATCTAAAAGGATGATGAACATTAAATGACAAAACTAGCAAGTTAAATTGCGGACAGTAAGTTAGCCTACTAAAACTAAGCACAGTTATCTGCCTGAAGCAAAAGATTGTAATAATCCCTTCATCTGAAAAGCACCTAAAATGGCCAAACCTTCAAAGCATGGAGCAATTTTTAGGTCCTGAAATTCTACAGTTTGCACAGATCAACTTTGGAATGTATGATTCAAAAACTGTGTATTTGCTGATTGTTCTATAAGAATGGGCCACACAGGGAAATAACTTCTCATTTTCTTACTGTTACTGAAGAGGAACTGAAATAATGTCATCTGATCTACATACATTCAGATTAAAGCTCAAAGTATCCCACAGAATTTGTAAAATCTGAAGTGTTTTCTAAATAGGAACAACAGTCACTGAATCAAGAAAACAAAACCTAACCAATTAGAGTTCACTATATACTTTCCAGCACCTAAAATACCAAAATTAGGTTTATCACTCACTATTTCATCATTCTAATTTCTCAAATCAAATGAGAGCAAGTTTCTGAGGAGTTTAGTGTAACTTGGTAGTACCTATTAATACAATAATTCCTACCTGCAAAAGCATCTGTATCTTCCAGAGCATAGAATTTACCTTTTCTGATTGCAGTAACTACAGTAGTGTCAGAGATAACATGTGACTAGGAAGCAGGTTGTGGTTAAACTTTGTATTTCTGTGCTGCATTGTCTGCAGTAAAATATTTCAGGGCTATTTTTGTGGTAGCAAGACATTTGGAAGAGAATTACATAGTTTTGATGTAATTTAAAGTTATTAAAATATCATGATCTTGAGTAATTGTGCTAATTTTTTTTCCCTTCTTGCAATAGCAAGGCACTTACTACACACAGCCTCTATATGCTGCACCGCCTCATGTAATTCATCACACCACAGTTGTTCAACCAAATGGAATGCCTGCTGCCATGTACCCACAACCAATTCCATCACCCAGAGCAAATGGTGTTGCCATGGGAATGGTAGCTGGGACCACTATGGCAATGTCAGCAGGTGTGTATCAGCATAAACTAGACTCTTGTACATTTCTTGCAATGTATTTTTGAGATTTAGCAGGCAAGTGTTAAATGTAACGTGCTTCAACTGGAGCAACTTGAAAATATATATATTGGAAGATTAAGTAAGAGTTATGCATAAAAATGTTAAATATTTTAAGCTATCCAACTAAAGGATACATTTTCTCAAGAAACAAAATCACTATCTTGGCATCAGTTATGGAAGGTTTAATTCTCAGAACATGACATTTCTCACGTTAGTTTCCAACTTCAAAAATTGGATTTTAATTACAAGTTTAGTTCTTTGCCCCTTTCTCTCAACTCCATGAGTAAATCTGTCCAGTTCTGAAATGACTGTTGTAAGTCACAAATGATCGCCTATGCGACTGTAATCTTGGCAGAGGCAATGGCCTTCTCATTTGCCTCACACTGGGTGAGATCATATCATCTTCCTTCAGTATTGCACCTTCATTGTCCAGCTAGTTAGGATTACTGTTGTCACATTTATTCTAATGTATCTAATTGGATTGAGTGAATCATCTGCAATAACTTCTGCACTTGCTCATGGACAGTTATCACTGGGGATTCCCCGAAGATCTATGCTTGGCCTGTTCCTCATCTCCTATGTTGTCCATCTGCAATATCATCCTCATAACAAACTTTTCTGATCTTTCCATTGTCTCTGATTCATGCCACTGTTTGGCTGGAATTTAGTACTGAATGAGCAGAAGTTTCCTTCAGGGAATCTTGAGAAAATTGTAGCCATTGTCTCAGGTCCCTACTACACTCCATTTGCTGGCCATCCACACCAGCCCTATGCCTGGCAGCTGTCTTGAGATTTAATCATACCATTCAGAATTATAGTATCATATTTGACACAGTTGAGTTTCTAACTATATTCTGAACCATTACCAAGATGGTCTACTTCCACCTTCACAACAGGGCTGATCTCACCACTTTCACCTCATCTATTGAAGCTTTCATACATTCTTTTGATAGATCTAAACTTGGCAATTCTAATGCTCTGTTGGGCTAAGCTTCCACTGTATCTAATCAAATGCTGTGCCTTGTTCTAACTTGTTCCATTATATTTAGTCAGCATGATTGTATTTGTTGACCTATATCGGCTGTTGGTCTGATGTGCCTCAGTTTTAAAATTCTCACTTTAAAATTCTCTTTGTTGTTGAATCCCTACAAGGCCTATCCCCTCCGCATCTCTTGGGCGGAGGCAATGGCCTATTAATATTATTGCTGGAGTGTTAATCCAAAGACCCAGATAATGTTCTGGGGATCTGGGTTTGATCTGGCAGACAGTGGAATTTGAATTCAATTTTTTAAAAATCTGAATTAAGTGTCTAATGACCATGAATCCATTGCTGATTGTCGGAAAAACCCATTTAGCTCACTAATATCCCTTAAGGAAGGATGTTGCCATCCTTACCTGGTCTGGCCGACATATGACTCCAGATACACAGCAATGTAGTTGACTCTTAACTATCCTCTGGGCAATTAGGGATGGGCAGTAGATGCCTAGCCAGCAATGCTCTCATCCCATGAATAAAGGTAACCTTGTCCAGCTTTAAGGGCTTGAGATGCTCTGATTCTGGCACTTTGAGTTATAGTGTTGCTCAACCATTTTTGGATATGTTTTAAGCTACCTTGATCCTAAGTTTTAGTTTTTCCTCCCTTAGCTCTTCTATCTCTTACTCCTCCTTTTAAAATTAAGCTTAAATCTTGCATCTTTGATCTTCAGTGTTGGTCTTCTAACCTGATGGCTCCCATTATGGCTTAGTGAAAACTTTTATTTGAACCCTCTTGTAAAAAGCACCTTGAAATATTTAACTAGGTTGTCTACCTTATGTAATGAGTTGTTAATTTGTTGATGTAATGAGAATCCTTACATGTATGTATGAAGCTTCTGGCTGCTTTTAGGAGTGTTTATAATCTGGTTTGTCAGATTTCACATGTATGTGCCAACTTGTTTCTGGAACCCAACCCAATTTCCTGTCTACAAAAAATTGTGGTCAAACACAAGTGAGAAAATGCTTAAATTTGTGTGGCTTGTTTTTGAGTAATAAATACAGTTGACTTCCATCAAACCAGTAACTTTCTTAAAGCAGAAGCAGTGCTGGAGAAACGTGGGGTCTGGCAACATCTGTAGAGAGAAAATAATCAACATTTTGAATCCAGTAACATTTCAAAGGATTACTGGACTTAAAACATTAACTCTGTTCTCTTTTTTTACAGGTGCTGCCAGACCTGCTATGTTGCTGCAGCACTCTGTTTTTGTTTCAGATTTCCAGCATCCACAGTTCTGTGTTAATTTTTCTAAAGACTTTGTGGCTTGAGCTCATCGTTGTTTTGAAAAGGAGAATTGACTTAAACATAAGCCTAGTTTCTTTTCTACATTCAATAGTATGTCATTAAGATATTTATTAAAGAGTTTGTGGATGGAAGAATATGTGTAGCAGTTAGAATTCATATTGTCTGATCTTTAGTTAAAAGTTTATCTGTCACTCCAGTTTTTTCTGAAGGTATGGATGCTTTTTGTAACTCTTGTCTTTTGAGCGTGATTGGTGCTTCAACTGAATCTGGCATTGAGATTGCGTTTCATTTAAAAATAAATTATTTTTTTGCAGGCACTTTGTTGACAACTCATTCCCCAACACCAGTAGCTCCTCATCCAGTTTCCTTGCCTGCTTATAGGACTCCGGGAACGCCTACCTACAACTACGTACCCTCACAGTGGTGATCAGCTAGTAACTGAAAATGCAAGTCTGCCTTCTTTCATTGTGGAGCAGTCCCTTTTAAAGTTTAGCCAATCATAGCTGATTTAAGAAATTGATATTTTTAGTCATGATAACATACCTCATTTTGGCCTAATTTCAGCTGAAATTCAAATTCAAGAACAATTCAGTCAGCCAGATTTGTGTTGTGCTGCTAATTGTTTCATTTCTGGAATATTACATTGTCAGAACTGCTGTTAGCATGGGACATTGAATTTGCAAGAGTTTCAGTTCAATTGATGATACAGCCTCTTTAAATAAACTTTAAGCTCATTTTATTAAAATGGGAACAAGCTCTTCATATCTATGCATGTGGATGGTAGACTCCATTTTTTTCAGTGCAGTAGTTGATGACTGTTGTTGCACAAAGAATCTCAATCAGTTATAGTCATCAAGTAACTCTTGCTGGATTAATGTATATCTTAGCTTACAGCAGAGCTGTGATGTCATTTTCCCACAATATTGGGGCATGAGTGATTTACATTACATAAAATCGATGATATCCAATTTGCTAGATAACAGTTTTGATCACGGCTAACCCTTTAACTGAAGCAGACTGTGTTATTGACCTTGTAGATGCAGATTGATTGCTTTACCTTAAACGTAGTTGTCTCTTTATCAAGCTTCACTATCTATTTAATGAATACAAAAGACTTAATTTCATACATATTGACTGAAATGTGTTCTGTTAAATCAAATTTAATTTTCAATACTTCTTGAATACTTACATCCAATCACTAATCTTTGGTTCCTTAATATAGATGATCATAAATGTAGAGTATAAACCTATTTGGCGATAAGATAAATGAGAGATCATGCAGCTGTTCTGAAGTGAAGGGTAGCAATACCTGAGAAATGTGCTGTGAAATAATTACTCCCTTCAGAGGTTCTATTGAGACTTTAATATATTTCTCTATAAAAGGCAGGGCATGCATTTTGAAATGAATGTGTCACTAACATCTGAAAACAGTTACAAATGAGAAACCTTCAGTTACCTCAGGGCACAAGTACCTGAATTTGCAATCCATATTACAGCCAGGATTCGATTTACACAACTTTGAAAAACCAACATAAATAACATTAGATTTGTGGGAAATACATAAATCAGAATTCAAGTCGAATGCATATTTTTACCAAAATAAAAATGAGCAGTTGCTCACGTGATTAAAATTGCAGCTGATGGAAAATATCTACTCAATTATACCATTTCCAATATCTGCTATCCTCACTTTGACATATCTTTATACATTCTAGGCAAATTCTGCCATAGGTTCGCCAGTAGAATATCAGGGAGCTCCACGATCCAACAGCGCTGGGTCCAAGTTTACCATTTAGGCAAATTCTCTGCGTCTGTCTTTATTTTAATGCTTGAATTTTATTAGTTCACCAATAGTTTTTGACATGCTTAGCAATGGCGCATTAGTTTTCTTCATGGCATATTCTGAAGAGTTAGGAGGTACAAACAGCACCATTGCTGGTGCAAGGATTAAGTTACAAGATAGGTTCACATTTCATTTTTCATTATAACTGTGGGCATAGGAACTTACACTGGAAAAATTTGATACCAAAGTGTGTCATGTGTGTGGCAGCAGAAAGGATGAGTTTGAGAAACAGGAAATCTTGCATATACATATGCTCTTAATTGAGAAATTTTTCATCTTTGTGATTGGCTCAAGCATGGGCTGTTCTATTTTTTCCTATTCTTCACTGTTTAGAGGAATGTTTGAAGTAAATTCAATTCATATCCCTCATGGAGTCACAATACTTAATTACTTTTCACCTTCCAATCCATTCATAAGCACTGGTCTACAATTTGATGTTTGCAAATCTGCAAAAAACCTGAAATATGTCTAAGTAAATTATGCAATTCTTAATTTTCTACATGTTACACTTTACTGAACTATATAGCTCGGTTGTTCATTTTGTCAATTAAACTATTTGAATTTCCGCAAAAAAACTTCCTTTTGGAACACAGATCAATTGAGGTACAGGAAAAATAATTTTTTGCCAGTGAGACAACAGTGTTTACACAGAAAATCTATTTTGTTGGTATCTCTATTTTGTATTTACTGACAGTCTTACAACTAAAATGTAATCTTGACATTTTCATTACTTAAGATACTTATGATGTTTACTGATTTAGTTAACTCTTGACTCTCTATGGTTTGGACTATTGACCAGATTTGTTCACTGGGAAGTTAAAGTTTCTGTTTATACCAGTGTGCCCTGCTTTTACTGTTGGAGCACACGTATGATTAATGAGGAAAGATAAATCCATGTTTTCTCAAAGTCTTGCACAGAATAGTTAAATGAGAGTCACCCATACTCGGAATTAGTAGGATTTCAAATTAATCAAGCTCTGAACATTTTTCAGTAAGCACTTAATGTATAATTTGTTGTAAGGCAGCTTCTGTGTTCAGTGGTTGTGGTTCAGTTTGACTTGGGCACTGAAATAGAACTTAATTGCGAATAATTCTTTCTTAAAAACATCTCTTTCACAGGTTGAAAGGTGGGAGATATGCAATCAAACAAGTCTTAACACTTGGTGCTGAATCCCACATATCTCCAACCAGGATCCTTCCTTCCAGCACATCAATGCTCTCAACACTTGCCAAACACTACCAAAAAAAGTCTTGGAAGATTATCATGGCTGCATATCTTGCATCTTGGAACTCAGCAGTACTCAAGTCTTAACAGCAAAACCTGTTTTGTGGACTGTCTTGCAATTTTATAGATTACACGAAAGGGAGTATAAGCATATTTGGATTCCTATCTAGTTCAATGCATGTTACAAAATGCTTGCTCAAATCTACCTGCAATGACTAATGCAAACCATCATATGCAAAATCCAAAGGAACTGAGGTTCAAAAATATTTTGCAACTTAATTTCAATAATGCAGAGTTTTATTGTATGTAATGTTTTAAACAAAAAGAGTTGTGCAAGTGAATTTATGGAGCTCTCCAGAATACAAAGCTTCTGGCTGATCTGTTGGACTGGAATTTTTTTAATGGGAGCAGTTAAAATTTCTTTAGCCAGATTATTAATTTGCATTTACAGTACAGCACCTGGAGGTGGTGTTCAGGTAGGCACGAAATGGAACCTACAGGTGTTGTCTTGACAGTCATTTTTTTTTTCCATTTTTAAACGATATTAGATTCAGTGTGACATTAGAGAAAAAGGCAGCATTAGAGATTAAAATGAGACAAATGGAGCAAATGTGCAGGCATATTTTAAACACATCTGGAACAGCTGGTAGGGGAAATAGAAGTATTTTTCTATTCTTTGATTTAATATTGCAGTATCATTATAAATGCCTCTGATTTAAAATCATGACATTTGATGGTTTTTAGCCTTTTAATTTGGTAACTATTTTTTTCCGTGACAAGTTTTCCCATTAGTTATTGTCAAATGCAAATCACTGATTATCATCTTGGTCAATAGATAATATAAAAT
This sequence comes from Chiloscyllium plagiosum, assembly GCF_037043375.1. Taxonomy (NCBI): domain Eukaryota; kingdom Metazoa; phylum Chordata; class Chondrichthyes; order Orectolobiformes; family Hemiscylliidae; genus Chiloscyllium; species Chiloscyllium plagiosum. Next base: position 75,994,881 of record NW_028270151.1, read on the forward strand.
ACAATTTTTTTTTCATATTTGGCTCCTCAAATTATAGGCCTCATTTCTTTTAAGTGTTGGCACAATATTGGTGACTATGTTTATCAAGTTCACATAATTTTTGTCACAGTCTCATTTGATTTGTTCCAGGCTGTGTATCACATAGGATGACTTCATTAGTCAAGCAGAGTTGAATAACATTTTGAAGGCATTTATGACTAATGCTTCTGAATATATAAACTGTAGTATGAAACCAAAGGAGGTAAATTTCTTAATTTTGGTTTGGAAATCTGTCCGTTACATGATCCCATAATTTTCATTGGATTTTCATAGGAGTTGTTGGTTTTGCAACAGTCATGTTTGAATTGAACAACAGACTGCAACTGTCAGATAACATCTGCTTACTAACTGAAGAAAAGGCAGATCCCCTTTATCCTGCATATATTAGCTTTCTCCCCAATCTCTACATGCAATTCAATGAGCAATAACTCTTCTTAGTCCCAATGACCTGGGTAATGCCATTCTTGAGCTTATTGTCAGAAGATACAAGTGAATAGTGTAGGCTGACTTATCTTTCAGCTTTACCTATTGGGCTAATTGCCTTACCCAATCAGCTTGACTAAGAGCCAGACCTCACTGCATTGGATGAGGAATTACAGGGAAAATGAAACTTGAAAATCTTGAATTATGATATCCAATGTAAAAATACTGAGTTCCACTTGCATACTTTTTTCAATTGTTATTTCCTGTTCAAAACAAATCAATAATGCAAGTCTGAAAGGTCAAATGGATGAACTAACCACTCCTTGTGTTTATAATGGCCAGGAATCTCTTTAGTTCTTTGATGTTTCAAAGCCCCTAAGCACTGCATAATAATTTCAATGCAAAATTTTTTGTGACAGTAAGAAACTAATTGATAAAATTGAGTAAGATCTTGTCCGTGTCAATTTCCAGTCCCTCTTGGAGATTGATAATACACTAAGCCTTCATGGAAGTTAATTACAGAAATGACAGCTAATCTGTGATGAAACCTAATTGTGTCTGTGCACTAGGATTGTCTAGCAGTGTGGCTGAGAGCATTCAGCTGTCCTCCTGGTTGTACTTGTGATATAAGTAATGCAGGGGAGTATTTTGGATTGCTTCTGGCACCATACGTGATGCAAGAGGATCCAACGTCTTGAGTTAGTTTTTATTTCTAGACTTGTCAAATTTTACCTGAATTAGCACAAATTGAGGAAAGTAGTTGTGGACACCATTGAACAACTTATTTTAATGTAGAGGAATTAGTCAGTTTAATGAATTGAAATTGTTTTTGATAGTAGCTAGCAAAGAAATAGTCAAGGGGAACAAGCACATAACTTTTAGAACTCGTATCTTTCCTATTCCATTTTTCTATATTGAACTTTTATAATGGATTTAGCATGTATGTTAACTTCATTTTAAAATACTTCCACGACCAATTTCTTAACCTGTTTTGGATAGCCAGCAGCATTGCTACTGGGAATGTAATGAAAAAGACATTTAACTTTAAAAAATGGAGCAGTATGAAATTACTGGGTTGTTTATTGAACATGAATTCAAGTTTTAATATATCTGATTGCACTCACTGCCGTTTGTGTGCCAAGTGCAGTAGTTTTGCAAGAGGTTTCACTGATAGTGGTGTCCTGCAGGCCTACAGAGTATCTCGGTTTCAGAAAAGCAATGCATGTTTGAACAGGTATTTCTAAGGTTACCTTTTATAAATCCTGCATTAAAATTACATGATCAAGGAGGGAGCTTAAAATTGTGTTCATATACATTTCATTCCTTTTAGAGATTGAAGTGAGTTAGGTAATGAATTCTTCACTTGTGTTCTAAGTAAAATTGTGTGATGTTACATCGGTCAGGGTTTGTTTTTTGATCTAGTATTGACAGGGTTTGGAAACTTTTGAGATACTTCGCACTATAATATGGTTTTTCATTCTATAAACATGCATCATGACAGACTACATCAACCTTCTAAAAGATTCTCAAAAAGTACAAAGATTCCAATTTTGACTTATAAAAATTTATTACACTATGTAAATTTTAAAGGAAAAGTGTAATTGATAGTTCCTTTAAAGATTTATAAGTTGCCAATAAGGGCTTAGAATGAAACAAAAATTGAACATAAATAGCTAACCTATAATTAACACTGTACACTGGATTAATATGATTTCCTTTAATTTCCTTATTTTTAATCTTTTCTTTTTACATCCTTCTCAGTGCTTCACCTCACCTGCTATGGTGTAATATATGCTGAAATATTTTCTATCGTGGCATCAGTGTGGACTTTGTAACTGAGTGCAGCATGGAAATTTTCTTGTTCAGTGTGGTTTTTCAAATATGCAGCCCTTGCATCTTGATCACTTGGCATCAATTGTGCTTCTGTAGTACTGCTGCATTACAGAAGTTAGTGGCTAATCAAATAATGAAGGCTAAATCCACAGTGCATAGCTGCTGAGACAGCATTTACCTTATACAATTCCTTTTCTTTCAATGTATGTTTCAAGGAGAAAATAATGGGTAGTGAGAAGAAGAAAAATCAACCATGGAAGCCTGCCATGGACAATGTTTAATATAGAGCACTGTTTAAATCTGGGAGTTTCTTCATGTTACACTGCTGTACATGCACTCATTTGAAATAATGCAGTTTATGTTAAGTTTTAAATTTAGTTGCTTTTTATATTTAAAAAAAACTTGGTAGACCAAATTATGCTTTGTTGCACAAATTTTGACAAAACACTCATTTGGTGCTTTGGCCATTCTTTAGTGTTCATACTGGTTACTTTTGGCATTTCAAGTCGTTCCTTGGGATGATTTTAGTGTTGTTTCATAAAGTGGGTGGAAGAGAATCCAAAATTTCAGTCTCTTAACATCCAGAAACTTGTGGATGCCCAAGTTTGAAATTTACGAATGGCCATCCAACTTTCTGCACTTTGGATTGGGAGACATTCAAGTTAATTCTGAGCTGTTGTTGCATTGTTGAAGGAACATGCATGCTTGGCATACTAATTCTATTTGTTCTCTCAAACATTCTGGTTTGAAGAAGGTATTGAACTGATTTATAGAATTACATGAGGGATAAAATATACTGCAAGATCTGTAGCCTCATGCAATTTTGAGACTTGGAAATATTCTAAAGCATTTGTCAAAGCTGTTTGGGGTAACACATATGCTCAGGGACAGATTGAGAATGACCACCTTGTGTTGAGCTAAAGATTATGTATTTCACCATGGTTCATGAATACTGTATGTCATTGAAGTGTAATTTCTATTTAACCTAACGCCTCAACAATTCTCACACTCAAATTGGGTGTGTTCCTTCAATGCAATTCAGTGTTCAACTGAAGTACTTTGCAGTTAAATACTTGTTTTAAATATTGGGTTAGGGCAAAAGAAGAGCCGTACAATAAACATTAGTAATCAGTACGGATCTTTGGGGAAAATGTCTCTTCATACATTGTATATGTTTGCATGGTCTTTTAAAGCAGTTAATAACTGGATTGACTAACCCTTCAAATGTTGAATCCTAGCCAAGCAATGAAATGCTGTTTTTTCTAACCATTCTTTTTATTGGATGTAGAGGTTCTGCTTCCCCCCCCCCCCCCCTCCCCCCTCCTTTTGCATTAAAAGCATTTATTGGGAAGCAAACACCAATTAGAATTTAAAGACCATTTAAAAAAACAAAATATAAAGGAGCTACCATCTGTTCTCAGAGTCTTCAACCTAATCCTGACCCCCTCCCCAGCTTGCATTCTTATCAGACTTGGTGTGATTCAGTGTACACAGCTGCTCAGCAGTAGTCTAGGTGGATGTAATCTGAACTATTTCCCCATTCTAATTTTTTAAAAAGTTGGGATTTTGAATAGCAGCATCTTACAGAATGAGTAGATTGTGTTTGGTGTGCAGTATAGTGCTGTATGACAGCTTTTCTGTTCAAAATAAAATGAGCATATGCAACACATAGGCACAGCAGAATCACCCCAGTGAGAGTTACGTACATTTTTGTTAGAGGCACACTTTTTTAAAAAATTGACTTTCAAACACTATGCTTAATAAAAAGAATATTATTTTGGTACTTATTTAGTCTCAGTCAGTGTCGTCTTCCGGAAATTAGTTATAAAGCACCGTTTTACATTGGATAACATAAACCAGAAATTCTGACAATTCCTTTCTGAGCCAGTTCAATTATGTGTAAATTCATACATTGTTATTTTTTTAAAAGCAATCTGACAAGTAGATGAGCTCAGATTTAAAAAGAAACTTCAAGGCATGTTTATTGTAACAAGAATTGTTATGTATTAATACTTAAGTTTTCAATAAAGATTGACTTGTGTTGCTTACCTTTTGTTGTGAAGTTACTTGTGCTTTCATCCAGAGAACTGATTTACTTTCCTATATATGGTATTTAAAGTTTGATTCAATGTAAATTTATGCCTGCATTAGGCGAAGTGTTTTTTTTAAACGCACAGGATTTGAACGTCAAAGCCTGGGCCAGCATTTGTTACCTATTCCTAATTGCCCTTAAAAGGTTAATGGTGAGCTGCCTCCTTAAGAGTTATCCAGACGTGAAACATTAGCTTACTCTCTCAATGGATGGTGCCTGACCCACTGTGATTTCCAGCATTTGTTATTTTCAGTACAGATTCCAGCATCTGCAGTGATTTGCTCCTACTTGTTGCTACAGTCTCTGGTATTCATACACTTATAGTGCTTTTAGCCTGGAAATAGTAGGAGTTTGATGCAGTAATGTTGATGGAACAGAGCTACTAACTCAGGGTGGTATGTGATATGTTGGGGACTTGCAGGTGGCATTTAGTGCAGTTTCAATCTTGAGGCTTAATTACTGATTAGTCTTTGCTGTAAATACAGTTGACTGGAAATTTTGCTCCACCATCAGCTGAAACACTCAGGCCAACAGACTACTGAGTTCTTCAATCCTGGGGAACAGCAACAGATCATTTTATTCTGAACTTATCAATTCTAAGGCAGTGCTTATGTAAATGTGTCTACTGTTAAACCAATTCAGAAGATGGTAATGTACCATAGGTTTTATTCTCATTGCAATATATGTAATTTTGTGGAAGACAACTTTCCACAATTGCAACCATCATTTATAATGGAATAATAACTGAAGTATATGCATGTGGCTGAAAAGCAGCTAGAATTCTTAGAAATATTTTGTTGCTTAAATTGTTAGCCTGACACCAACTGCTGCTTTACGTTTCCCTGCGTAATTTGAACAAGCCTAACTACACCATGTATTGGCCCATCACACACAATATTCTCAATGTTAAAAACTACTTCAGTATTAAACTATTTTTTTCTTCTCTACCCTGCAACAATTAGCTCAATCAGTGTACAGCCATCAAACCTTGTGAAATAAAAGCTGACTGGGCAGAATTGATATAACAGCAAAGATAACAAAATATTAATGGACAGAAAAAGCTCGCCAGAAATATAACATCAAAAGTTTTTAATAACTATTTAAATAAGCATAATCAAAATAGTGGTTGATCCTACATACCATAAAGTCCGTCTAGGGAATTAATAGTTAGGATTTTAACAAGAAATACTGGATGAAGTGTAAAAGTATTTTCCTTACTTCATTACAGACAATACAAAATATCCCAGAAGTAGCAATTAATCAGGAAATGGAAAGAAGGAATTGAAGAAAATCACAATCACCAGAGAAGATGGTCTCAACTGGGGACTTTTTCAATGACAGTTTCGATCTGTTTACTTTGTGATCTGTTATATTGCTAACAAGAGGATTGATATTATTAACAAAGGACAATTTAAGACATTGCAACAATGTTGCTGGAAAAGCTCCATCAGCTAATGTAATTTTGAAATAATTTAGATAAATATGAGGTGCTGCATTTTGGAAAGGCAAATTAGGGCAGAGACCCTAAAGTGTAGGTTCATAGAGTCCCTTGAAAATGGACTTGCAGGTAGACAAGTTAGTGAAGAAAGCATTTGGTATGCTTGCCTTTATTGGTCAGAGCATTGAGTATACTAAAGGGGACGTCATGTTGCGGCCGTACAGGACATTGGTTCAGCCACTTTTGGAATATTGCGTGCAATTCTGCTCTCCATGCTATAGGAAGGATGTTGTAAAACTTGAAAGGGTTCAGAAAAAAATTTACAAGGATGTTGCCAGCGTTTGAAGGTTTCCGTTATAGGGAGAGGCTGAATAGGCTGGGGCTGTTTTCCGTGGAGCATTGGAGACTGAGAGGTGGCCTTATAGATGTTTATTAAATCATGAGGAACATGGATAGGCTAAATCAATAAGGTATTTTCCCTGGGGTGGGGGAGTCCACAACTAGCGGATATTGATTTAGGGTGAGAAGGGAAAGATATAAAAGGGACGGTGCATGTATGGAATAAGCTTTTAGAGGAAGTGATGGCAGGTACAATTACAAGATTTAAAAGGCATCTGAATGAGCATATGAATAGGAATGGCATGCTCCCGCGAGGAGGTTGAGCAATTCATCAACTTCACCAACACATTTCACCCTGACCTTAAATTTACCTGGACCATCTCTGACACCTCCCTCCCCTTCCTGGACCTCTCCATCTCCATCAGTGATGACCGACTTGACACTGACATTTTCTACAAACCCACCGACTCCCACAGCTACCTGGATTACACCTCTTCCCACCCTACCTCCTGCAAAAATGCCATCCCGTATTCCCAATTCCTCCGCCGTATCTGCTCCCAGGAGGAGCGGTTCCACCATAGAACACACCAGATGGTCTCCTTCTTTAGAGACCGCAATTTCCCTTCCCACGTGGTTAAAGATGCCCTCCAACGCATCTCATCCACCTCCGCCCTCAGACCCAACCCCTCCAACCGCAACAAGGACAGAACGCCCCTGGTGCTCACCTTCCACCCTACCAACCTTCGCATAAACCAAATCATCCGCTGACATTTCCGCCACCTCCAAACAGACCCCACCACCAGGGATATATTTCCCTCCCCACCCCTCTCCGCCTTCCACAAAGACCGTTCCCTCCGTGACTACCTGGTCAGGTCCACGCCCCCCTACGACCCACCCTCCCATCCTGGCACTTTCCCCTGCCACCGCAGGAACTGTAAAACCTGCGCCCACACCTCCTCCCTCACCTCTATCCAAGGCCCCAAAGGAGCTTTCCACATCCATCAAAGTTTTACCTGCACATCCACTAATATCATCTATTGTATCCGTTGCTCCCGATGCGGTCTCCTCTACATTGGGGAGACTGGGCGCCTCCTAGCAGAGCGCTTTAGGGAACATCTCCGAGACACCCGCACCAATCAACCAAATCGCCCAGTGGCTCAACATTTCAACTCCCCCTCCCACTCTGCCGAGGATATGGAGGTGCTGGGCCTCCTCCACAGCCGCTCCCTCACCACCAGACGCCTGGAGGAAGAACGCCTCATCTTCCGCCTCGGAACACTTCAACCCCAGGGCATCAATGTGGATTTCAACAGTTTCCTCATTTCCCCTTCCCCCACCTCATCCTAGCTTCTAACCTCCAGCAACTCGATCCCCTGACCTGTTCGGACTTGTCCGACCTGCCCAGCTCCTTTTCCACCTATCCACTCCACCCTCTCCTCCCTGACCTATCACCTTCATCTCCTTCCCCACTGACCTATTGTACTCTATGCCACTCTCTCCCCACCCCCACCCTCCTCTAGCTTATCTCTCCATGCTTCAGGCTCTCTGCCTTTATTCCTGATGAAGGGCTTTTGCCCGAAACGTCGATTTTGCCTGTCCTCGGATGCTGCCTGAATTGCTGTGCTCTTCCAGCACCACTGATCCAGAAGAAGGTTTCCAGCATCTGCAGTCATTGTTTTTACCTCATAGAGGGATAGCGCCAAGTGCTGGCAAATGGGACTAGGTTCATTTAGGATATCTGGTTGGCATGGACGAGTTGGATAGAAGGGTCTGTTTCCATGTTGTACATCTCCCTGACTCTAAGTGGTGCAGAGTAAACTGTTGGAGCAATGGCTAACAAGCATCTAAATCCTGCTGGACTTTATCCCAAAATCTTACGGGCTAGTGAGATAGTTGATGCAATGATTTCAATTTTCTAAATCTGCCTTGATTCAGGGATTGTCCGTGAATCATGAGCTTATGCTCAAAATGTTGACTCTGCTGCTACTCGGATGCTGCCTGACTGGCTGTGCTTTCCAGCACCACACGTTTTTGCCCTATTTTGTTGAAGGATAGTAAATTTAACTCCCATCATTCAAAAGAAGGGAAGCCTGAAAGCAAGGAACTATACACTGGTTAGCTTAATGTCAATCACCGGGAGAATTTTAGAAACATTAAAGATATTATAGCAGGGCATCTAGATAAGTTCAAGGTAATTGGGCAGAGTCAGAATGGTTTTGTGAAGGGGGAATAATGTTTGTTTTTTTTTTATATAGGAGTTCTTTGAGCAAATGATACATGCCATGGATAAAGGGGAAAGTGTAGGTAGACTATACTTTGATTCCTAGAAGATATTTGTTAAGGTCCCACTTAAAACATCATTAAAGGAAATAATAGCTCATGTTGTAAGAGGTAGTATATTGAACGGATAAAAGATTAGCTGGCTAACAGTGCAAAATAAATGAGTATTTTACAGGTTGGCAACATATAACAAGTAATATGTCACAAATCAGTGCTGTTACCTCAACTGTTTCCAATTTGAAAAAAATGACTTGGATGAAGGATTAAAGATGTAGTTGCCAAATTTGCTGTGAACGGTAAGTAGGAAAGAGGATGTGGGGTTACAAAAAGAAAATTGGCAGGTTAAGTATGCAAAAGGTTGTGCAAATGGAATTTGTGGGAAAATGTGAAAATGTCCATTTTTGGAACCCTCAAAAGGTAGTGGAAGCATAATATTGAATATTTTTAAGGATAATTTTCCAGGGAGAATAAAGACGTACAAGTTATGTAAGTGATGAGAGATTACAGAGCTTGTGATGTGGAGAGAAGGTGTACTCATGGATGATTTTCAAAATGTTAGTGTGCAGGTACTACAAGCAATTAGGAAAACCAATAGAACATTATGCATCAGTTATACAGAGCACTGGTCAGATCACATCTGGAGTACTGTACAGTATTGGTCACCTTATTGACGCAAGAAAATGGATCTGTTGGAGGCATTTCAGTGGAGGTTTACGGGACTAATACTTGGAATGCAGGTGACTAGGTGTGCATTGTCAAATGTACAAAGGTTGGACAGACTAGACTTGGGTAGAGTTTGGGAAGAGTAAGAGATCACTTATTTGAAGCACACAGCAGCCTAAAGCGTCTTGACAGGGTAGATGTGGAGAGGATGTTTCCTTTTATGCAATAAAGATAACATTTTTTTTCTCTGAGGATCGTGAGTCTTTGGAACTCTTCCTCAAAACGTTGTGGAAGCAGAATGTTGAATTTTTTTTAAGGCAGATTAATTCTTATAGGCAAGGGATTGATAAGTGATCAGGGCCAAACTTCTGTAATAGCTACGACGTCCCAGTACTATGTTCCCATACATTCCATGAGTTCATCAGCCTTACCTGTAAAACCCTTGCATGCAGAATTAAACTGCATTTATTTCATCAATGTTACTTTATACTCTCACTTGCTGTTGTCTATCTTTTCTAAATATCTTGCTTTTTTTCTGATTTGGAACTATCCTCATCTTTCTTTGTATTTTCTCTGTTAGTTAGAAGGCCCCCAGCCCTCCCTCTCAAAGTTTTCAGGCTCCCAAAACACAACTAACAAATATTCCCGTCAGGATCTTGGTTCCTTCTCAGGTCAGGTAGAACCCATCCATTTTGAACAGGTCTTTTTCCTAGAAGAGATCACAATTATTCAAGAAACTGAATCCATGCACCATCACCTCTCTCCTATTCTTTTATTCCTTCCCTCGTTTGAACTTGGCACCAGAAGTAAACCAGAGATGATGACTTTTGATGTTCTGCTTTATAACCTTCTACCTAACCTCTTGTATTCACTCTTCAAAACCTTAACCCCTGCCCTAACTATATAATTCCCACCAATGTGTACAACAACCTCTGGCTTTTCACTATTACTTTTGACAATATGCTTCAAATGTTTTGAGATGTCCTTAATCCTGGCACCAGGAAAGCAACATACTATCATGCTCCTTGTCAGGAGCACAGACAGAACATTGTGCCAAGAGAGTCCCCTGAAACAAATATTCTTGTAAATCTTGACAAACCCAGTTTAACGTAAGATTCATTCTTTATATCCAATGTCTGACTACCACTTCTATTTTCCTCTGAGACACTATCTCTTTCAACAGTATCCAAGACAGAATATATGAGAGGGGAATAGCTGCAGGAGACTTCTCAACTACCTTCTTACCTTTCCCAGCAACGAACCGTCTATCTGACTGATCCTGCCGTGTAATCACTTCTCTAAATCTACCAGTCATCAAACAGTGTCTTTTGTCTGCCTTCAGTGACATTAAGCCTAGAAATAAACACTCAATAGCACCTTATATTAAAATAAACTATGTCTTTACCCCACAGATTCAATATTAAGCATGCAAAACAATTTAAAAAGTTAAAACCTATAAAATAATATCAAGAAGAAATCGAATACTTAGCTTAAACAAAATGGCAACTCCTCTGCAAATAATCCAACATTCAGCTTTCAATCTAGGGATAAAAAAAAACCTCTTTCCAAAGCTGTCCACATGTTGGCCTCTCCAATATTTGACAAACACGTGGAGGTCCCTCCTGCACAAATTCCGTTTAAAAAAGATCTTACTACTTTGCATCTTTTTTGTAATTATTTGGGCCACTAAAATTTCAAATGATTAAAATAAACAATCGTATGATTCCGAAATGTAAGAATCATAAGAATAATACAAAGTCTAAAACTCGAGCAGCTGCAAAATTAACACTTCATCTAGACTCAAAATGTTAGCTTGTTTTCTCTCCATGGACACTGCCTAACATTCTGTGATCTCCATTTTTTTGTTTTCATCCATATGACCATTCAGGTGTTACATTTGTCTTATGCCAATTTGAATCTTTACACCTTATTCTGTTCTACACATGGGTATCTTTCTCAGTTTACTATATTTAATACATGTGTTCTGAATTAATACAAAAAGGTTAAGATATTCCTTTTGGATTTTAGATACTAAGGTGTGGTCCAATGAGAGCACTGCACTGTTTCAATATGAAATTCTATGTCTTGTACTCAGATTTGGCTAAGTCTGCTCCTTTGCAATAGCTGGATATATTGATTGTCGAGCAAAATGCTCAATCTTAAATTCACTCTTTTTTTGCACTGTGCACGTAAAACAAAAGTCAAATGAAAATGCCAATTTGATTATTTATCGTAACTACTGTCAGTGTTTAATTTATTAGTTATGGAGGAGTAAAATATGAACTGAATAATAAATAACACTGAAAAATTCAGAAGTCTTAGTATGTTACAACTCGAGATATACAGATAAGAGTTAGCGCTGCTTCCTCACAGCGCCAGCAACCTGGCTTCAATTCCCACTCGGGCAACTGTCTGTGTGGAGTTGGCACATTCTCCCCGTGTCTGCGTGGGTTTCCTCCGGGTGCTCCGGTTTCCTCCCACAGTCCAAAGATGTGCAGGTTAGGTGAATTGGCCATGCTAAATTGCCCGTAGTGTCAGATGTAGGGGAATAGGTTTGGGTGGGTTGATCTTCGGAGGGTCGGTGTGGACTAGTTGGGCCGAAGGTCCTGTTCCCACACTAAGTAATCTAATCTAATCTAATAAATTAACGTTGTTGTGAAATAAAATGGTCGTCCAAAATAAGCAGCTGATTGCTGAGTGACCAGTGTGTCTTTATTGAAGCCTTAGCTTATTAATCGCTTACAAATCGCTTAAGTGGAAATACGGCATGGCATCTCAACCCACAGGAGTGGGTGCCCATCTTATTCCATATGGGAACTCCAAGATGCCCCTTGTATCTTAGTAAGCAAACCTGCAGGCAATGTCACCAGGCATAGTAGCTCGAACTCCGTACTTTGGAACTTGAACAGATGACATCACAGTGATTCATTCACAAGGTTGACAGTTTCTTGGATTTCTGATGGTGGATATATCATAACTGTAAGCAGTTAGGGAATGGGAGAAACAGCCAACTAGTGAAGGAGGCCCAGAAGAAAGGCCGTTTAAAGAAAGCCAGAGTACCCTGGACATTGTTGCTTCACCTCATTCTCTATCTTTCTCAGTCATTGCTTATGATAGAGTTCATTTTGATGGTTACAGATAAGAACCAGACTGAAAGTAAAGTTCAGAGGGGAAGTGAAGAAAGTAATGTGAAACTAACAGCAAGTATGAGATAAGACTGGCAGCTAATGTAAAAATAAATCCCAAAAGTTTTCTATTAACATATAAACAGTAAAAGGAAGAATAGGACAGATTAAGGATCAGAAAGGGGATTGCAGGGAAGGGAATTGCATGTGTAATAAACTTTTAGTATTCCGATATGAATGATGCCAGACAAATGAAGAGTTGTGCAGGCTGACCTTTGTGCAAGAAAGGGTTTATGGATAAGTTCACCAATGACAAGGCAACCAGCTTAACCTTGGTGTTGAGACAGCTCAGAAACATTAAAATGGGACAAAATGAACAGTCTTGAGGACAGTTGGGGGGTGTTAATTAAGGCGACCACTGTGGCTTTATTAACGGCAATGACGGCTAACATGCTAGAGTATTTTTTAATGTGCCATGAGGCTTCATGAAGGTAATGCAATTGATATAGTGTACATAGACTCCCAAAAAGCTTATGTTAAAGTGTCACCTATCAGATTTGATAGCAAAATTAAAAGGGATAAAAGGACAGTGACAGGAAACAAAGTGATAATAAATTACTTTCCTAATTGGATTTCGTATATAGTGGGGTTCCCAAGTGTTGGTATTAGGCCTATTGTATTTCTTGATCTACTTTAACTAACCTAGACTTGGAGTGTGCAATGCACAATTTCAGGATGTGTGGAGGTCATAAAACATGGACGTATTGTGAAATGATAGGATTTGTGATTGACTTCATGAGAACATAGTTGAACTGATGGAATGGGCAGACACTCATGAAAATTAATGCAAACAAGTCAGTGATGAATTTTGATAGAAAGGCTGAGTAAAGGCAAAGTTAATTAGAAGTACTAAACATGATGCAAGAGCAAAGGAACCTTGAGGTGTTTGAACTTAAATTGTTGAAGGTGAGAGGATAAGTTGAGAATGCATTTATTAAGAATGGTAACCTGGGTTTTATAAATAGAAGCATCAAGTACAAAAATTAAGAAGTTATCATGAAACTATGATTGATCTCATCTGGAGGATCATGCCCAAATCTGGGCACCATACTTTAGGAAGGATATAAAGACATTGGAGAAGGTGTGGAAAAGATTTATGAGAATGGTTCAAGGCAAGAGAAGCTTCAGTTAGAATAAATCACAAAAGCTGGGCCTGTTCTCAAAATGGGAAGGAGAATTACTAGAGATGCTCAGAGGCATGAGGGATCTGGACAGAGAAGATGGAGGGAAACTGCTCCTAATGGTAGAAGGGTCAAAATTAAAGGGGCATGTTTTAGATGAATGGTAAGAAAGAAAAGCAAGTGTGAGCTAAGGAAAAGCTTTTATAAACAGTGAACCACTCAGGATATTGAATGCATTATCTGAGAGTGGTGAAGGCAACAAAGAATTGGAAAATTATCTGAACAGGAAATATTTGTAAGGCTCGAGGTAATGGACAGGGGAGTAGGACAAGTTGAGTTGTTGTTTCAGAGAGCTGGCACAACACAAAGGATTGAATGATCTCAGCTGGGACCAGAGTAGAATGCTAGATTTTATGTAGTACATCTAACCCTGCTATTTGTCATCTGCCATCACTTTAAGGGCTCACTTTAAGGGTTCCAGTTCAATTCTTTCCCTTTGGTGTGTTGTGTCTTCTGCAAATTCAGCTAGCTTTCAATGAATTGTTTTTAAAAGTTTGGTTTGTTAATGCAGTTTAGTGACTCTTGAATGTATCCATGTAAGCATCATAAGTGGGCGGCACGGTGGCACAGTGGTTAGCACTGCTGCCTCACAGCGCCAGAGACCCGGGTTCAATTCCCGCCTCAGGCGACTGACTGTGTGGAGTTTGCACGTTCTCTCCGTGTCTGCGTGGGTTTCCTCCGGGTGCTCCGGTTTCCTCCCACAGTCCAAAGATGTGCAGGTTAGGTGAATTGGCCATGCTAAATTGCCTGTAGTGTTAGGTAAGGGGTAAATGTAGGGGTATGGGTGGGTTGCGTTTCGGCGGGGCGGTGTGGACTTGTTGGGCCGAAGGGCCTGTTTCCACACTGTAAGTAATCTAATCTAATCTAATCTACCATGTGGGAGAAAGTATGAGGTGTTATACTGGGACCAAATTTCCCATTATCTCATGGAACAGTCAGGTGTAGAAAGTAAGATTCTATGTTTTGAAGTTATTACATATTTCTAAGATGAATTGCATCTATAGCAGTTTGTTTTTTACTCCTGGTCTGGTTGTCTTGATGAAATACCAGTGGGAATTTCTTTTCTGCGCTGTAGAACTCTATTTTCTTCCTTGGTGCAATGTATTGAATCTATTTCCAGATTTTACTCCCATCTCCAGTAACATCTGAAGCACTGAACTGAAAGCTGCCATCTGGAACTGAATATTAACCAGCAGTGTTGTGGAAGAATATAATTAATCTCATGGGATTCTTGTAAATGATAACAGATGCCTGGTCATACTAATGATTACTGCAGCTTTGAAATATTTTACTACATTAAAGCTGCTATATAAATACAAGTTGTTGCTCCTCTAGGTTTAAGCATTAAGTCAGAAGGCTAAAGGTCAATGAACATGGCTCTATTTTGTATGTGTCTATTTGCATACCTGTTATAGCTACCACAAGAAGTCTGAGGACTTTAATCCCAACCTTCCTGTCCCACTGTCCAACTCTCACTACCTATGGACCCTCAGCAGACAAATGGTCACTGTCCCTCCCCCAAAACAAATCCCATACACTCAGAAAAGTTTTGTGATCTATAAGCTTATTATGGATGACTGCATTGGTATTCTAATTTTGGCAAACTTGAGTTGCAAATGGCAACTACCTGATTCTTTCTGAAGTATCTAAATCTGGCTACACTATTCCCCAAATCAATTCAGCCCAGTATAGCCATTTTGCCATATCAGACCATCATTACTTTCTTATTCGATGATTAACTGCTCCTTTGATCACCGCTTTGTGACTACTTCTCCCTTCAGAGAACACCTTTTCCAGTTTCTCACTGATTAATCTAACTTCGCCCTTAGCTTTGTGGTTTCTCCATGACTTTAATCTTCATCCTTGCTTCTCCAATCCTGGCTGTTGGACACATTGTCACCATCCAATCAACAGAGAGGACAGCATTCATCCATTCCACCTCACCTCATCCCACTGCATTCCACTGACTCCTTCAAATTAATTATTCATTGTGTTGTGTGTCTCATCTCAGAACCAAGCAATAGAGTTGTCAGTGGCTACATAGTTTTTGTAAGCTTTTCAAGTTTGCCCAGTGGGTACTCTTCAACATTGTGACTCATTGTTTGCTTTGCCTCAGCTGCTATGTATGTTCCTGGCAACTCTCTGCTGTTGGGAGACTGCTCAGATGCATTAGCCAGTCTAGAAATGGTTTAAAAAGACACTCGAACACTGTGGGAGATCAAAGTTGATCTGGAATGAGAAAGTGATGGATGTGTCATCCTGATAATCCTCCTTACCAGAGGATCTCCGCCATGAATCTTCCTTGATGTTGAATCCTTCGTGAAATAAGTTCAAACACACAGGATGATGTGGGAGAATGGAGCACAGCTGGTGAGCTGAGAAGTTCATTCAATAAGGGCAAGGTTCAGGCTGGAGTAGATTTTCTTTGCTACCTGTTGCAATGACCCTTCTGACGTGAAGGGAAGCAGGACAGTGCTGCTAATGACTGGGAACCAGAAGAGGTGAAATTTGTGAACAGTGAATGTGATGATGTGCAATATTGAGTTGAGTATTGATACATTTGGTGTGAACAGGCTGGAGTGCACTTTTCTGCAGCTGAGCTCACAGTTGTAATGCTAGAGATCTTCAGGATCTTGGCCCGTGAGCCCCATAAGGTATTGATCAGTTTACTGAGGAAGCTGTTGTGGGTTTTAAGGTTTTCTTCAGTCTCGATGAGGTGTTACCTGTACTCGAGTGTTTTATTGAGGACGACATCCTGTTAAACTGGATGTGGCCTAGGGTGTTGTGATCTTACATGAGAAGCTAACCCCGAGTTTTTGGATGAAATCACTCGGTAGGTAAGAGAAAGTGAGGACGACAGATGCTGGAGATCAGAGTCGAGTGTGTGGTGCTGAAAAAGCACAGCTAGTCAGGCAGCATCCGAGGAAGCAGGAGAATCTACATTTCGAGCAAAAACTCATCAGGATGCTCAAAACGTTGATTCTCCTGCTCCTCGGACGCTACCAGACCGGCTGTGCTTTTCCAGTACCACGCTCTCGACTCACTTAGTAGTTGCTTGATGATGCGTTAAAAAGGACCCAGGGATGATCCTTATAGAATTCTGGAGGTATCCTTGCTATGGTAGTAGTTGTGATTAGATAGGGCAGCCACAGCGAGGTGGACAAAAGAGGAGAGACGTTAGAGGAAATTAGGTGGAGCATTAAGTCTTGCTGCACAGATTGTACTGATCGTGTATTCGCAGAAGTTTCACTTTTTCTGATTTGTACACAGCTTCAGCTGCAATACTGCTGATGTGCTGCAGGTGGCGGCAGATAGTTGGCTGTGTGACCGAGTGCAGAAACTGAGATAAGAGTAATAGATACCTTGAATCAATCATTATCAACATCTCTTAGTTTTTAGATTAGATTAGATTACTTACAGTGTGCAACACTTTACTTTTGTTGCAAGAAGTTTTGACTGCAGGAGCAAAATCTATATTTGATTCTATGGTGTACTGGTGAGACCACAGCTGCAGTTTATTCACTTCATGGAAGGAGTGTGACAAAGGTTTACCAGACTGATTCCTGGGATGGTGGAACTGTCAAATAAGGAGAGCTTGACAATTCTGGGAGTATATTCTCTGTAGGTTAGAAGAATAAGAGGTTACCTTATGGAAACTTAGAGGTATACCGTGTATATGCAGAGAGGATGATTACATAGATGATAAAAGCTAAACCATTTAGGGCTGAGATGAGGAGGAACTTCTTTCACAGAGGATGGTGAATCCTTTGTATTCTCTATCACAGAAAGGAGTGGAAGCTCAGTCATCGAGTAATGTCAAGAGACAGATTGATAGACTTCTAGCTAATATAGACGTCAAGGGATATGGGGATAGTATAAGAATATGGCTTTGGGCAGCACGGTGGCTCAGTGATTAGCACTGCTGCCTCATAGCGTCAGGGACCCGGGTTCGATTCACACCTCAGGCGACTCCATGTGTGGAGCTTACACATTCTCCCCGTGTCTGCGTGGGTTTCCTTGGGTGCTCCGGTTTCCTTCCACAGTTCAAAGATGTGCAGATTAGGTGAATTGGCCATACTAAATTGCCTATAATGTTCAGGCATGTATAGGTTAGGTGCATTAGTCAGGGGTAAATGTAGAGTAACAGGGCAGGGGAACGGGCCTGGGTGGGTTATTCTTTGGAGGGTGTGTGTGTGGACTTGTTGAGCCAAATGGCCTGTTTCCACATTGTAGGGATTCAATGATGAAAAAAGATATGAGAGACACCTAGACTTCCATGAATAAAAAAACAAAATTGCCTGATCATCGTGTGTACATAATGTGCACCAAGAGTAATTTTTTTCCTCAGGATGAGACTGGCTCTAATGCAATGAGAGGTACACTGGGTTCCAAGAGATCAATTGTGTTAGGGGACTCTCTAGTCTGAGGCACAGACAGACATTTCTGTGGCTTGCAGCGAAAAATCAGAATGGTGTGTTGCCTCCCTGGTGCCATGATCAAGGATATCTCAGAGAGGGTATAGAATGTTCTCAAGGGGGAGAGAGCTCAGCAAGAGGTCATTGTACACATTGGAACCAACAACATAGGAGGGGAAAGTGATGACATTCTGAAGGGAGAATATAGGGAGTTAGGCAGGAATTTAAAAAGGAGGTCCTCGAGAGTAGTAATATCTGGATTACTTCCAGTGCTACAAGCTAGTGAGGGCAGGAATAGGAGAATAGAGCAGATGAATGCATGGCTGAGGAGCTGGTGTATGGGAGAAGGATTCACATTTTTGGATCATTGGAAACTCCTCTGGTGTAGAAGTGACCTGTACAAGAAGGACAGATTGCACTTGGATTGGAAGGGGACTAATATACTGGCAGGATGATTTAAACTATTAAGGTCTCGTTAGCGGGGGACGCGATGGGTTTAGCTAGGACCCAGGGAGATACGGAGGAAAGAGGAAAGAGATCAATCTGAGATTGGTACAGTTAAGAAAAGAAGTGAGTCAAATAGTCAGGGCAGGCAGGGACAAAGCAGAGAACGAGGTAGACTGATAAACTAAACTGCATTTATTTCAATGCTAGGGGGCCTAACAGGGAAGGCAGGTGAACTCAGGGCATGGTTAGGAACATGGGACTGGGATATCATAGCAATAACAAAAACATGGCTCAGGGATGGACAGGACTGGCTGCTTAATGTTCCAGGATACAAATGCTACAGAAGGATAGAAAGGGAGGCAAGAGAGGAGGGGGAGTGGCGTTTTTGATAAGGGATAGCATTACAGCTGTACTGAGGGAAGATATTCCCACAAATACATGCAGGGAAGTTATTTGGGTGGAACTGAGAAATAGGAAAGGGATGATCATCTTATTGAGATTGTATTATAGACTCCCTAATAGTCAGAGAGAAATTGAGAAACAAATTTGTAAGGAGACCTCAGTTATCTGTAAGAATAATAGGGGATTTTAACTTTCCAAACATAGACTGGGACTGCCATAGTGTTAAAAGTTTAGATGGAAAGGAGTTTGTTAAGTGTGTACAAGAAAATTTTCTGATTCAGTATGTGGATGTACCTACTAGAGAAGGTGCAAGCGTGTCCTACTGTTGGGAAATAAGGCAGGGAGGTGACTGAAGTGCCAGTGGGGGAGCATTTTGGGGCCAGTGACCATGATTCTGTTAGCTTTAAAATAGTGATGGAAAAGGATAGACTAGATCTGAAAGTTCAAGTTCTAAATTGGAGAAATAGTGGGCGGCATGGTGGCACAGTGGTTAGCACTGTTGCCTCACAGCGCCAGAGACCCGGGTTCAATTCCCGACTCAGGCGACTGACTGTGTGGAGTTTGCACGTTCTCCCCGTGTCTGCGTGGGTTTCCTCCGGGTGCTCTGGTTTCCTCCCACAGTGCAAAGATGTGCAGGGTCAGGTGAATTGGCCATGCTAAATTGCCCGTAGTGTTAGGTAAGAGGTAAATGTAGGGGTATGGGTGGGTTGCGCTTCGGCGGGT
This sequence comes from Chiloscyllium plagiosum, assembly GCF_037043375.1. Lineage (NCBI taxonomy): Eukaryota > Metazoa > Chordata > Chondrichthyes > Orectolobiformes > Hemiscylliidae > Chiloscyllium > Chiloscyllium plagiosum. Next base: position 76,014,341 of record NW_028270151.1, read on the forward strand.
CGGTGTGGACTTGTTGGGCCGAAGGGCCTGTTTCCACATTGTAATGTAATGTAATGTAATCTAATCTAATCTAATCTAATGTAATCTAATCTAAAAAAAAAGGCGAATTTTGACGGTATTAGGCAAGAACTTTCAAAAGCTGATTGGGAGCAGATGTTCGCGGGTAAAGGGACGGCTGGAAAATGGGAAGCCTTCAGAAATGAGATAACAAGAATCCAGAGACAGTATATTCCAGTTAGGGTGAAAGGGAAGGCTGGTAGGTATAGGGAATGCTGGATAACTAGAGAAATTGAGGGTTTGGTTAAGAAAAAGAAGGAACCATTTGTCAGGTATAGACAGGATAGATCGAGTGAATCCTTAGAAGAGTATAAAGAAAGTAGGAGTATACTTAAGAGGGAAATCAGGATGGCAAAATGGGGACAAGAGATAGCTTTGGCAAATAGAATTAAGGAGAATCCAAAGGGTTTTTACAAATACGTTAAGGACAAAACAGTAACTATGGAGAGAATAGGGTCCCTCAAAGATCAGTAAGGCGGCCTTTGTTTGGAGCTGCAAAAGATGGGGGACTTACCAAACAAGTATTTTGCATCAGTGTATATTGTGGAAAAGGACATAGAAGATATAGAATGTAGGGAAATAGATGGTGACATCTTGAAAAATATCCATATTACAGCGAAGGAACTGCTGGATGTCTTGACATGCATAAAAGTGAATAAATCCTCAGGAAGTGATCACGTGTACCCTAGAACTCTGTGGAAAGCTAGGAAAGTGATTGCTGGGCTTCTTGCTGAAATATTTGTATCATTGATAGTCACAGGTGAGGTGCCGGAAGACTGGAGGTTAGCTAATGTGGTGCCACTATTTAAGAACGGTGGTAAGGACAAGCCGGGGAACTATAGATCGGTGAATCTGACATCAGTGGTGGGCAAGTTGTTGGAGGGAATCCTGAGGGACAGAATGTATTTGGAAAGGTAAGGATTGATTAGGGATAGTCAACATGGCTTTGTGTGGGAGAAATCATGTCTCACAAACTTGATTTGAGTTTTTTGAAGAATTAACAAAGAGGATTGATGAGGGCAGAGCAGTGGACATGATCTATATGGACTTTAGTAAGGTGTTCGACAAGGTTCCCCATGAGACACTGGTGAGCAAGGTTAGATCTCATGGAATAAAAGAGAACTAGCCATTTGTATACAGAACTGGCTCAAAGGTAGAGGGTTTTGGTGGAGGGTTGCCTTTCAGACTGGAGGCCTGTGACTCGTGGAGTGCCACAAGGATTGGTGCTGGGTCCACTGCTTTACATCATTTATATCAATGTTTTGGATATGAGCACAAGAGGTATAGATAGTAAGTTTGCAGAAGACACCAAAATTGGAGGTGCAATGGACAGCGAAGAAGGTTACCTCAGATTACAATGGGATCTTGATCAGATGGGCCAATGGGCTGAGGAGTGGTAGATGGAGTTTAATTTAGATAAATGCGAGGTACTGCATTTTGGAAACGCAAATCAGAATAGGACTTATACACTTAATGATAAGGTCCTAGGGAGTGTTGCTGAACAAAGAGACCTTGGAGTGCAGGTTCATAGCTCCTTGAAAGTGGAGTTGCAGGTAGATAGGATAGTGAAGAAGGCATTTGGTATTCTTTCCTTTATTGGTCAGAGTATTGAGTATGGGAGTTGGGAGGCTATGTTGTGGCTGTACAGAACAATTGGTGAGGCCACTTTGGAATATTGCATGCAATTCTGGTCTCCTTCCTATCGAAAGGATGTTGTGAAACTTTAAAGGGTTAGAAAAGATATACTAGGATGATGCCAAGGTTGGAAGTTTTGAGCCATAAAGAGAGGCTGAACAGGCTGGGACTGTTTTCCTTGGAGCATGGGAGGCTGAAAGGTGACCTTATAGAGGTTTACATAATCATGAGATGCATTGATAGCGTAAATAGACAACGTGGGGGAGTCCAGAACTAGAGGGCATAGGTTTAGGGTGAGAGGGGAAACATATAAAAGAGACCTAAGTGGCAACTATTTCACACAGAGGGTGGTACGTGTATGTAGTGAGCTGCCAGAGGAATTGGTGGAGACTGGTACAATTGCAACATTTAAAAGGCATCTGAATGAGTATATGAATAGAAAGGGTTTGGAGGGATATGGGCCAGGTGCTGGCAGCTGGGACTAGATTGGGTTGGGATATCTGGTCGGCATGAACGGGTTGGACCGAAGGGTCTGTTTCCGTGCTGTACATTTCTATGATTCTATGACATGACAAATCAGATGCAAGGTTTGGATGTCAGTCTGCAGCAGAGAAATTAAGACTAACCTGAAATCCACTGTGGATCCAAAGAAAGGATGCAAACTTTTGCGTGTAAAGATAGTTGATCCAAACAGAGCTGACCGCATTCCTCATGAGACCCTCTTATCAGCTTTGAAAAAGAGACTTTTTTTTTTGCCATGCACTCCAAATTCTTAATGGAGTTTTAGGGAAAAATGTGTTATGTTTGGAAAATTCGGATATTATTGCAGTATAGCTATCTCACTCTGCATTCAGTTTTTATTAAAGCTGTGTTCATTTGAGTTACATAATCTGGGGGCGCATTTCCTGCATGTTTAGATGCAGTGTCAGTGCTGGTAACATCACTAGCAGTCAGTTTCCTGCATTACGACAAAAGCAAACCTAATAATGTTCTAGTTCTCCCCTACCTACACCATGGCCCATGACTATCTCCATGTTATGACCCTCAACCACTTGTCACCTCCATTTGCATTTTGACATGCAAACCAACCACCAGGAGAGCAATGCAGATGGCACAAGGATGTGTTTAATACCTGCACCCACAAAGAAGGATTTTCTTTCTTAATCTCTCTCCTTTTTTGAGGCATGATGACCCTCAAATTAAATCACCACCAGTTTTGTCTCTCTCTAATAAGAGTGTGGGATTATGGTGACTGTACCTTTACCATACGTCCTACGGCCCTTAATGCAATTTCACATTCCTCATCTCTTGGTTCCCCCAATGTCCATTACCACTCCCCTTGTTGCAACCCCAATACAATAGAGTTTTTAATGATTAATTGAAAAGTTTGAAAGATTTCATTTTTGCAACTCGATTTTTAAGGAATTTTGCCGCAACAGATTGATTTTAGTTGCACTATCCTGTATCTGGCTTACATATCTCAATGTTTGTTTTTCAAATATTCATGCTCATGCGTGGTGATATCACAAAAGTAGTCTTGGTTACCGTTCTCAGTTTCTATCAATGGACTTTGTTTCTGTATATTGTTTTGTACAAAATAGACTAGTTGCTTTTAATACATTCTTATTTATTTTAACTAAGACCACTTCCTTTAACAGCAACTTTGACAAAAAGGTAAGATGGCAAAATTGTAACTGCACTGCTTGTTGCAATGTTAAGTTGCTAAAGTCTTCAAATGCTGGGAACGTTCTTATAGGACAGTTTACCATATGAATTGAAGCAAAATGCCAATGAACAGGAACAAATAAATCCTGACTAAATTGGAAGAGGTAGAAAAATTACTACCTGATTAAAATTAATGATAAAGTGAAGAGGGAATGCATGAGCTCTAGCTAAGTTGCAAACACATTAATGAGGATCATCTTTAACACAATTGTAACACACTTGGATCGCAGATTTCAGCACCAGAGCACCCATCTTGACTTTGCCTACCCTTGTGCTCTTACACAGTGCAACCCAGTGGCTACGGCATGGCTGGTAGAACCAAAGGTAGAAGGCTGCTGACATTTATTGGAGATGACTAAAGATGGCTTTGCAGATACCGTCTTGCATCTCCACCTTGACAGCAGCAGCAACACCCTTGGCTGGCTGGCTGGCCAACAAACAACAGCAAAGGGCACTGGCAAGGTAAACCAGATTCTTTATTCCGTAAAAGTATTATAATGTGAGTTGCCAGCACTGCCAACATTTTATAGGTAGCTTCTCTACCACCAGTCTTTCTTAATCGCATTAATCGTGCTGATGATACCGAGTGAAGAAGGATCACAATTGAATATATTTGGCACAAGATAAGTTTAAACATGATAAACAGTAAATGTTTATTATATTGTACTTACTAGCTAGTTACATTACAACTCAGATACACGATTGTATTTTGTGTAGCATCAGGTTTATTTTAAGAGTATATGTTACTACTTCAGCCACATGCTGTTAACACTAAGAAGAAGCATTGAAGAACGTATTAAGATATATTAAGACATAGTCTACGTCCTCCCCAAGATAATTCAGTATATCATGATGAGTGCAACTTGTGATGTCAGTTAACCCTGTCAGGTACTAACTATCATATATAACATTTCCTCTCAAGCCATTGCTGATTATGAAGTGAATAAAGTAGGTTTATCACTATTTTGGGGGAAGCAATGTTCTAATGGATGCTTAATCCAGAAACCCAGTTAATGTTTTAGGAACTTGAGTTTGAATCCTGCCAGGGTTGATGGTAGAATTTGAATTTAATAAGTATCTGGAATCAAGTGTTTAATGATGACCATGAATTCATTGTCAATTGTTGGAAAAATCCATCTGCTTCACTATTTTCCTTCAGGGAAGGAAACTGCCATCCTTATCTGGTCTGCCTTAGATGTGACTCCAGATCCACAGCAATGTGATTGACTCATAACCATTAGGGGTAGGCAATAAATGCTGGCCTAGCACTGATACCTACATCCTGTGAGTGAATTTAAAAAAATAATTAATTAAAAACTTCATCAGCGTTGTTGGTAACCAAACTAATTAATCTCAAGTGGAGTATATTTTCTCACAGGTCCAGAGAACAAGATTCTGAGACTTATAAAGTCTTTCCCTTGTTGACTAAAGTTATGTTGATCATTGCTTTTTTTAGCTTCTGAGCTGGTTGAGTTTCTTCAATATGCTGTAGAATTTTGAAGCTCAGTTGGCTGGATGGCTGGTTTGCAATGGAGAGTGACACCAACAGCATGGATTCAATTCCCACACCAGCTGAGGTTACCATAAAGTTCTCTCCTTCTCAACCTCTTTTCTCACCTAAGATGTGGTGACCCTCAGCTTAAACCACCATCAGAATTGTCTCTCAAATGTTAGAGCAGCTCTGTGATCCTGTAAGACTATAGCGACTTTACCTTTTCAAATTGTAACAACAAATTTTGCATTTCTTCTTAGAAGTGAGGCATGTCATTTTAAAATTATCTTTACCTATTCCATTTTGTCTCTGTGCTTTAAGAGATCACTCAACACTACTTTGGTCTTGATTGGTGTTTGTCTGAACTCTGCATTTCCTTGTCAGAAGTTTGCAGTTTCATTCTCCTCAAGCAAGAATTTATTTCAGATAACATAGTGACACTTACCCTAGGGACAAGTTTAAAATTAGTTGAATAACAGTAAACCTGTATGTCCTGTGTCATATCAGATTCAAAAACTGCGTAAGAATGATCAGTTCATATGTTTGAAAGATGGGATGTAATGTCAGCATTCTAATTAAGATATATTTTGGCATGTTAGGTCTCCTTCCAAAGATACTTGCTATGAGATGATAACCTCATTGTGCACATTAGCACTCTTAATTCTGTGGTTTAATGGTTGTCTTTGACTTCTGCCTATTCTCCTAAAATGTTGCACTTTCTTCGAAAAGTTGCATTGGTGTGATAAAGCTGAACATTGCTTTAGTTTATATGTGTGTGTTTTTTTTTTAATTCCAAACCTGGAACAGTAACTTCTCACATTAATCTGTTTGAAGATGTTTTGAGTATGCCTAAGATATATGCTGAAAATGTGTTGCTGGAAAAGCGCAGCAGGTCAGGCAGCATCCAGGGAACAGGAGAATCGACGTTTCGGGCATAAGCCCTTCTTCAGGATTCCTGAAGAAGGGCTTATGCCCGAAACGTCGATTCTCCTGTTCCCTGGATGCTGCCTGACCTGCTGCGCTTTTCCAGCAACACATTTTCAGCTCTGATCTCCAGCATCTGCAGACCTCACTTTCTCCTGCCTAAGATATATGTTTTGCTGTTTTTCTATCTTCGAAAGTCAACAAAGTGTCATGAGCTGCTTGAACTAGATTGGCTTTCTACTGCCATCATGCTCTTATACTCTTTCTGAATTTAAGCTTCTTCCACTATCTGGACTACTCTTTCCAATGTGAAATCCTTCTTTGATTGAAACATCTCTGAAAAAGTGATCTGATGCAGATTTCTATTCCATCACTTTTTTTTAACAAAAGGAGAGAGCTCTACATTTCTGAATGGAGATTCATAGAATCCCTACAACGTGGAAGCAGGCCATTCAGCCCATACCAATATTCCAAAGAGTATCCCACCCAGACCATCCCTCCACCCTTCCCTATCATTTCCATGGCTAACCCACCTAGCCTGCACATCTCTGGACAATTTAGTATGGCCAGCCGACCCACCTAACCTGCATGTCTTTGGACTGTGGGAGGAAACTGAAGCATCTGGAGGAAATCCACGCAGACATGGGGAGTTTCTGCAATCTCCACACAGCTAGCCACCTGAGGTAGGAATCAAACCTGGGTCCCTGGTGCTGTGAGGCAGCAGTGCTAACCACTGAGCCACTGTGCCATCCCAAATCTGATCAAGGCTCCTTCAGAAATGTGGAGCCATACTTCTTTTGTTGCAGTTACCTCACAGTAAAGCAATGACAGGAAGGCAAACCACACAGCCTTTTCACAACAGTCAGCTGCTGTATTCAGAATCTTAAAGTTTGAGAATCACAGACAGCCACTTGGATGTCTGCTGTTAAATAGTAGATATATAAGGTTAGGGTGCCAGATGCGTGGAGGAATGGAGTGCCATGTAAGTAAGGTGCTAGGTTGGATAGGGTGTTAGGTAGGTATATGATATAATACCAGGTGAGTAGGATGCCAAGTGAAGAGCAGCAATAGAATGCCAGGGTATAAGCTGCCAGTTGGGTGCCAAATGGATAGGAGGTACAATACCAGAGGTAAAGAAACCAAATATGTAGAATGCTGACTGGCCATATGTAAGGTGCCAGGTAGATGGGAAAAAGGGGCAAGGACACCAAATAAGTGATGCAGTGTTCAGAGTAGGTTGAGGTGGGCAGGAGCTATCAGGGCCAGCATGAGGGTTGGAGACCATATACTGGAGATATTGGATCCAGTGGTAGGAGAAGGGGTTGTGTTTGGTCCTGGGGAGGGGGAAAAGGTCTGTGGAGGCACATTGGGTCTGGTGTGTGGAAAGGAGAGAGTGGGTACCAGGATGAGGTAGTTACGATCCTGAGCAAGCTACGCTGAATTGGCAGATCCAGAGAGGGTAAAGGGGGGAGTTGGTGTAGAGCTGGTGAATGGAAGGAGTGTATCTAAAGCTGAGAAAGGAGGTTGTGAGACCAGGGTGGAGGGAAAGGAAGAATGGTGGAGTGGTGGTGTTGAATCCTAGGGGTATCAGAGGGCATGCCACCTCATGCTCTGGCCTGTGTAGATGATGTGCTGTAGTTGGGGGATTTGTGAGGTAGGTAAGGGGGTCACTTAGAGTCATAGAGATGTACAGCATGGAAACAGACCTTTTGGTCCAACCTGTCCATGCCGACCAGATATACCAACCCAATCTGGTCCCACTTGCTAGCATCCGGCCTATATCACTCCAAACCCTTCCTATTTATATACCCATCCAAATGCCTCTTAAATGTTGCAATTGTACCAGCCTCCACCACATCCTGTGGCAGCTCATTCCATACACGTATCACCCTCTGCATGAAAAGGTTGCCCCCTTAGGTCTCTTTTATATCTTTCCCCTCTCACCCTAAACCTATGCCCTCTAGTTCTGGACTCCCCGACCCCAGGGAAAAGACTTTGTCTATTTACCCTATCCATGCCCCTCATAATTTTGTAAACCTCTATAAGGTCTTCCCCCCCAGCCTCCGACACTCCAGGGAAAACAGACCAATCTGTTCAGCCTCTCCCTGTAGCTCAGATCCTCCAACCCTGGCAACATCCTTGTAAATCTTTTCTGAACCCTTTCAAGTTTCACAACATCTTTCCGATAGGAAGGAGACCAGAATTGCACGCAATATCCCAACAGTGGCCTAACCAATGTCCTGTACAGCCGTAACATGACCTCCCAACTCCTGTACTCAATACTCTGACCAATAAAGGAAAGCATACCAAATGCCTTCTTCACTATCCTATCTACCTAGGACTCCACTTTCAAGGAGCTATGAACCTGCACTCCAAGGTCTCTTTGTTCAGCAACACTCCCTAGGACCTTACCATTAAGTGTATAAATCCTACTAAGATTTGCTTTCCCAAAATGCAGCACCTCACATTTATCTGAATTAATAGTTACTCAGGATTAATCCAATATTTCCATAGTCTAACTTTTCATGAGTACTTCTATCTATAATTTCAATGGAATAGTGCCAATTCAGCAATTTAATTAAAATTGTAGAATTCCAACAGTGCAAAAAGATACCATCTGGCACATCGAATCCACACCAACCCTTCAGAAGGGGATCCACCCAGCCCCAGTTCCCCACGCTACCCCTCTAACCCTGTATTTCCCATGGTTAACCCACCTAGCCTGAACATCCCTAGACGCTACAGGCAATTTAGCATTCCCAATCCACATAACCTGCATAATTAGATGCACTTATGGGGTTTTCCCAGTAAATTATTTAATTTCCCAAAATCTTTAATCAATAACAGAATTAAAGCTTATGGATTAAAAGGCAAGAAAATGGAGTTGAGGGTTATCAGAAAGTCTGTGACCTCATTGAATACCAGAGCAGACTCGATGAGATGAATGGCTTATTTTTGCTCCTATATCTTGTGCTGTAGTTTGGCGCACTGATCTTTACACCGCTGAGGCTAAACGCCAGCTCGCGGACACCTCCTCCTACTGCCCCCTTGACTATGACCCCACCTCCCACCACCAAACCATCATCTCCCAGGCCATCCATAACCTCATCTCCTCAGGGATCTCCCATTCACTGCCTCCAACCTCAAAGTCCCACAACCCCGCACCGAACTCATCTCTGCATACCTCGACACGGTCCTGTCCCCCTTAGTCCAAGAACTCCCCACCTATGTTCGGGACATCACCCACGCCCTCCACCTCTTCCATGATTTTCACTTCCCTGGTCCCTAACGCCTTAACTTCACCATGGACAACCAGTCCCTGTACACCTCCATCCCCCATCACGAAGGACTCAAAGCCCTCCGCTTCTTCCTTTCCTGCCATACCAACCAGTACCCTTCCACTGATACCCTCCTTTGCCTGACTGAACTGGTCCTCACTCTGAACAACTTCTCTTTCCAATCCTCCCACTTCCTCAAACCAAAGGAGTAGCCATGGGCACCCGCATGGGCCCCAGCTATGCCTGCCTCTTCGTAGGATATGTGGAACAGTCCATCTTCCGCAGCTACACTGGCACCACCCCCTCACCTTTTTTCTCCACTACATCGATGACTGTATGGGCGCTGCCTCGTGCTCCCATGAGGAGGTTGAACAGTTCATCCACTTTACTAACACCTTCCACCCCGACCTCAAATTTACCTGGACCATCTCAGACTCCTCCCTCTCCTTCCTAGACCTCTCCATTTCTATCTCGGGCGACCGAATCAACACGGACATTTACTATAAACCGACCGACTCCCACAGCTACCTAGACTACGTCTCTTCTCACCCTGCCGCCTGTAAAAACACCATCCATATTCCCAATTCCTTTGTCTCCGCCGCATCTGCTCCAGGAGGACCAGTTCCAATACCGAACAACCAAGATGGCCTCCTTCTTCAAAGACCGCAATTCCCCCCCAGACGTGGTCGACGATGCTCTCCACCGCATCTCCTCCACTTTCCGCTCCTCCGCCCTTGAGCCCCGCCCCTCCAATCGCCACCAGGACCGAACCCCACTGGTCCTCACCTACCACCCCACCAACCTCCATTTACATCGTATCATCCGTCGTCATTTCCGCCACCTCCAAACGGACCCCACCACCAGGGATATATTTCCCTCCCCTCCCCTATCAGCGTTCCGAAAAGACCACTCCCTCCGTGACTCCCTCGTCAGGTCCACACGCCCCACCAACCCAACCTCCACTACCAGCACCTTCCCCTGCAACCGCAAGAAATGCAAAACTTGCGCCCACACCTCCCCCCTTACTTCCCTCCAAGGCCCCAAGGAATCCTTCCATATCCACCACAAATTCACCTGCACCTCCACACACATCATTTACTGCATCCGCTGCATCCGATGTGGCCTCCTCTATATTGGGGAGACAGGGTGCCTACTTGCGGAACATTTCAGAGAACACCTGTGGGACACCCGGACCAACCAACCCAACCACCCCGTGGCTCAACACTTCAACTCCCCCTCCCACTCCACCAAGGACATGCAGGCCCTTGGACTCCTCCAGCACCAGACCATAGCAACATGATGGCTGGAGGAAGAGCGCCTCATCTTCCGCCTAGGAACCCTCCAACCACAAGGGATGAACTCAGATTTCTCCAGTTTCCTCATTCCCCCCCCCCCCCCCCCCCCCCCCACCTTGTCTCAGTCCCAAACCCTCGAACTCAGCACCACCTTCCTAACTTGCAATCTTCTTCCTGACCTCTCCGCCCCCACCACCACTCCGGCCTATCACCCTCACCTTATCACCCTCACCTTAACCTCCTTCCACCTATCGCATTTCCAACGCCCCTCCCCCAAGTCCCTTCTCCTACCTTTTATCTTAGCCTGCTGGACACACTTTCCTCATTCCTGAAGAAGGGCTCATGCCCAAAACGTCGATTTTCCTGTTCCTTGGATGCTGCCTGACCTGCTGCACTTTTCCAGCAACACATTTTCAGCTCTGATCTCCAACATCTGCAGTTCTCACTTTCTCCCTCTCATGGCAATTCCTTTGGCGTGTGATATGATGGGAAATTACACATTCCCTTTGAGTAACTCCCAATGTTTCAGGTCCAATCACCCTTCTGAGGAACTTAGCTCTGATTTCTCTCCACAGGTGCTGCAAGACTTGCTGAGCTTTTCCAGCAATTTCTGGTTTTGTGCCTGATTTCCAGTGCCACAGTTCATTTTGTTTCTCTACAGAACAAAGAAGTGTATTGAACTGTTCCTCTGTGTTTCTGATATAATTCTACATCACATGAATTGTCTCTTCCACGTAGTCCAGTTCAATTCCGTGTGAAGGATTTGTGCTTCTAAATATGCTTGAAGATGTAATGTCTTCCTCCATTATCATTAATGACTGTTCTTAAAGTCATGCAGCATGGAAACGACCCTTCACTCCAATTTGTCCATGTCAACCATAAAGCCAAACTAAGCAATCCCACCTGCCTGCGCTTGGCTCATACCCTCCAAACATTTCTTATTCATATGTTTATCCAAATGTCTTTTATATGTTGTAACTGTACCCACATTACCACTTTCTCTGGAAGTTCATTCCACACACAACCCACTCTCTGTAAAAAAGTTGCCCCCGTATCTTTTTTTAGATGTTTCTCTTCTCCCCTTAAAAATATGCACCCCAGCCTTGAATTTCCCCATCCTGGAGCAAAGATATCTGCCTTGTAATTTTATAAACCTCAATAAGGTCAACCTTTAACCTCCTATGCACCAGTGAAAACAGTCCCAACCTTTCCTTACAATTCAAACCCTTCATTGCTGGCAACATCATGGTAATTTTTTTCTGAACCCTCTCTAGCTTAATAATATAATAGTATGACCAGAACTGGACAAGTAATACTCCAGAAGAAGCCTCATCAACGTCCTGTACAACCTCAACATGGCATCCCAGCTGCCACCCTCACATGTCTGAGTAATGAAGGCAAGCATGCTAAATGCCTTCTTAACCACCCTGTTTACATTTGATGCAACTTCACAAGGAATTAAGGGCTACGGGGAGAGTGGAGTTGAAATGCCCATCAGCTATGATTGAATGGCGGAGTGGACTTGATGGGTCGAATGGCCTTACTCCCACTCCTATGTCTTATGGTCTTATGGTCTAACTGGGTACCAGTGGAGATGCCCGATATTAAGAAAAACTCAGTTGAGTTGGTCCTCAAACGTGAAATCCAAATACTATTGCAACTCACTTGGGAAAGTGCACTGATTCTCAAGCCCCACTAACTCAGGATCTCACAAATTTTAATGATCTAATCACACAAAGTGCCCAATTTTCCTGCTACTATTGTTTAGTCACAAATTAGTATATTTTTTTAAATGTGTTCATGGGATGCGGTTGGATCAGCCTTTATGTCCCTCAGAATTGCCTTAAGAATCAACCATATTGCTACTGAGCTGTCACATGTAGGTCAGACCACGTAAGGTTTCTGAAGGCATTAGAATCTGCAGTAGACAATTTAGCCCCTTGAATCTGCTCATTCAATCAGAACATGGTTAATTTATAACCTAACCCCAGATACCCACCTTTGACGCCCTTTGACTAACAAATTATCAATGCTTAAAAAGTAAAATTTCTGGAATTTAAAGAAGACAGTTTCAAACATATGTCTCTCCTGCAAGCTCTGACTGTAGTCTTTTCACAATACCCTGATTTGGACTCCCGAGCCAGTGACAACAGTTTCTCCATATCTACCTTAACTGTTCCCCTTCATGTAAGTCGATCTTCCCTTATCCAGCTCTCTCTCAACTGGCAAACCCAGTGGTCAAGCACTCTCGTACATCCATTTTAAGATGATCCCACCCTCCTCACCCTGTCTCATTCCCCACAGTGCAATTGGTCGGTGATTCGTGAATCAGATGGGTGTTTTTACAACCAATGACAATGGTCACATGGCTGCCATTGGGCCAGCTGTTTGTCCTAGAATTTTATTGAATTCAAATTTCACCATCGATCGTGGTGGGATTTGAACAGACTTCCTCAGAACATTAGCCTGGGGTTCTGGCTTACTCGTTCAATGACTTAAACTATGGCCTCCTTAATTTTGTACAATTACACAGTTAATCACAAGGAAGAAAAAAATGAACTATCAACATATTTTATACATGAGTTAAATCGCCAATTCCCTTTTAAAGCCTCCGCAAACACATATAGTCAAAGACAAACAAATGTATTATTTTTATAGAGGGAGGGGAAAGAACCACAGTTTGATAGCACCAGTCTACAGAATTCAGTGAGATGACTCTTTTGGCTTGCCACGGCTTTCATAGAATCATAGAATCCCTACCCAGCTGGTCCACACTGATCCTCCAAAGAGCATCCCACCCAGATCCATCCCCCACTCTAATTTCCAACCTAGCCTGCACATACTTGAATACTGTGGGTAATTTTAGCTAAACCACCTAACCTGCACATCTTTGGATTGTGGAAGGAAACTGGAGCACCCAGACGAAACCCATGCAGACAAAAGGAGAAATGTGCAAACTCTTCACGGACAATCACCCAAGGGTGGAATTGAATGCAGATTCCTGGCGCTGTGAGGCAGCAGTGCTAACCACTGAGCCACCCTTTGTTCTTTAGTCTCTTTTCTCAATTTTCTGTTACTTTGTAGGAGGCATAGGTGGAATAGTATATAAACTACAAAGTCAACAATTTACACTAACTACTTGGAGAAAATCACTGGCTTTTACCCAGACTTCAGGTATTTTTACTGAATCAAGTGAGACATGCCACCTATCCTTTTCACACTCTGAAGGCTTCTCTCTGTATTGTTCATACTCACAAGCCATTCAGCTAACTAGAAACCTCTTAAAGGGATGTCGTCAGGCTGAATACCTTTGGCATCTATGACTGGTCTCAATTGCAAAGGTCAATTAGCTGTTTGTTGCGGGCTAAATCTCAATCACATTCTATGTACATCCACTGGTGCTGGGTCACCTATAAACAATTCCCATCCCCATCCCCCACTCCGACGAATTGAACACAACAGTAATGTAAGCATTACACATAATGAGTTATAGGAATTCATTTTTGAAAGTGCAGCAGTTTCTTCCACAACCTTTGGTTTTAAAATAGTCCTCTTTCCATTTCACTTCACAATCAAAAATATGGTAGCTATATCGAATTTACAACGCCTGTTTAATATAGTTTTAAAGGAGATTCAGTCTTGCATCGTATAGAGGATGCAATTCTGCTCTCTAGGAAAACATGCAATGTTCATTTTCAAGCCAATTAAAAGTCAGACTAAACAAAACAATAGGATTTGCAGGTCACAACACAACATCTAGGACAACAATTTGTTGAACTGAATGCAAACTTGCCCATACCACTTGAGTTTATGTTGTTTGGGAAAGTCTGACGACTGTTTTAGGCTATCAGCTATCCAAGGTTCCAATTTTACTAGGCAGGCTACTGAAAAAAAATAGGAAAATATGTCTAACGTACAAGTAATTACTTATGAAGTTTGAGCATAAGCTGTTCCGGATGAGTGAGGGTGCAGAGGTCATGCAGCATTAGTGGGATGGGCAAATGGGATGATGAGAGCAATTGGGGTAGATGTAGTATGCAATAAGAATATCAGAGCAGAGACTTTGGTGGGAGGTAGGTGCAGAAGTAGACATAGGCTGAGTATAAGTTAGCAGAGTGAAGATGGCAGCACTCAGGCGGTGTGGAAGTCATTCACTTTCAATGGCATCGCTGCATGTTCCTCTAGACAATTAAGACTGCACTGGCCTAGGTGGCAACTTTGGACCAGGCTGGCAGGTTCTGGTATTGTGGCCTCCTCTTGTTGTTATGAAGGAAGAAGACCGCCCTTTGTTGTGTCACCCCATCCACCAGGACCTGTAGGTCTCTGTCCTCAAAGTGATGGGTCCATTTCTCCTTATCTGACACACCTGGAACCAATGGCCCAAATGGTGCAAGGCAGCTCTGGCCTAACAATGCTTGACAGGGTGCTCAATGACCCTTTAAAGATGACAACAGTGCTGGAATCATGGATATCACAGCAGTAGCGAGAACTTCCAAACACAGTGAATGGTGGAAAAGGGCTAGCACTGGACAAGACAAATGCCATGAGGGTCTGGTAGGTAGTGAATGGGGCGATAGCTTGAGAAAACTTGTTCAACTTCATTGAGAGAAGCCCTCTATGAAATTGGAAGAAAATAATACTTAGCCAAAATATGGGAAGCTTCGGCAAATAGTGTGAAGCAAGATCATGCGAAATGGGATTCAAATCTCTTGGCAGCATTATTGCCTATTCGCTCTTTCTGTCCAACTAATGGTTGATTGATGAGGTTGCCACCAATCCACATATCTCCATAAAAATTATAGTATTCTTCTTCACACAATCAGAGAGTATCCTATCTCCATCAGGCAATTGAAACCCATTGTCTTGTCTGACAGGCAGGGATCCTATACATTATACAAATATATAGGAGGAGGAGCTTTCTAATAGATACTTCTCGTCTTCTTGATCATGTTGGGCCAAATTACCTTCAACAGCCAACTGTGTAGGTATTTCAGATATGTTAGAACATACCTCTGGAACAGATGGGACTTGAACCCAGACTCCTCCATCGTCAGACCACAACAAAACGACGGTTGGAGGAAGAACGCCTCATCTTCCGGCTAGGAACCCTCCAACCACAAGGGATGAACTCGGATTTCACCAGTTTCCTCATTTCCCCTCCCCCCACCCTGTCTCAGTCAAATCCATCAAATTCAGCACCGCCTTCCTAACCTGAGATCTTCTTCCCGACCTCTCCGCCCCCACCCCAGTCTGACCTATCACCCTCACCTTGACCTCTTTCCACCTATCACATTTCCGACGCCCCTCCCCCAAGTCCCTCCTCCCTACCTTTTATCTTAGCCTGCTGGACAAACTTTCCCCATTCCTGAAGAAGGGCTTATGCCCGAAACGTTGATTCTCCTGTTCCCTGGATGCTGCCTGACCTGCTGCGCTTTTCCAGCAACACATTTCCAGCTCTGATCTCCAGCATCTGCAGACCTCACTTTCTCCTTGAACCCAGACATTCTGGCTCAGAAGCAGGTACATTACCACACCATCAAAATAGCCTCCCATAATTGTATGACACATTCCAAAATGAATATCATACCCCTAGACCAACCAGCCAATTTTTAAGTATTATTAATCAACCTGTTCAGACATGTTTTGACATACTTCTAAGGAAAATAGGAATTGAGCCTGGAACTCTTAGCCCAAAGGCATTATCACTGCACTGCAAGAATCTAGTCCTTTTTTTTTAGAAAAGAAAAAATGAATTCAAATCAAGCTATTCAGAGATATTGTGACACATTCTGGAATGGATGAGATAGAAACTGAGGTCACCTGGATCATTGGAGCCATCCAACCCTCCTTTCTACTCTTTATGTAATTGATTTGTAGTGATGGAAGATAAACCATTAGTGAGTCTTAACAGGAAGTGGCACTTGACTTACCAAGATGCAGCTTATTGCACGATAGTAATAAGTAAATTTTACTTTTGCTACTTAAACATAACTAATGGGGTTATCAGAAGACAATGATGAACTAGGCTCTTTTCCACACTAAATACTCATAAGATATCATCAGATATATTTGATCTAAATCTCTAATGTTCAGTTTGCTTCTTTTATCTTTGTTTTTTGTTGTAGTTATCTTGGGTTGGCAGTAGTTGAATCAATAAAACAGCTTAACAGTTAGAAACAAACTATTTTAACTATAAATCCGATTTGATTTTTATTGGTGGTAACAGATGGAGAATTGCATTCATAAGACTTTAACACTTGAGCTTAAAATAGAAACATACTGTATTGAATTACCTCATTTGATAAGGATATTTTGAGAAAGATTATGCTAAATTCATGAATGTGGACTCATTGGGAGCAGCACTTCCCTTTCGTGATGTATCTGCTCCTGGGCTGTTTCTAAACAAAGTAATTGTACAGGTATCTCTCCAAAGCATTTCTTATGGGTGATTCAGTAGAGTACATTTCCTTTTTAATATTTCCAAACAGAAAACAGACAAATGTGAGCACATTAAAGTGGAAACCAGAATTGGAGAGAGAAAAAAATGCCCCTAAACAATAAATAAGGTGTCTGCATCAAGATGGATTCAGATGGTGCTACTTTGGGAAGTATTATTCATAAGGAGCAACAAGAAAGAAGGTCATTGGCAATATATTTGAGAAGGGCAAAGATGTAAAGATGGTCAAAGATGCTGGTCAGAAGGCAAAGCAGATGATCTACTCCAACTGATCAGCCAGGAGGAGCATTCATCCATGCAGTTTTGCCATGCTTTCAGATGTTTTTTAACCTATCATGCCATTCATGGTATTGAATATGCTAGTTCCAATATACCGTTTTCATTACCCTTTTTATCTGCATTCAGTCAAGCTTCATAGGCAGACATTCAATACAAAGTATCTTGGTGTCAATTTTCTTTTTAAGCAAAGCAACTTTCCTTGTTATTGAGTGCTGCGGTTTGAAATTGCATCTGATTCTGTTTCCAGGTCGAGCGATGATGATGAATCTGTGGTGCTCGTACTTGAAGAGGAGCTGGAGGAAGAAGAAATCATTTCTATCATTGGACGATTGTGTTGATGAGGGCATGTTGCAGCATTTATTGGCAACTGCTCACATTCAGAATCTGCTCTGCACAAAGTTTTCCGTTTGGGTCTCCCTACTTTGGGAAGATATAGAGAAAAACATTAATCATAGAGGTCAAAAGATTATTCCTCACTATGTTTGCTACCCTCCAACCTTCTATATAATATTCTAAACATATAAATCTCGAGATAGAAGATCAGGAGTATGCCAAACATCTCACCATAGTCCTTCAATTTTTTCTCTACAAATTGATTAATTTGCATTCCAAAGATATTTATAATTATTTCAAATCATTTTGCTGGGGACATATTTCACAATTATTTTATCCAATGTGAAAAATAAATGTTCTTCCTGATTTTCTTTCTCATTCCTACCTTAAATGTTTGTAAATCCTATGTGTCTGTTCATCATGGCAAAGACTTGAATTTGGCCCGAAAAGCTCCTTCAAAATGTCGAAAACTTCAATTAGGTCACTTGCAATTCTCCAAATTTCCAAAAACAATAGGCTCAACTTTATCTTTCTTCCAAACAAATTCCTTGTAACTGAGATCACCTTTGTTATTTGCCTCTGAATGCTCTTGGTAGGAATGATAACGGTCCTATATATGGAGAACAGAATGATACATTGTACCCTAAAATGGGATCTGACTGGTACATTGTATGGCAGTAATATAATGTTGTTTTGATTATGATATTGTGTCACTCACTAATGTAACCAAGTCACTTATGCATCATTTTAAAAAACAAATTGCAACCAATTGCATTGTGACTTGTTCCTTGTGTAAGTAAATATTTTAAAAATGTCTAACACAAAAAGATATTTTAGAAAACAATGGAACACATAATTTTTTTAAGAAAACATACTGTTAATTCAATAATTCAGCAATATAGGCAAGTGCACTTTAAAGCAGATACTTTGATGCAGTCATATATCACACATGACTTGGTTTAAATTTATACTGGAAATGTATATTCTTTGTGTAGCTATTATAAACTAAGGTTCTGAATAGATAAGTGTAAAGACCACTTGTCTCCAATACTGGCTTTATTGGTATGATAAGCTATACAACTTGTAGGCAGACAATAGCAGGTAACCAGATACTGATGTAAGTAAGAATTTTATATGATGGGCAGCGTAGCTGTACTGAATTCAGTCATCAAGGTTTGCTTATTTCCCCAACCCTACTTCTATTTGAAGAATGCTTTTTTGTACTGTCTTGCAGTTAAAATATCTTGCAGAATGAGTTAACTTGTAGGATATGATTTTCACTAAGAACTGCAAATTATGCCCTAGTAACTCTAAGTGAACATGGTTAATAGTTTAATGTCAGAAATGTTTTCTTGTTCTTTCAAATTGAATTGCTCCGTGATAAGCTGGTGAACCACTAAGACTTAAAAGACTGAAGATTAAGAAGGATTCTGGCTTAGTAACTCTAATGGATAAACAGTCAGGTGAATTGATAGTAAATATGGTGAACAAAGCAGTAGCTTTGCAAAGAATGAACTTGAATCTTTAGGGCCAGTTTGGTAAATGGAAACTAGTCATAACTAATTTAGTCTAATACAATTCAACAGTTCTAAGATCTGGTAGAATGTTGGAGCACACTCAATGAGCTGAATGGTATACCTCTCCTCCCATGTCTAATGCTTAACAGTGTTAATTATACTAACACAGGATCAGGAGCCAGGCAATTGTTCTTTGCATTATGCACAATATACAAATATTATGATAAGTGCATAATATATCAGTCCGGTGTTTTGTTGGAGAAAAGGAAATGCTGAGCTACAGGAATAGCTGGTTACAGTTAGTATCACATTAGAACAGCAAAAATATTCTGGAATAAAATCATAGAATCCCGATGGTATGGAAGCAGGCATTTGGCCAATCAAGTCTACAACAACCCTCCAAAGAGCAGC
Organism: Chiloscyllium plagiosum; assembly: GCF_037043375.1. NCBI lineage: Eukaryota > Metazoa > Chordata > Chondrichthyes > Orectolobiformes > Hemiscylliidae > Chiloscyllium > Chiloscyllium plagiosum. The sequence goes on from NW_028270151.1 coordinate 76,033,744, forward strand.
CCATCCTGACCCACCTTCTATCCCTGTGACCCTGCAATTCCCAATAGCCTGCACATCCCTGGACACTACGGGCAATTTAGCCTGGCCAATCCACCTAACCTTCACATCTTTGGACTGTGGAGGAAACCAGAACATACAAGCTTTAGCATAACTTACTGGTTATCCATTTCAAGAAAAGGCCTGGCCTGTGTTGCCTTAACTCCTTGATTTGTGAGAAAGAGATGATACATTAATTTGAATAGTCTTTTTGAATAGTGTAGGTTTATTTGGAAACAAAAATGAATTTATTGTTAGTCAGAATCATAACCAAATCTGAAGCTTTGATAGTTAAGTATGGGTAGGATTTACTTATCCAGTTTTACCAACAGTATTTAGATAAGGACAGTGCAACATGATGAAGACATTTAAGTGACTCAGAAGCATAAAAACTTTATGTGTACTTTAAAAATTTGGTTTAGCATTTGCTTACAATATTATTAAGTTATTTCCCATAGAATAGTTAAACAGAACTCAAATAAAACTAACTCGCGCTAATATGAATAGCGAGTGAAATAATATTATTCAAAGAATTGTAACTTTACATGAACCTGCATAGACTTAGGACCAGAGGGTTCTGTTTGAGAAGCAGATCAAATTCCCTTAAGCATTACAAAGTAAGCAAGTGATGGAGCCTTCTGTGTTTTATTTACATTCACAAAGTTGCAATTCAATTAAGTTTTCAGGAAAACAATTTGGCAGCTGGAGTCAAGACAAGAGAGTATATCAGGGCACAATAACTATTACCCAGGGACCTGGGAGGGATTCTATTCTTGGATCAGAGGCTGAGGGGTGAAGCCGGGAACAGTACTGGGGGCTTGAGACTTTCGTTGCAGCCCCATGATTAAAATAACCAAAGAAATTAAAATCGACAGGTCAGTGGGAGTAGCATTGATTTTTGTATCCAGGAAATGCTCAGACTTGTTTTGCATTTAATCTATGTAAATAACCATTATCAAAATGACGGTAAGCATAGCAGATTTACAGAAACAGGAATCTAGAGAAAGTATATTCCTGTCAGGGTGAAAGGGAAGGCTGGATGACTAAAGAAATTGAGGGTTTGGTTAAGAAAAAGAAGGAAGCATATGTCAGGTATAGACAGGATAGATCAAGTGAATCCTTAGAGTATAAAGAAAGTAGGAATATATTTAAGAGGGAAATCAGGAGGGCAAACAGGCACATGAGATAGCTTCGGCAAATAGAATTAAGGAGAATCCAAAGGGCTTTTACAAATACATTAAGGACAAAAGGGTAACTAGGGAGAGAATAGGGCCCCTCAAAGATCAGCAAGGCGGCCTTTGTGTGGAGTCCCAAAAAATGGGGGAGATACTAAATAAATATTTTGCATCGGTATTCACTGTGGAGAAGGATATGGAAGATATAGACTGTAGGGAAATAGATAGTGACATCCTGCAAAATGTCCAGATTACAGAGGAGGAAGTGCTGCATGTCTTGAAACAGTTAAAAGTGGATAAATCCCCAGGACCTGATCAGGTGTACCCGAGAACTCTGTGGGAAGCTAGAGAAGTGATTGCTGGGCCTCTTGCTGAGATATTTGTATCATCAATAGTCACAGGTAAGGTGCTGGAGGACTGGAGGTTGGCAAACGTGGTGCCACTGTTTAAGAAGGACGGTAAAGACAAGCCAGGGAACTATAACCGGTGAGCCTGACCTCGGTGGTGGGCAGGTTGTTGGAGGGAATCCGGAGGGGCAGGATGTACATGTATTTGGAAAGGCCAGGACTGATTAGGGATAGTCAACATGGCTTTGTGCGTGGGAAATCATGTCTCACAAACTTGATTGAGTTTTTTGAAGAAGTAACAAAGAAGATTGATGAGGGCAGAGCAGTAGATGTGATCTATATGGACTTCAGTAAGGCGTTCGACAAGGTTCCCCATGGGAGTCTGATTAGCAAGGTTAGATCTCATGGAATACAGGGAGAACTAGCCATTTGGATACAGAATTGGCTCAAAGGTAGAAGACAGAGGGTGATGGTGAAGGGTTGTTTTCAGACTGGAGGCCTGTGACCAGTGGAGTGCCACAAGGATCGGTGCTGGGCCCTCTACTTTTTGTCATTTGCATAAATGATTTGGATGCGAGCATAAGAGGTACAGTTAGTAAGTTTGCAGATGACGCCAAATTTGGAGGTGTAGTGGACAGCAAAGAGGGTTACCTCAGATTACAACAGGATCTGGACCAGATGGGCCCAATGGGCTGAGAAGTGGCAGGTGGAGTTTAATTCGGATAAATGCGAGGTGCTGCATTTTGGGAAAGCAAATCTCAGCAGGACTTATACACTTCATGATAAGGTCCTAGGGAGTGTTGCTGAACAAAGAGACCTTGGAGTGCAGGTTCATAGCTCCTTGAAAGTGGAGTCGCAGGTAGATAGGATAGTGAAGAAGGCATTTGGTATGCTTTCCTTTATTGGTTAGAGTATTGAGTACAGGAATTGGGAGGTCATGTTGCGGCTGTACATGACGTTGGGGCTGTACATGACGTTGGTTAGGCCACTGTTAGAATATTGCATGCAATTCTGGTCCCCTAATATCGGAAAGATGTTGCAAAACTTGAAAAGGTTCAGAAAAGATTTACAATGATTTTGCCAGGGTTGGAGGATCTGAGAAACAGGGAGATGCTGAACAGGTTGGGGCTGTTTTCCCTGGAGCGTCGGAGGCTGAGGGGTGGCCTTATAGAGGTTTACAAAATTATGAGCGGCATGGATAGAATAAATAGACAAAGTCTTTTCCCTGGGGTCGGGGAGTCCAGAACTAGAGGGCATAGGTTTAGGGTGAGAGGGGAAAGATATAAAAGAGACCTAAGGGTACCTTTTCACGCAGAGGGTGGTACGTGTATGGAATGAGCTGCCAGAGGATGTGGTGGAAGCTGGTACAATTGCAACATTTAAGAAGCATTTGGATGGGTATATGAATAGGAAGGGTTTGGAGGGATATGGGCTGGGTGCCGGCAGGTGGGACTAGATTGGGTTGGGATATCTGGTCGGCATGGACGGGTTGGACCAAAGGGTCTGTTTCCATTACTCTATGACTCTATGTTGAAATTGATCACGCATTTCATGACCTGAGAGAAGAATTTAGATCAGCTACACTGTTGGTCAAACTAATAATGAGTTGTTCTTCCTATTAGCAAATATAAGGTATGTTAAAATGTGAAATATTTCTATAAAATAATTGATAACTAATTAATGGAAACTGGAAGTGTGCTTATTAATAAATGATTTAGTAGTGTTAGTGACTTGATTATATGTTCCCAAACTGGGGGGTGTTCCATTGGAGAGTATGGAAAAATCAGCTTGGTGTGAATAGCAGAACAGTGGTCAGGGTATTCTTCCAAGCTGCTCTCACTCTATTGACACTATCCTTCCCATAAGGAAGTTGGGAACATACTAGTAATGTTACTGGATAAGTATGAGAGGCTGATGCTTTGCAGACATATGTTCAAGGTTCATCATTCTACCGAATAGAATTTAAATTAACAACCACAAACAAAAACAGAAGTTGCTGGAAAGGCTCATCAGCGGCACTTCGGGGGAGGAGCTCAAGCATTAACTCTGATTCCTCTTCACAGATGCTGCCAGACCTGCTGAGCTTTTCGAGCAACTTCTGTTTTTGTTTCCGATTTACAGCATTCGCAGATCTTTTGGTTTTTATTTAGAATTTAAAGTTAATCCGGAATTGAAAGCTGATTGCAGTAGTTGTGACTATAAAATTATTGATAATTGTTGTCAAAAATAATACATCTGATGCAACATTGTCCTTTTAGGGAAGGAAATCTGTCATCCTTAGTCCGGCCTACATGTGATTCAAGACCGAGAATAAAGAGGTTGGCTTTAAAATGGCCTAACAAGCTGCTCACTTCAAGGATTATTAGGGAACACATACAAATCCTGCTTGTAATGCTCACATCCTATGACAGAATAACAAAGATACAATAGAAACCCCATTTATACTGCAGCTTCAAATATCAGTTTGTATCTGGTAAGTGTGCAACATGGGGCTTACCGAAGGCTTCTTTGTTCAACTTATTAATGAAAGAGCTCCACATGGTGCTCGCATACATTCGAAAAATGGTAGGCATTCAATGTTGCACTCTTCTGCGAACGTAAGCAGTTTATTGTGTTCAACTCCCATGTTGTTCAAATAGGCACTTTTCTCACTCATTTGTGAGAAGTTGTCAGGCCTCTGCCTTTGACCTCCAAAGAGGAAGTCAGTAAATTAGAAAACTTAGGAACCCAAGGTCCAGATCACACAGTGAAGCATTTAAATTGCTGTCTTGTACAACCAGGATCCTGGACTACAAATTAATGCTAAGGCTTTTTGTCCACTGGTCAGGCTACACCTGGATAATTGTGATCAATTTTAATCACATCACTATATAAAATAATTTGCAAACATTGGAAATTCTGCAGAGAAGAACAGGAATTCTGCCAAATGTAAATGGTATGAGCTATGAGGAAATAAGGGAAACTTGGAAAATTACTTAGCTTAGTGATAGGAAGAAGAGAGTGGTGATAGATGACTGTGTGACTGGAGCTTAGTGTGCAGTGACATGCCACAGGGATCAGTGCTGGTCCCCATATTGTTTGTGATATTCATAAATGTTGTTGATGAGAATGAGAAGAGAATGATAAATCTTACGCAAAGATTGGCAGTGAGGAGAAAGGTGGTAGGTAACAGGAGGATATAAGAGTTTGGTCAGGTGGGTAGATCAGTGACAGATGGAATTCAACCCCAATAATTGTAGCACCATGCACTTGGAAAGAAAGAACAAGAGAGTGCAAAATGAATGGCAGACACTAGGAAGCTCAGAGGAACAGAGAGTTCTTGGGTATTTGTCCATAGATCTCGGAAGGTGTCAGAACAAGTTAACAGGTGGTTAAGAAGGCACACAGGATGCTTGCCTTTATCAGTCATTGCATAGATTATCAGAGCAAAGAGGTTATATTGGAGCTGTGCAGAGTTGTCAGTCAGCCACAGCTGAAGTACTGTGTGCAGTTCTGATCACCTCACTATAGGAAGGATGTGATTGCACTGGATGGAGTGCAAAGGAGATTCACCAGGATGTTGCCAGCTATGAAGAGTATCTGGCTAAGCTTGGGTTGTTTTCTTTGGAGCGGTTAAAGCTGATGGGCTCATGGCAGAAATACATAAGATGACGAAGAGCATTGACATAGTGATTGGGTCATCAAAGGGTCAATAACAAGGGGGCATAATTTTAAAGTGAGAGGCACAAGGTTTAGAAGGAATGTAGGGGTATTGTTTTTCAATCTGAGGGTGGCTGAATGTACTACCTTAGGGAGGGTAGTTAAGGCAGGAAACCTCCCAACCTTTAAAAGGTACTTGGATGGGCACTTGAAGTAGCATGACATTCAAGGCTATGGGCCTCATGTGTGAAAGTGGGACTAGTGTAGGTAGTTGTGTATTTTGTGTGGCACAGGCTCGATGGGCCACTTCTCTACGGTATGATTCTATGATCCTATGACAGATTTGCAAGTAGTACAGAGAGAGAATAAAAGGTTAGAATTGACTTTGTCAAGATATCAATAAAGATAATGGAAGTGATATTAGCCTAGTCTAAGAGGATGACACCATTTTGGTAGTGAATCGGCAGTTGATTTTTCACCATGCTTAATTTTCATTCTGCTGATGTTTACCAAATGATAATGCAAACTCTTTTTGAAGGTTGTTTTCCTAATCTCACCATTATTTATTTGTCTTAGAATTAAAAAATCTTAGCAATACTTTCCAAGTCAATGGAAACAAAAATTGTTTAACACCCTGCCAATTTGCTATGAGTCAATGTTGAGCTGCTATGCTAGACCAATTTTAATACCTTAGATTGTTTAGATAAGCCAAGCCTTTGAAAGGCTGAGTAGGTCAAATGCTGGTCAACTCCTCTTGGCCAGAGTAAAAGGTTAACACTTTTAAAAAGTGTTTTTGTCTTCTTTCTCAACGTGATTGTCCATTTCAATAAAACAGTAAATGTTGAGAACTTTAATTGTAATTAATGTCAATTTTTAAATTTCACCTGAATCCTCATAGTATTCACCCATATACTGACAGAGACTATTAACTGTGGTTTATCTCTCCATAATGGTTTAAGCTGCCTTAACAATGGAGCATCGCATGCAGATAATGAAAATAATCTATGCCATCCAAATCTGATAAGATTGCTTTTATACTTGTTATACTTTTATATAATACCGTTAAGTAATATAGCATTGCCAAGTCGTGAAGAACAGGTTCAACTGGTGAATTTGACCAAAGTCTGTCTTCAGCAGAACAAAATCCTTCTGCTTTGTCTTCATTTGCTGTATTCACTTGTTTGTATATTGTAACATATCCTACCAACATGATTACATTTTACTTAGTGCGATTTTCTCTGGTTTAGTTTCAACTGTTGTTTGACTCAATAATGTCTATTCCTCCTTATACTTATTTCTGTTTAGGCATGGATTTCTGAAGCAATTGTATATCTCTGTTCTGATTATAACTGGACAGTATGTAGTGTGAGGCTGGATCTGCCAGGCAGACAGCACAAAGTGGTGGCTCTGCAATAGAAAGCATCAGACTCACCAGCCAAGTCCAACAGGAGTTGATTTTGAGCCACCATTATAATTTAAATGGGACTAAGAGGTGGCACTGTTACATAATGTAGTTTGTAGATAACGCAAGAAATTGCAATGGTCAGTCACATTAACCAAAGTTCTGAAATGGGCCAGATCTATAAGCAGAGGTAGTGAATGGAAATCAAAGGTAAGTTCAAAGTATTGGATTAGAGAGAAGAGGTGCAAGTGAAAAGTGCACTTTAAAATTAGAGTTAAAATGAAAGTCAGAAGTTTAGGAGTTTTGATTCTTTTTTATTAGCTGGACTATTAACTATCAGTTCAGTGCTCATAGACAGTGATAAAAAAGCAACTACAATGTTGGAATGTACAATGAAGGATTTATATGTCAAAAGCGGTGATCCTGAGTTTTATGTGGCTTTGATGAGAATATGTCTGAAGTATTGTATTTTGTTTTGATTTCCATTGTGCAGAATGGCTGCAGTACTGTTGCAGAGGTGAGAGATAAGAAATGAGCCTGATTACTAAAGTCAAAGTGCTGAGCTATAAGGGAAGATTGTCCATTTCAGCTATCAAGAAGAACAGGATGAGCTGACAGGGAATCCAACTCATCAAACCTCAAGATTTTTAAAGGTATCAGGAAACTCGATCCCAGACGGTTTCATATCACAAAATTTCACTGTTGAAATTTTTTACTTTTCTTCATTGATGTCAAATACAGATACACTAAAGTAGAGTTGCTGACCAGATACATGGAATTGACAAATTTAAGAGGGAGTGCATCTAACAAATGTGATTAAATTTTCGAGAATGTGATTTAATGAGTAGGTGAGGATAGTGTAGTTGATGTAGTCTACATGAACTTCAGTCAAGGTTTTGAAAAGGTGTCACAAATAGACTGATCTAGAGGTACGAGCCCATAGGATCCAGGGCAATTTAGCAAATTGGATAAAAAAATTTGCTTAGTAGCAAAAGGCAGATGATAATTGTTCAATGTTGCTTTTATCACTCAAAGCCTGTGTCCAATGAGGTTCCTTGCTTTCCTTGCAATAGTGTATATTAATGATCCAGATATGAATGTAAAAGGCATGATCAGAGATTTTTCAGATTGTGCTAAATAACAATTAGGAAAGCTGCAGTCTACAGGGTAATATCGATGGGCTGGTCTGATGGACAGACAGTGGCAAATGGAATTTAATCTGCAAAAGTGTGAGGTGATGCATTTTGAAAGGATGAAGAAGCCAAGGGAATACATGATGAATGGTAGAACCTTAGAAACTACAGAGAATTAAAGAGATCTTGGTGAGTAAGTCCATCGAATCTGAGAGACAGCAGAACAGGTAGATAAGGCATATTTAATATTTGACTTTATTAGCCAAGACATTGAATACAAGAGCAAGGAAGTTATTATGGAGTTATATATAGTGTTAGTTTGTCCACAGCTAGAGTATTGAGTGTGGTTGTGGCTGCCATATTTTAGGAAAGATGTGATTGTACTAGAGAGGGAGCAAATATATTCACCAAGCTATTGGTTTGTCTGGAGTGTTTCAGTGATGAAGAAATATCAGATAGACTGGCTTTATTTTTCTTGGAGCACAGAAGACTGAGGAGCAATATAATTGACATGTACAAAGTTCTGAGGGACATAGATATGATTTAAAGGGAAAAATGTTTTTTCGTTAGTAGAGGGATTAATAGACATAGGGCAATAGTTTGAGATATGAGGTAGGAGTGTAGAGGGAATTTGAGGAAAATATTTTTTCACCCAGAGCTGGGGAATATCTGGAAATTGCGGACTGAAAGATGATCGACAACATTTAAGAAATATTTAGATGAGCACTACAAATCCCATAGCATACAAGACTATGGGCCAAATGTTGGGAAATGGGATTAGACTACGAAGATGTTGATGACCAGTGCAAACACAATGGGATGAAGGGCTTCTTTTTGCACTTCAAAACTCAATGGGCTGAACTTCACATTTTTTGGCTAAGTCTGAGTTGTGTCAGATTTTTTGGAAGATATCTCATTGTAAGTCCAAGCAAATTCACTCGCCAAATCCTACCAAGTGCCTATGTTGTCTCTCTGACTAATTTCTGCCCCATCTCACCACATTCTGTTCCTGGCACAACCCGCCCTTTTTTGCATATCATAGAATTCACCAGCATTGCTTGCATATATGTGCACCTGGACAAGTACTGTCAGTCCAGAACTGCCCTGCGGTGATATCTGACATTTGCCCTGGAGATGGCAGACAGGGAGAAATTGGCAACCTACTGCCCGGGCAGGGATTTGGAGGTGCAGTCTTAACAGGAGAGGCCATGACAGCAGATCTATTCCGCGATAGCCAACTGGGTTAAAGCAGTCTAAGCCATCTGAAGGAATGCTCAGCAGTGTAAGAAGAAGGTAAATGTCCTCCACTTTGCCAGTTACATTCCACCTTATATCTTCTCTCTATTACCTCACACACACTCCACCCCTGCCACTGTAAGAAGGGAGAAAGTGAGCACTGCAGATGCTGGAGATCAGAGTCAAAGAGTGGAGAGCTGGAAAAGCACAGCCGATCAGGCAGCATCCGAGGAGCAGGAGAATCAACATTTCGGGCATAAGGCCTTCATTAGGAATCTAGCCATTGACTAGCTCCACACTTTTCAACTCAAACACTGTATACATTTCTCACTGACGCTCATGCTGTCTTCACACAGAGGGTAGTGCATGTATGAAATGAGCTGCCAGAGGAAGTGGTGGAGGCGGGTACAATTACAGCATTTAAAAGGCATCTAGATGGGTACATGAATTGGAAATATTCAGAGGGATATGGACCAAATGCTGGCAAATGGGACTAGATTAATTTAGAATATCTGGTCAGCATGGATGATCTGTTTCCATGCTGTATGGTCCTATGACTGTATGAATCTCCACTCTCAATACTGCCTGCAACATCTTCCCAACTCACTGTCACCCATTTCAACCCTGAAACTATTAACCTGCATACCGTCAGTGCTTCTCACTCACTCGCTCAGGGTAGCACACTAGCTACATCAATAGCTGTCCCACCTACTTTCATCTCCTGTAATAGCTACCTTCCTGTCATCCAGTGAGAAACACAGCCCACAACTGGTCACAAAGGGTTAAGACTGGCAATGCACTGCCTGCAATTCAGCTGCTCACCATTAATAAGGAAAGGATTTTGGTTCTTTCCCACTGAACAGAGACTGGGCTGATTTTGGAGGGTATCCTTGACTTTTGTGCCGGAGACACCCCTGAGTGAAAGCTAAAGCTATTCCCTTTGATTTGACGGTGTCCTGCTGCAAAACATGACGAGCCTTCTGGTTTTGTGTCTGTGCAGTTGGTAGTGTGCAAGTAACAGTAACATCGGACTGCTGTCTCAGGATTAGGGGACAGTGTACAAAAAGACAAGGAAAAACAGTGCAAGACAGGGACATCATGAGCATCCAGGCCAGGAAGGTTTGAATAAGTGAGTGATATGACAGTGAGTGCATAATCTGGAGATGCAACCTGGTCCACTCCATGAGCTGGGTGTGTGTTCCTGAGTGCACAGCATCTTTGCTGTAGCATTCCAATGATAGTTGCTGGTGCAGCCCAAGGTATTACATTAAAAAGCAGAAGTTCTAAGTAGATTAGAGATGTGCCATGAGGGTTCTTAGATGCTGGCACATGTTAGATGCCAGTGTTTGGATGTGGTACCCACAGAGGTTGCCCTATGATGTTCATGCCTGGTCTCCAACATTCAGAACAAGTTGTGAGTTGATTTCACCACATGCTCTAGTTTCCTTGTTGAATTTTCCTGGTCTTGGGCTTATTTGTCAAGTTTGATAAGATGGGAGACTGAATATTAATTAGGCAAGATGGGGTGTTAACATGGTATTTACAAGCAATAATCACTGTCAATTGGCAAATTGCCTCTGCCAGGCAAGAAACTCATCACACTGCTTGTGAAAGACATAAAAAATGATATGAATTACTCCTGATGCTGAGATGGCCTCACTGGATTTCTAATTCTGCCACATCCTGTCTGAAAATACCACAGTCCGATATCTGTTCATTTTGAGCTATGTCACACTTTATTGATACAAGATATATCTTTTTGTGAGGTTTTGCAATTTCTAAAATTTCTAAGTCCATGTCCCTATCCCACACTTTTCAGTGCACATTTACATGGTAGTCTTGTGGTTATGATATTGGACTTGAAACCCAAAGAAGTTTCATTCGTTTAACATATGACAGCAGGTTGTGAAATTCTACTGGTCATCAAAAAGATTGACAGACCAAGTCAATTTAAAGATTGAGATGGACAGAATTTATTAGGTCAGGGTATTGATCATGATCTAAGTGAGTGGTGAATTCTGCCTGAGAAAGACTCTGGTCTTTTCCTGTTCTGATATAATTGAAACACGAACACTGCTGGGGATCATGATCCCTTACATTAACTTTGAAAGTAACAAATTTGGTATGCCACAGCTGACTGCAATGAATGTATTCAATTTTTAATTTTCTCATCATGTTGGACATTTAAAGTTTGACCTGAACAAAAACTGGGCATTGGAGGTAACTACACTGTCTGTGCTATATCAAGTTGCCCTCTCTGTCCCCAACTCTTCAACTCCCCATAGTTTCACCCTAGTCTTGTTTTCACTTATAAACTGCCACGTCCACATAGATAATTGACATTTCCTATTTGAAATTGTCAATTTTTTTAACCAATAAAGTGCTCGGATATATATTTTCAAACTCTTCATTCTGTTCCCAAGGTTTCAACCAATTACGTCTTCACCTTGCAAATTACAATGAGTTTTGCTATTTAATAATAATGGTATAAAATTGATGCATTAAAACAAAAATAACTGGAAATATTGTTTTAAAATTGTTACCAAATTAGACATAAAAGCTAAGTATTTCATCGCATTAAATTTGCAGACAATCTTTCTCTTGATTTCTTAGATATAATCCATGGGAGACTGATTTATATAGTATAAATGTCACATCCATTCCATTTATTTGTTCTAAACCACATTAACTCTGTTTATGATGACTGCTTGGCTAAAACTAGTCTTAATGTTTTTGAACTATGTGACCATAGTACCCAGAAAGGACCAAACTTGAGCATAATTTTAAATAATTGTTCTGTCTTGTCTATCGTTACAATTGAATTTAGTAAACACTTAATACTTTAAAAAATCAGTAAGAGCATAACTTGAGTTTTTAGTAAACAGAAAATCTTCAACTGCTCTCAAAAATAGCCAAATCATTTTCTCTGTGCGTTAATGCAGAACAAAATTATAAATCTATTCTTCAAAATCGATTGCAATTTCATTATACATGATATAAGAGAAAATTTTTCCCATCTAATTTATAATGAAGTTTTGCATTGCACACAGAAATTTAGTGGCTGCTTCATATCTTCTGTTTTATTTCCAGAATGGATGTCTAGGATTTATTTATTTAATATCAGCAAATCACCTCTTTTCTTCTTCATTGGCTTTTTTGCAAGAATTTTCGCCTTCTGTCTTTGGGCTTCCGTGATGACAAAGCCTTTAAAAAGTAACATAGTGTAATATATTAATGCAACTCAAAACTTTTGGAATAAGTTTTCAAATGTCTTTATTTTTATTAAGTACAAAGTAATCCAATTCAATCTGAGGTATTTGATATTTAAACTAAGGTAAGTAATGGAAAGAAAGAATGTCTCATTAATAACAATGTAATATCGAGCTAAATGTGTAGCTGGAAAATTTTCTGTAATTGTTGGGGTGGATTACTTACCACAGGAAGAGACTTTGTCACTCACAAGGAGAAAATGTAACAATTTCAAGAAACAAGTGCGGGTATTCTTTATTTACCAAAGTGAATTCTGTTCCCTTAAATAATATTGTGGTTTTCAGCATCTCTTTCTCCAGTGTCTTTCTTCTGTCATTGTAATACACCTTTCTTTCACCGTCAGTATGGAAGGGGCACTTCAGTGCAGTTTAGATTACAAAATGACAATTGACTTGTGAAAGATTTTTGTGATTGGCTCATCATGTTATTTGTTTTGTGGATTCTGCCTTTATTTACATGTTAATCATTAACTTCATCAACCTTGGTATGTTGCTGTGTTTCTCCTTACAGATAATGTCGGATGGATGTTATCTTGATCATGTCTACTGGCATTGAGGTAGGGGTTTTCTTCCATATAAAAGAAAGTGGCTGGTACATTGAAGGAGTTGTTAAAGGTACTTTGTGTTCTGTGTTTGTCAGAGTGAGAAGAACAAAACATAATAGAAGCTTGAGAGAAGTCTCTATCTTCACCTTTCCCATTCATTTGATGCTCTTAGAGGTAAGGATGTTCCAAGATGACATCCTGAAAGAGACTGAAAAACACTGTGGCCTCATGATGTTCTCCAATTTGTTGGTGTCTTGAACTATTATGAGCACACAATGAGTCTAAAGTCCAAATTATAATTAGAATTAGCTTTATTGTCACATGTACTCAAATGTATACAGTGTAAAGTTAACAAGTCATCATTTACAGCTGGCATCTAGCCTCTAGTCCATGTCAGGTCTTAAATCCAGACCACACTGGGGTTACCTCGAGGCTCTCAAGGTCACTCTGGAACTAGCTCAAGGCTGTATATCCACGGAGGCCATCCAGGCTGAAAGACCACCACACCAGGCCACCGAGGGACTGCCATGCCAGGCCACCAAGAGACCGTCATGCTGAGCTGGGACACTGCCACACCTGGCTGTCAAACGGGGCTGGGAGACCACCACACTGAGCCGAGAGATCACCATGCCAGGTTTGTGCTGAGGGCGTCACTGAGAAGAAAGAAGGGAAAAAAACACAAACGATGAAAAAAAGAGAAAAGAAAAGAAATGGACAGAGTGGACAAGCTCCAGCTGAGGGCTCCTATTCTGTCACCATCTTGGAATCACTTTGTTGTGTTATTCATTCAGTGGTGAGCTTAAAACATGGATTGCCCTTTAAGAATGGTTTTGATCTCTGATCTATGCCTTTTCGGTTCCATGAAGTACACCATTTTCAATATCTTGCAATGTAAAAACTTCTCCACCAATCATGTAACTTGCAGAATTTTTAAAAAATTATATCTCTGCCACATGTTTTTTTACTGATCCTCATTTAATAGTTCCATGAATAGCTAATATGATGTACACATTGATGAAGAAAACTGACTTCTCATTCCCTGTGAGACTTTCAACATTCAAGCGTTGTAGCTTAGTTGCAAGTTCACTGTATTCATCAAAAACTGGACTGTTCATCATGGGTTTGTAATCTATAAACTTGCCATCAGATGTAATGAGAATAGCTTCCGAGTTGAAGTCTCTATAGTTCCAGCATGTTTAAAAGCAGAAATTTCATCATACTCTGCTGTAATGTGAGTGTTTTTGTGATGCAGTAAATGCATGCTCTATCAATCCGTACCATATGTTGATGTCTTCAAATTCTTTTCCATTTAAGGGATTCAAAAACTTTTGCCCATCAAATGTTTTGCTATATCAATTGTTGCAGCTTTTTCAAGATTTTTGACTTCCATCAGCCAGTTAACAAATTTCTTCTCAATGAAGGTGTTTTGATGCATTTTCAGACAAGACCACTGATTGCAAATAAGACCACGTTCCTCAAATTCCAAGACCAAGCCTGCATATTTATCATTTTTGCTTTTCAATTCTTCAAGTGGTGCTTTTTAGAGCTGTTTTGAGTTCAGGAACTGGAGGCGCATCAGGAACTGTGTTGACCAGCCTGTCAAACTCATCTTGTCACAAATTCATGCAATCATTGTTTCCACTAACATGGATGTTGTTAAAGTAGAAATGAGGTAATGAAGAAGGAGATACAGTTACAGATACACCACTAACCTGTAATCCATAATATGGGTCAGTACTTGGGTCATGTATTCTAAACATAGATTGGGTAAGAGTAATTGCGTATGAAGATATCAGTGCACAAATCTTTCAATTATTGGAAGCTTCAGTGTTGAGGAGTATGTCTCTTTGGAGTATGGAAATATTCAGTAAACAATGAAAGAGTGGTAAAGTCTCTGGAATGTTTGTACACCTAACTGTAGTTCCCAATTCCTTACTCCCAATTCCTCTGCCTCCACTGCATCTGCTCTCAGGAGGACCAATTCCATCATAGAATATCCCAGATGGCCTCCTTCTTCAAGGATCACAATTTCCCCTCCCAAGTGGTCAATGATGCTCTCCAGTGCATCTCCTCCACTTTCTGCACCTCCGCCCTTGAACCTCATCCTTCCAATCACAACAACGCACAGAACCCCCTGTCCTCACCTTTCACCCACCAACTTCTGGATACAACACATCATCCTCTGCCATTTCTGCTACTTACAAACAGACCCCACCACCAGGGATATATTCCACTCCCCAACCCTATCTACAATCTACAGAGACTATTCCCTCCGCAACCCCCTTGTTAGATCCATGCCCCCCACCAATCCACCTTCCACTCCCACCACCTTCCCTTGCCACCACACCCACACCTCCATCTAAGGCCCCAAAGGATCCTTCCACATGCAACAGGGATTTACCTAAAACTCCACACAAGTTATTTACTGTGTCCGTCACTCTCGATGTGGTTTCTTCTAAATTGGAGAAACAGGAAGCTAACTTGTGGAACATTTCAGAGAACTTCCCTGGGACACACACACACACCCTGTTGCTGAACACTTCAACTCCCCCTCCCACCCTGGGCCTCCTCCAACACCAAATTCTAGCCACCTAATGCCTGGAGGAAGAATACCTCATCTTCTGCCTTGGGACACTCCAACCACACGGGATCAATGTTGATTTCAACAGTGTTCTCATTTCCCCTCCCCCACCCTCTAACTAGGCATCACCTTCTTGAACTGTCCTGCCTGTCCATCTTTCTTCCCACCTATCCATTCCACCCTTCACCCCGACCTATCATCATCACCACCACTCCCTACCTTCATTCACCTGTTGCATTCCCCAGCTACCTTGCCCCCCAGCTCCACCCCCTCCCATTTATCTCTCAGTTCCTTGCCCCCTCTCCCTCTCCCCTCCCACCCCTCCCATTCCTGATGAAGATCTCATGTTTGAAATATTGACTTTCCTACTCTTCAGATGCTGCCTGACTGGCTGTGTCTTTCCAGCACCATGCTTTTCAACTCTAGTTCCCATACTTGCAGTGATTAACAAGCATGTGCCATTCTTTCTTAAGCAATTGCATAGCAAATGACGCTGTTGCACAAATCCACCATGGCACATTACTAAAGTCCCATCTTTTTACATATCTTCAGAGTATGTAGTCACTACCTGTCACATACAATCAAGTATAATTGCATCGTTGCTCTTTGGGAAGGGTTTCCAAAGATCAATCTTCCTTGCATTTGATACTTGCAGTTGTACATCAGTTTTTCCTTCGACAGAAAGAGCTTTGGAATCAATGCTGTTCCAATATTTGCCCATAAACTCCACTCTGCCACTACTATCGCTCTACATTATATTTAGAAAGGCAGTTGAAATGTCTTATGTCACATTCAATCTTGGGAAAGACAGACATAAATTCTAGCTTCAAACACAACCATTTCTCTTTACCTGCTATACCATATCACATGTATATTTAGAGTTAACTTCTTGGCAGATCAATTGTTTTTGCTTTGAATGAATGCTTTCATCATGCAGCGCATGGGAATTTAAGAGGGAAATGATCGGTGCAGTGTAATGGAGTACAGTCGGTTCTGACATAAAGCATGTTTCTTCAGCGCAAATTGACTTTCACGCGATTGAATAATTTAGACTGTTATTTGTAGAACGTGAACTTTCCTTACCTGTATGGGCTATAATACAACTCTGGCCCCACTTGTTTAAATGGCTTGGCTATTGCATGATTTTCTTATAAAGCAAGATCGCACAACAATGGAACTATCACGTCATATCAGGACCGACTGTAACTTCCACCCTTCTCTCTATTGTTTACTAACATATTTTTAGAGCCACTAGTGTAACTAATCGGCCAGAAGACACAGGAATTTTGCGTAAGCAAAACAATCAGAGTTACTGTAATAAAACATAGCATCTTTATGCAGAGCTGCTTCTTGGGTTCAGACAGGCTTGAAAAGTTCATTCATGAGATGTGGGTTGTCACTGGTTCGGCCAGCATTCATTGCCTATCCCCAGTTACCCTGGAGATGGCAGTGGTGAGCTGTCTTTATCAGCCCCATTGTACTTTGCTCAAAAACTGCATGCATTCATGTCGAACTCTGAGCTCAAAAACTGCATGAATTTATGTAAAACTCCATTATCTCACTTTTTAGATTAGAAACAATCTAAACATCATTGCATAGACAGAAAACACAGGGGCCAACACCTTCAACATATTGTCTAGCTAACACTATTGTTAACAGCTAACCCGCAAATGCAACTTTTTAAAAATGAAAGAAGTGAAACTATCACTGTATTCTAACAGATGAAAGGCTTAACAGACAATCAATTTTTCAATGTATAATTTCAGTTACATCACACTTGTAAATTTTTGCTATAAATTCTGTGTTAGGATTGAGCCCTCCACTATCACCTGATGAAGGAGCGTTGCTCCGAAAGCTAGTGTGCTTCCAATTAAACCTGTTGGACTATAACCTGGTGTTGTGTGATTTTTAACTCTATCTACCTCAGAGAGGATAGATCCATCAAATGGGATTCTTGTCAGTTCATGGCAAAAGTTAACCTTTTTGAGAGATCAAGAGTGACTTAGAGCTTGGTCTCATGTTAACCAATTATTGATTTGCTGCACAGAATCCCGTTTGCCATAGGCCAAACTACAAGTATTCTTAACTCAAGCATAAACCATATTTTACCTGATTCTTCATCATTTCTAACCAGTTTTCTTTCATCCTCAAAGGCATGAAGCCACAGCAGTTTCTCTGAAGATTTCTTTGCACAGAATAGATGCACCTCATCATCTACAAGCTTACTTTGAATTTTGAAAGCATTTTTAACCTTGACATTGAATTCCCAATCTTTTCCATCGTTTATGTCTACCACCAGAATATTGTCAACATCTATTCTGTTCTTGTAGTACAAGATGTCACGACGTAGAATATCCTGTGAAATATGGTACACAATGCAATTGTTTATTTAAAATCTGTTGATCTATTAAACTTGACAAGCATTAGCAACAACAGCTAAAACCATTTCACAGAAACATAAGGCTAAAATATACACTGAGTATAGGCACCCTGAAACCCTTTGTAGATTTGGGGAGTTCTCATTTTGGCCAATTTTCTCCATTTTAATTTTCCGGATGCTAGCTCTTTAATTAGCATAAGCCACATTTGCGAGAGGAAGTTCCAACTTATGGAGATGCCAGCCAATTGGAAGCCAGGCACCCCATCAAGATCACTGGACATATCTGGTATTGTAGGGAGTATCGGATGAAGAGGAATCATGAATTCTCCCATACCTGGGCAAGTCTGGAATCTCTATGGAGCTTAGTTCGTAGATCCTGGAGAGATGCAATGGGGTCTTGTTTGACAGAGCAAGAAGGGGTAGGGTGGAAACTGTTATGATCTAACTGAGTTTACATGTGTTGACAATGGAGCCCCCTGTTTCATAAGTCACCACACAAACAACAGCACTTTAACAAGGAGGAATAAAGACAAAGGCAATGACCACATAGGCAGCAATTCAAACAGAGCAGGAAACCTACACTGCTGTCTGACCCAGCAGTAACATGCATAGCTGCTGCCTTTGCTGTCTGGACATCAGAGTTCCTTCTAAGAAAAATAATCAAAAAGTGAAATTCACAGCTGACCTTGGAAAAGGCTGTGTGTGGGAGCTCTCAGCTCGGGAGGAGTTAGGTGTGCTTTCAAACTGTAACCTTACAGTTATTCTTTTGTAAATCTACAATAGGGAGTAGAGGTTTTTTTTAATTATATGTTATTGAGATCTGTCTCTTGATTAAACTTTAAAAATATAAAATGTAGGTACTAAGTTAGCCTGGAGTATTGTTTTTAGAGCAGTAAGACTATGCTATTTTCTTGATCTGTACATTCTTAAGGTGCAAAGATGGTGTTTAGTAGAATGGTGTGCTCTTCCTGTCAGATGTAGGAGGTTAGGGAGAGTTTTGTATTATGGATGAATATATCTGCAGGAAATGTGTTTGTTTGTGAATCCTGTCAGATCTCATTGATCGGTTAGAGTGACAGAGGCAATGAGGAATTTACAGGAGCTAGGGGCTATGATGGATGGCAATTATAGGGAGGGAGATAAACCCCAGATAGTCAGATAGATGAGTTATTACCAGGAAAGGTAGGAGAGGGAAGCAGGTAGTACAGGAGTCTCTTGTGGTTATCCCCATCTGAAACAAATAGCTGTTCTTGAAAATGTACAGGGTGATGGACTTTCAGGGGAATGTAGCACTGACAGGTTTCTTGTACCGAGATTAGTTCTAATGTAACAATGGGTAAGTCAGGTTCCAAACAATTGATTATGATAGGGACTCCAGTCAGAGGGACAGACAGGCGTTTCTGCAGCTGGCAGTGAAAAATCAGAATGGTGTGTTGCCTCCCTGGGTCTAGGATCAAGGATGTTTTGGAGAGGGTGCAGAATATTCTCTAAGGGAAGAGGGACCAGCAGGAGGTGATTGTACACATTGGAACTAACAGCATAGGAAGGGAAAAGATTCTGAAGAGAGAATATAGGAAGTTCAGAAGGAATTTAAAAAGTAGGCTTTCAAGAGTAATAATATCTGGATTTCTCCCGGTGCTATGCTAGTGAGGGTAGGAATAGAGGATAGAGCAGATCAATGCATGGCTGAGGAGCTGGTGCAGGTGAAAAGGGTTCACATTTTTGAATCATGGGAATGTCTTCTGGGATAGAAGTGACCTGTACAAGAAGGACGGATTGCAGCTGAATTGGAAGTGGACTAATATACTGGAGGGGAGATTTGCTAGAATTGCTCAGGAGGATTTAAACTATTTAGGGAGAGGGTTGAATCCCAGGGAAATAGTGAGGAAAGAGCTCAGTCTGTGACTGGTACAGCTGGGAAAAAGAGTAAGTCAAACAGACAGGGCAGGCAGGAACAAAGTCGAGAATGAGGTCACACTGATAAATTAAATGACATTTACCTCAATGCAAGAGGCCGAACAGGGAAGGCAGGTGAACTCAGGGCATGGTTAGGAACATGAGACTAGGATATCAAAGCAATTACAGAGACATGGTTCAGGGATGGACAGGACTGGCAGCTTAATGTTCCAGAATACAAATGCTGTGGGAAGAATAAAAAGGGGGTCAAGAGAGAAGGGAGGGTGACAGTTTTGATAGGCGATAACATTGTGGCTATATTTAAGGCGGATATTCTCTGGAATATAACCAGGGAAGTTATTTGGGTGTAATTGAGAAATAAGGAAGGGATGATCACCTTATTGGGATTGTACTATCGATCCTCCCCCCAATAGTCATTGGGAAATTGATAAGAAATTTGTAAGGAAATCTCATTATCTGTAAGAATAATAGGGTGGTTATGGTATGGGATTTTAACTTTCCAAACATAGACTGGGACTGCCATAGTTTTAATCGCTTGGATGGAGGGGAATTTGTTAGATGTGTACAAACAAAAAAACCTCTGATTCAGTACGTGGATGTACCTACTAGAGAAGGTGCAAAACCTGACTTATTATTGGGAAACAAGTCAGGGCAGGTGACTGAGGTGTTAGTGGGGGAGCACTTTGGGGCCAGTGACCATAATTCTATTTGTTTCAAAATGGTGATGGAAAAGGATAGACTGGATCTGAAGTTCTAAAGTGGAGGAAGGTCATCTTTAGGCAAGAATTTTCAAAGGTTGTTGCAGGTAAACAGACAGCTGGAAAATGGGAAAATTAGATAACGTGAGTCCAGAGACAGTATGTTCCTATTAGGATGAAGGGCAAGGCTGATAGGTGCAGGGAATGCTAGATGACAAGAGAAATTGAGGTTTTGGTCAAGAACAAAAAGGAAGTGCATGTCAGCTATAGACAACACATATCAAGTGAATCCCTGGAAAAGTATAAAAGCAGTAGGACTATACTTAAGAGGGAGGTCAGGAGAGCAAAATGGAGACACGCGATAGCATTGGCAAATAGGGTTAGGGAAAATCCAAAGGGATACTACAAAACATTAAGGACAAAAGGGTAATTAAAGAGAGAATAGGGCACCTCAAAGATCAGCAAGGCTACCTATGCATGTAACGGCAGAAGATCGGGGAGATACTAAAGGAGTATTTTCCATCAGTGTTTGCTGTGGAGAAGAATATGGAAGAAAGAGAATGAGGGGAAATAAATAGCAACCTCTCAAAAAATATCCATATTACAGAGGAGGTGGTGCTGGATTCTTAAAACACATAAAGATAGATAAATCCCTGGGACTCGATCAAGTGTACCCTAGAACTCTGTGGAAAGCTAGGGAAGTGATTGCTGGACTCCTTACTGAGATATTGTATCATTGATAGCCACAGGTGAGGTGCCAGAAGATTGGAGGTTGGCAAACCTGGTGCCACTATTTAAGAAAATTGGTAAGGAAAAGCCAGAGAATTATAGGCTGGTGAGCCTGACATCTGTGGTGGGCAAGTTGTTCTAGGGAATCCTGAGGGACAGGATTTACATGTATTTGGAAAGGGAGGGATGATTAGGAATAGTCAACATGGCTTGTTTTGGGAAGTCATGTCTCATGAACTTGATTGAGTTTTTTGAAGAAGTAACAAAGAAGATTGATGAGGGAAGAGAGGTGCACGTGATCTGGATGGACTTCAGAAAGGCACTCAACAAAGTTCCTCATGGTAGACTGGTTAGCAAAGTTAGATCACATGGAATACAGGGAGAACTCGCTATTTGGATACAGAACTGGCTCGAAGGTAGAAGGTAGACAGTGGTGGTGGAGGGTTGCCTTTCAGACTGGATGCCAGTGTTGTGCCACTAGTATCAATGCTGGAGCCACTGCTTTTCATCATTTATATAAATGATTTGGATGTGAACATAGGAGGTATAGTTAATAAGTTTGCAGGTGACACCAAAAGTGGGGGTGTAGTGGACAGTGAAGAATATTACCTCATAATACAACAGGATCTTGGTCAGATGGACCAATGGGCTGAGGAGCAGCAGATGGAGTTTAGTTTATGTTAATATAAGGTGCTGTATGTTGGAAAATATGTTTTCTGTATTCTAGCTCAGGATTACTGCAGTTGCACTGCTTTCACCAATCTGTAGCAAACTACGGCTCTGAGGGCTATCATCTGGCGTTTTTTCTTTAACGCAAAGATTCTTAATGCTACTCTGACTGAATAATGAAACAATTTCACTGCTCTGCCAGCAATATTTTTCTGTGTCACCAAAAATGGGCATCACTTGACTTTCCAAGTTGCAAAGCATTTCTGGTATTTCAGTTATCTATCAATCTAGCTTCCATTCCAACTTAATGTCTAATAAAGCAGATATGTAGTCCCTTCCAATGCACAGAGGCCATGGGGAGGACATCCATCTCTTCAATTTCATTGACCTGCACTGGACAGGATTAACCACCTGATCTACAAGTTGGGTGTAGACACCTATCAGTACCTGTTAAATGAGTGATCTGGTTGAATGACCTGGTTCTCAGTTAGGCATTAATTGCGCAAATAGGGGCTAGAATTGGGCCATGAAGAGGCAACCCATTCAATGGCTCCCTCATGCCTGTAAAATCATGGCAGGATAGAGAAGAGTAGTGTAACGATTGTAACAAGGTCAGTCAGATAGACGTCAAAGAATATGAGTTCCCTGATTGGGCCTGTTAATCAATTGTCAGGTGTCCTGTTCACTCTGAGAGCTGACTCTGAGGAAGATGGATTAGTGTCAAGGATTCTCCATATGTTAATAAAGGGTGACTTGGACATGGTATACTGGCCTCTGTGGAGTTATTTCAGTGGTGATGAGAGAAAAGCGCACTCCGAAAGAAATTCATGTGCAACAGTCAGCTTTGAGTTGGGTTAAGCATTTTTGTCATCATGCCGTTATTTGGGAAGCTTAACTCATTCGATTCTGACATTAAAGACTGGGCCCAGTATGTAGAAAGAATGTTATTTGTTGCTGGAAAATTTCATTGGAGCAGATGAGCAGCAACAAATAATTCCCTTGACAGCTTGTGGACACACAGCTTTTCAGGTTATTAGGAGCCTGACTTTCCCTGAAGCACCAGATACCAAAACCTTTCAAGAGTAGGTGGATTTGGTTAAGGAATATTACAACTCCATACCTTCTCTATTCTGAGACTATCAGTTTTATTCGGCAATTCAAGAACCAGGGGAATCCATATCGAGATTTTTGACGAGGTTAAGACAACTGGCAGAGGCATGTGACTTTGGTTTAATGCTTACTGAAATACTGAGAGACTGTTTGGTATGTGGGATTAATGACGTAACCATTCAAAAGCGTCTACTAGCTGAAGCCCATCTGGACTTCAAACAGGCACCACAATTCGCTTTATTGTTGGGGAATGAGGCAAAAGTTGCAGTTTATTCTGATGGAAATGGAGACTGCACACCATGGAAAGTCCATCTACATCTGGTTTCGAACTACATCTGGTAGAATTGCTTAGCAACATCCAAATCAGAACCAATCAAAATAAACGTCTGGTTAAATGGTCAACATTTCTAATGAAGGTCGATACCAGACACTTCAGTGATGACAAAAACATCTTTAACAAACTTTGCTCTGGATTCCAACACTGACCTTTGTGCAAAATCTCAGCTAGACTGAGAGGTTATACCAGGGAACCTTGACAGATTAAGGATATAACTTTGGTTATGGTCTCTATGAGAAGTATCTGGTTCAGTTCCCGTTGACTGTAGTAAAAGGCTTGGCCCCAAGCTTGATGTGATGAAATTGGTTGAGATTCATCTCCATTGGCTCAACATTTTTCGATTAGAAAATGGCTGCCTGAATGAAGTCCAAATTAAAACACCAGAAGTTTTTAGGAAGTTCTAGGCACTATTAGAGGAGATAAGGCCACCTTGCGTGGCGACCAGGAAACAAATCCACGATTCTACAAGGCCCATACAGTTCCATTTACCTATGGTAAAACTAGAGACAGGAATCAGAAGGCTTGAAAACGAAAGAATCATCAAACCGGTCCAGTTTGCTGTAATATCGACCTTGAAGCCTAATTGGTCAGTTCGCCTTTGCGGGGATTTTAAATGAACGGTAAACAGCTTTTCACAGCTGGATAATTACCCTGTCCCTCACATAGGCCTCATCTTCCGCCTAGGAACCCTCCAATCACAAGGGATGAACTCAGATTTCTCCAGCTTCCTCATTTCCCCTCCTCCCACCTTATCTCAGTCCCAACCCTCAGACTCAGCACCACCTTCTTGACCTGCAATCTTCTTCCCAATCTCTCTGCCCCCACACCCTCTCCGGCCTATCACCCTCACCTTAAACTCCTTCCCACCTATCGCATTCCCAACGCCCCTCCCCCAAGTCCCTCCTCCCTACCTTTTATCTTAGCCTGCTCGGCACACTTTCCTCATTCCTGAAGAAGGGCTTATGCCCGAAACATCGATTCTCCTACTTCTTGGATGCTGCCTGACCTGCTGCGCTTTCCAGCAACACATTTTTCAGCTCTGATCTCCAGCATCTGCAATCCTCACTTTCTCCTAGGTCTACTTAATGAGACAAGCAAGTGCCACTCATAGCTTCAGGCCGAATTCAGCGGTGGGCTCTAATAGTAACTGCGAACAATTACAAGTTGGAATACTGTCTGGGAGGCCAAGTAGAAAATGCAGATGCATTGAGCCACCTCCCGCTGGCAGATACACCACTGGAAGAGTCCATTATGGTTTTAAATTTTCTGGGCAGACTTCCAGTCACAGCTGACAAAATCAGGCTTTGGACACAGGAAGATCCGATCTTGACAAAACTAAAATATCTGATGGTGATGGGGGAACCTGAAGGGTTTTCACAACCAGAGACCAGATGACGGTAGAGGATGGTGCACTGTCACAGGGAAACAAGGATAATTATCCTGCGCAAAGGCCGCTGCCAGATACTGGCTGAAATCTACCAGGGTCATCCAGGTGTTTCCAAAATGAAGAGATTGGCAAGATGTTATGTCTGGTGGCCAGGACTGGATGCAGACATAGCCATGGTGGTAGGGCAGTACCCAGCTTATCAACAAGGACAAAACTTACTACCAGCAGCAAGATTTTTTTTAATTTTAAAAATGTACTTTACTCATAAATTATTTTGATATTTATAAAATTGGTGATGCCATACATACGTATACATTCCATTTCTTTACATACAGAGATCGGAATTAATCATTCGTATATACAGGTCTGTGTGTTTACCATCCATATATTTAGCTGAGGCGTCAGCGGAGCCCACTTACTGAGTAGGCCCCCTGTTCTTCTTTGGCTGGCAGACGTTACACGGTGGTCTTTCCCCACTGCACCTTGGCGGCAGCTGCCCCAAGCTTTAGCGCATCCCTCAACATGTAGTCCTGGACCTTGGAATGTGCCAGTCCGCAACACTCAGCCAGGGTCAGCTTCTTCACCTGGAAGATCAACAGGTTTTGGACAGACCGAAGAGCGTCTTTGACCGAGTTGATGATCCTCCAAACACAGTTGATGTTCATCTTGGTGTGCGACCCGGGTAACAGACCGTAGAGCATGGAGTCCCGCGTCATGGAGCTGCTCGGGACGAACCTTGACAAACATCACTGCATTCTTCTCCAGACTTGCTTTGCGTAGGCACATTCCAGAAGGAGGTGTGTGACAGTCTCATCCCCCCCGCAATCGCTTCGAGGGCAGCTTGTGGTGCGGCAGAGATTCCAGGCGTACATAAAGGATCTCACAGGCAGAGCCCTTCTCACCACCAGCCAAGCCATGTCTTGGTGCTTGTTGGAAAGTTCTGGTGATGAGGCATTCTGCCAAATGACTGACAGTCTGCCCATTGAACCGCTCAACAGGATCCACCTCTCCTTTTCCCAAAAGGTCTCAAGGACACTACGTGCTGACCACTTCCTGATGGATTTGTAGTCAAAAGTGCTTCTATCATCAGCAGCATCTCCACTTCATGGGAATGGCAGAGTAAACCCTGCACTCAATTGCACGTCAACTATGCAGGCCCTTGCATGCGCTCAGTGTTCTTAGACATTGTGGATACCTACTCAAAGTACATCGAGTTCATTCAGCAGACACAAGGACAATGATAGAAAAACTGTGCACATCCTTTCCATTTTCGGACTCCTGAAAATGTTGGTCACAGATAATAGGCCATTGTTTACCAGCAGGGATTTTGAATATTTCCTAAGGTCCAATGGGTTTCAACATATAAGGACAATTCCGTACTGTGCATCATCCATTATGTGACAGAAGGAGCAGTCCAAACTTCAAAGGCAAGCCTAAAAAAAAGCCTACAGCTTCACTAGATACAAAACGGTCTCAGTTCCTATTTGATTATAGGACCACTGCTCATGCAAAATCAAGGATAGCTCCAACAGAGTTGCTAATGGAGAGAAGATTCCACACCAGTTAAAATCTGATCTTCCCAGACATAGGGGAGAGGGGGAAACAGCATGAGGAAGCCAGTGCCAAACTCCAGAGTCCATGAAGCAAAAGAGACAGTTTACTTCATGAAAGGAGATTTGTCGGAACTAGGGGATTAACTCTGCATGGATAAGAGGCATTGTCGCCATGAGGTCAAGTCCAGCGATGTATAAACTTTGAGTAGGGGCAACAGTCCTGACCATGTGAGAGTTTCAAACTCACAAATAGAGTGGGAGCAAAATGCACTCGGCTCCTCAACAGCCTTATTGACTGTTCCAGAACTCACGCTTTCTCCCCGTGCATCAAGCTTTGAGGATATGTAGAATCTGAAATGGACATGGCAGTGACGCCACCTCAACACCTTTGCCACCAATAAACATTGAACATTACAGCACAGTACAGGACCTTCGGCCCTCAATGTTGTGCCGATCTGTGAAACCAATCTGAAGCCCATCTATCCTACACTATTCCATTCTCGTCCATATGTCTATCCAATGACCACTTAAATTCCCGTAAAGTTCGTGAGCCTACTACTGTTGCAGGCAGTGCATTCCACCCCCCCCCCCTACTTCTCTCTGTATAAAGAACCTACTGCTGACATTTGTCCTATATCTATCACCCCTCAATTTGAAGCTATGCCACCTCGTGCTAGCTATCACCATCCAAGGAAAAAGGCTCTCACTGTCCATCCTATCTAACCCTCCGATTATCTGTATGTCTCAATTAAGTCATCAAACCAGTCCAGTTTACTCTCAACCTTCTTCTCTCTCACAAAAGCAGCCTCAAGTCCCTCAACATTCCTCATAAGACTTTCCCTCCATACCAGGCAACATCCTAGTAAATCTCCTACATAGAACATAGAACATAGAACAATACAGCACAGAACAGGCCCTTCGGCCCACGATGTTGTGCCGAACTTCTAACCTAGATTAAGTACCCATCCATGTACCTATCCAAATGCCGCTTAAAGGTCGCCAATGATTCCGACTCTACCACTCCCACGGGCAGCGCATTCCATGCCCCCACCACTCTCTGGGTAAAGAACCCACCCCTAACATCTCCCCTATACCTTCCACCCTTCACCTTAAATTTATGTCCCCTTGTAACACTCTGTTGTACCCGGGGAAAAAGTTTCTGACTGTCTACTCTATCTATTCCTCTGATCATCTTATAAACCTCTATCAAGTCACCCCTCATCCTTCGCCGTTCCAACGAGAAAAGGCCGAGAACTCTCAACCTATCCTCGTACGACTTCCTCTCCATTCCAGGCAACATCCTGGTAAATCTTCTCTGCACCCTCTCCAAAGCTTCCACATCTTTCCTAAAGTGAGGCGACCAGAACTGCACACAGTACTCCAACTGTGGCCTAACCAAAGTCCTGTACAGCTGCAACATCACTTCACGACTCTTGAATTCAATCCCTCTGCTAATGAACGATAATACTCCATAGGCCTTCTTACAAACTCTATCCACCTGAGTGGCAACCTTCAAAGATCTATGTACATAGACCCCAAGATCCCTCTGTTCCTCCACCTGACTAAGAACCCTACCATTAACCCTGTATTCCGCATTCTTATTTGTTCTTCCAAAATGGACAACCTCACACTTGGCAGGGTTGAACTCCATCTGCCACTCCTCAGCCCAGCTCCTCTGAATCCTTTCCAAAGCTTTCACATCCTTCCTATAATGCGGTGACCAGAACTGCACACAATACTCCAAGAGCAGTCACACCAGAGTTTTGTATAGCTGCAGCATGACTGCATGCTTCCAAAACTTGATCCCTCTACTAATAAAAGCTAACACACTATATCCCTTCTTAACAGCCATATCAACCTGGGTGGCATCTTTGAGGATCTACAT
Organism: Chiloscyllium plagiosum; assembly: GCF_037043375.1. Classification (NCBI taxonomy): domain Eukaryota; kingdom Metazoa; phylum Chordata; class Chondrichthyes; order Orectolobiformes; family Hemiscylliidae; genus Chiloscyllium; species Chiloscyllium plagiosum. Next base: position 76,061,772 of record NW_028270151.1, read on the forward strand.
ACATGGACATCAAGATTTCTCTGCTCATCTACACTACCAAGAATCTTACCATTAGACCATCTGCCTTCCTGTTACTCCTTCCAAAGTGAATCACCTGACACTTTTTCTGCATTAAACTCCATTTGCCACCTCTCAGCCCAGCTCTGCAGCTTATCTATGTCCCTCTGTAACCTACAACATCCTTCTGCACTATCCACAACTGCACTGACCTTAGTGTCATCTGCAAGTTTACTAACTTATCCTTCTACACCCTCATCCAGGTTGTTTATAAAAATGACAACTGGCAGTGGACTCAAAACAGATCCTTGGGGTACATCACTAATAACTGAACTCCAGGATGAACATTTCCCATCAACTACCACTCTCTTTCTTCTTTCAGCTAGCCAATGACTGATCCAAACCACCAAATTGCCCTCAATCCCATGCCTCCGTATTTTGTGCAGTAGCCTACCATGGGGAACCTTATCAAATGCCTTACTGAAATCCACATACGCCACATTTGCAGCTTTACCCTCATCCACCTGTTCGGTCACCTTCTCAAAGAACTCAATAAGGTTTGTGAGACTTGATCTACCCTTCACAAAACCGTGCTGACTATCCCTAATCAACTTATTCCAAACGAGATGAGATAAATCCTATCTCTTATAACCTTTTCCAACACTTGACCCACAATCGAAGTAAGGCTCACTGGTGTATAATTACCAGGGTTGTCTCTACTCCCCTTCCTGAACAAGAGAACAACATTTGCTATCCTCTAGTCTTCTGGTACTATTCCTGTAGACAATGATGACATAAAGATCAAAGCCAAAGGCTTGGCAATATCCTCCCTGGCTTCCCAGAAAACCCTAGGATAGATCCCATTGTGGGTGGCATGGTGGCACCCATGCTGTTGCCTCACAGTGCCAGGGACCTGGTTTCAATTCCCACCTTGCGTGACTGTGTGGCGTTTGCACGTTCTCCCCATGTCTGTGTGGGTTTCCTCTGGGTGCTCTGATTTCTTCCCACAGTTCAAAGATGTGGAGGTTTGGTGAATTGGCCATGTTAAATTGCCCATAACATTAGGTGCATTAGTCAGGAGGTAAATATAGGGTAGAGGACTGGGTCTGGATGGGTTACTCTTTAGAGGGTTGGTGTGGACTTGTTAGGCTGAAGGGCCTGTTTCCATACTCAAAGTTTGTGAGAAGATTTGTAGCTTGGATGCTCGTTGTCTGAGTGTGTCTACAGATGCCTAAGGGAAAGACAACAGAACGAGGACATGCCGCAACCCAAAGGACTAGCCACACTACCATACATCAAGAACATCTCTGAAATGACAGCCAGACTACTGCGACCACTAGGACTTATAACAGCACACAAACCAACAGCCACTCTCAGACAACAACTCACCAGAACGAAGGACCCGATACCCAGCATGAGCAAAACTAATGTAGTGTACAAAATCCCATGCAAGGACTGCACAAAACACTATATAGGACAAACAGGAAGACAGCTAACGATCCGCATCCACGAACATCAACTAGCCACGAAACGACACGACCAGCTATCCCTAGTAGCCACACACGCAGACGACAAGCAACATGAATTTGACTGGAACAACACTACCATTATAGGGCAAGCGAAACAAAGAACAGCCAGGGAATTCCTAGAAGCATGGCACTCATCCACAAACTCCATCAACAAGCACATAGACCTGGACTCAATATACCGGCCACTACAGCGGACAGCTGAAACTGACAACCGGAAGCGGCAGGGACAGGCCACTATAAATGCCGGAGGAAACACCACAGAAGCGCTTCACAGGAGACTCCCAAGCACTGAGGATGTCACCTAGACAGGGGACGAAACGTTTGCAACAAAAACTTCCAGCTCGGCGAACAGAACCACAGCTGTTTCCATACTGTAGAAAATTTAATCTAATCCTATTTGGCCCAGGGGATTTATCTATTTTCGCACTTTCCAGAATTTCTAACACCTCTTCCTTGTGAACCTCAATCCCATCAAGTCTTATAGTCTGTTTCTCAGTATTCTCCTTGACAACATTGTCTTTTTCCAGTGTGAATACTGACAAAAAACATTCATTTAGCACTTCCTCTATCTCATCTGACTCCATGCACAACTTCCCACTACTGTCCTCGATTGGCCCTAATCTTACTCTCGTCATTCTTTTATCCCTTATATACCTAGAGAAAGCTTTAGGGTTTTCTCTGATCCTCTCCGCCAACAACTTCTCATGTTCCCTCCTTGCTCGTCTTAGATCTCCCTTTAGGTCTTTCCTGGCTACCTTCTAGCTCTCAATTACCCCAGCTGAGCCTTTACATCTCATCCAAACATAAGCCTTCTTCTTCCTCTTGACAAAAGATTCAACTTCTTTAGTAAACCACAGCTCCTGCACTTGACAACTTCCTCCCTGTCTGACAGGTACGTACTTAACAAGGACACACAGTAACTGTTCCTTGAATAAGCTCCACATTTCTATCATGCCCATTCCCTGCAGTTTCCTTTCCCATCCTACGCATCCTAAATCTTGTCTAATTGCATCGTACTTGTCTTTCCCCCAGCTGTAACTCTTCCCCTCTGGTGTATACCTATCCCTTTTGCAGCACTAAATTAAACATAACTGAATTGTGGTCACTATCACCAAAGTGTTCACCGACCTGGCCAGGTTCATTACCCAATACCAAAAACTGACCCATGTAAACTACTTGAACTATAGTCAATATTTGGGAAGTTGAAGTCCCCCATAACAACTGCCCTGTCACCCTCAGTCCTATCGAGAATCATCTTTGCTATCCTTTCCTCTAAATCTCTGGAACTATTTGGAGGCCTAGAAAACTCCCAAGAGGGTGACCTCTCCTTTCCTGTTTCTAATCTCAGCCCATACTACTTCAATTGATTAGACTTCAAACATCTTCTCTGCAGGCGTAATACTGTCCTTGACTAACAATGCCACACCCCTACTTCTTTTTCCATCTTCTCTGTTCTTACTGAAACATCTAAATCCCGGCACCTGCAACAACCATTCCTGTCCATGCTCTACCTGAAGAAGAGAATGATTTTTTTTCCGAGATGCTTCAAGAGCAAGCACAAGAAATGAGCTACTGTGCCTTACATGCAGTCCATATCAGAGGCCAAGTTGGAGGAATTTGACCCGGTGCCAAAACACGCCAGAAGAAGTCACAACAGAAAGAACCAGCCTATGTCCTCAGACTCAAATGGGGAGGGTTGTAGTGATGATAATGAGATCAGCCAGATGGACCTCACAGAATATGAGTTCCCTGATTGGGGCTGTTAATCTGGTCCAATTTGGGAGCCCTGGCTGATAGATGTAAACAGGAATGTCAGAGGTTCTGTTCATTCTGAGAGCTGGTTCTGAGGGAGCTGGATCAATGTCAAGGACTCCCCACATGTAAATAAGTGGTGACTCAGTGATGGGGTAGCAGCCGTTTAAAGTTATTTCAGGTGGGTTGGCAAGTGGGCATGTCAATGATGGAAGGGCACCCTAATTTATGTGTTCACATATCCATTTTCCCATCTGCAGATGGCCCTTAAAATTCAGTCTGTAGAATCTTATAGCATTAGAAGGAGAACATGTGGCCCGTTGGAAAACTAACTAATACAGCAGTTGCCACTCTACTGCTGTAAATTAACCATACTGCAAACATTTTTAGAATATATTTCTTTATTTGCTAAGTTACAAGTCAACCTGTTTCTACTACCCTTTCAGGCAGTCGTAATCTCAGTTAAACAATAACCAAATTAATCAGGTAACAGTGTGTTAAAGGGATGCTGTGGCTAAAGAGAAAATCTTAATGTCTCTTTGTAAGTGTTCTAAGTATTTATTATTTCAATGCCTTCCACCTCTGTAATTAATGACTTAATTAATATGCAATTAACACATATTACTGTGCATAAATAGACTTTCTCAACACTACCCCTGTCCTGTTCTGGGTTCCTGCTTTTCTCAACAGTGCCATATCAACATCCAATGCCTTTCACTATTTTGCATGCTTATATATGTCACATACATGGTAAGTTCTCAACTGAGTGAAAGCAAGTTTTTAATTTACATTAGTTGATGCTATTTCTGGCACTTTAGAGTAATTCCTCATTGTCACAACATTGTTGACATGTTTCTATCTGACATTGTGTGTTATGGCTAATTGTCTGAAAATATGATTCTAAGTGATTCGTGGCATCCAGATTTATTTGAGACGACATCTGTTCAGATTATCTTTCGCAAGAGTAATAATTTTCATGCTCCCCTTCCACAAAAATAAGAGTTTTAGTTTAGATACAGGTTGTTCTGCTATAATGTGCGTTTGTCAGCATGAATTGGCTATAACGCGATTGATGAATTGTGGACATTGTTTGGATAATGCAAACTTTCTACTGAATGAGCATAGAGATTTTCTATTAGCGATATTGTACAGCGCGATTCTCAATGGCGTGAGGTCACAGAAGAACACAACTGTCGCATTATAGCAGAATGAGCTGTATAAGGAAAATCCTTGTAATACAGATACAGAACTGGCTCAAAGGTAGAAGACAGAGGGTGGTGGTGGAGGGTTGTTTTTCAGACTGGAGGCCTGTGACCAGTGGAGTGCCACAAGGATCAGTGCTGGGTCCTCTACTTTTTGTCATTTACATAAATGATTTGGATGTGAGCATAAGAGGTACGCCAAATGACGCCAAATTTGGAGGTGTAGTGGACAGCAAAGAGGGTTACCTCAGATTACAACAGGATCTGGACCAGATGGGCTAATGGGCTGAGAAGTGGTAGATGGAGTTTAATTCAGATAATTGTGAGGTGCTGCATTTTGGGAAAGCAAATCTTAGCAGGACTTATACACTTAATGGTAAGGTCCGAGGGAGTGTTGCTGAACAAAGAGACCTTGGAGCACAGGTTCATAGCTCCTTGAAAGTGGAGTCGCAGGTAGATAGGATAGTGAAGAAGGCGTTTGGTATGTTTTTCTTTATTGGTCAGAGTATTGAGTACAGGAGTTGGGAGGTCATGTTGCGGCTGTACAGGACATTGGTTAGGCCACTGTTGGAATATTGCGTGCAATTCTGCTCTGCTTCCTATCGGAAAGATGTTGTGAAACTTGAAAGGGTTCAGAAAAGATTTACAAGGATGTTGCCAGGGTTGGAGGATTTGAGCTATAGGAAGAGGCTGAACAGGCTGGGGCTGTTTTCCCTGGAGCATCGGTGGCTGAGGAGTGACCTTATAGAGGTTTACAAAATTATGAGGGGCATGGATAGGATGAATAGGCAAAATCTTTTCCCTGGGGTCAGGGAGTCCAGAACTAGAGGGCATAGGTTTAGGGTGAAAGGGGAAAGATATAAAAGAGACCTAAGAGTCAACTTTTTCACGCAGAGGGTGGTACATGTATGGAATGAGCTGCCAGAGAAATTGGTGGAGGCTGGTACAATTGCAACATTTAAGAGGCATTTGGATGGGTATATGAATAGGAGGGGTTTGGAGGAATATGGGCCTGGTGCTGGCAGCTGGGACTAGATTGGGTTGGGATATCTGGTCGGCATGGACAGGTTGGACTGAAGGGTCTGTTTCCATGCTGTACATCTCTATGACTCTATGACTTCCCAATTCCTTTTCTCAAATACTTTGCTGTTTGCTTTTTCATGAAAAAAGTGTTTTTCTTGATTTCTATGATTTCAAATGTCACAGATGTTTACAATATCCATCTCGGGGGTGTCCAATGTAATAATGACACGGCATAATTGGCTGTTCTCACCATCAATGGGAGCACCATTGTTCAGGAGCAGTGGATAGTGTATAATCTGAAGACTTCCTAATGAGATTCGAGGGTATAGTTTGGAACTTCTTTTGAGACTTACTGCGTTGAATTTTCTCATCTTTCATCGAAAGTTTACTATTCGTTCCTTTGAGATAGTCCACTTGAGATTAAAGAGGCATAGCTGATTTTTTGGAGTCTATTAGGACCTCAACACTCCTGCCCTATCGGTGGCTCAGTGGTTAGCACTGCTGCCTCGCAGCACCAGGCACCCGGGTTCAATTCTAGTCTCAAGTGACTGTGTGGAGTTTGCACATTCTCCCCGTGTCTGCATGGGTTTCCTCCAGATACTCTGATTTCCTCCCACAGTCCAAAGGTGTGCAGGTTAGGGTGAATTAGCCATGCTCGATTGTCTCTAGTGTTCAGGGATGTGTAGGTTAGTCAGGGGTAAATATAGGGTAGGGGAATGGGTCTGGGAGGGTTACTCTTAGGAGGGTCGGTGTGGACTTGTTGGGCCGAAGGGCATGTTTCCATGCTGTAGGGATTCTACCCAACCCAACACAATCTAACTGCCACTGCCACCTTTACCACCCTCATCAACTAATTTCCCACCTCAAATACTTCAATGAGAGAGGCAGGCAAAACTGGAGCTTTTGATTGGGAGAACTAGATAGAGAGTTGTAATCTCTTTACACAGAGTGTAAAGGAGGCCAGAGGATAAATTCCCATCATTGGATGTTTGCTCATCATTCCTACCCCCTTATGTAACTGCATTTGAATAAGGCTTTTCTGGTGATTGACCAACTTTGATGTTCATTCACGTCAACCCAGCTTCTTTACCTTCTGCCTAGCTCAGCACTGTTTACCTTAACCTTTATGGGGATTGCCTGCAGAGAAGCATATTCCTGGTGACCAATGCTCCCTGTGAGCTGTACAGCCATGCAACTGCTTGGAAATCCACCACATTATCCTTCAACATATGAATGCCACTCTTGATTAAGTATACCATGCACAAAACTCAGAGGTCCACGCAGGAACAACTAAAATGAGTGGAAACATTGCTGGTGACCCATTGTCCAAATTCTAATTACCAGCATCAACAGCCTAAAGCTTCATTGTAGGATGTGTATTTTTATGCTATAAAAATGTTTTGCAAACTAACACAAATAACATGCAGATGACAAGAAAAAGTGAACCACATTTGCATCCCTAAAAACTCAAAATCTTCTAAACCCCTCTACAAATTTTTATGATTATTCATAAGTAACACTGATGGACAGAATTTGTTCTTAAGCAAAGATTATTGCCTGGCTGTGATTTTACCTTCTTACATAAGATTGCTTGATGGTCGAAGAGGAAGACTATCATGTCTTTGCTCTTGCCTTGTGGCTTCATGATCACAATTAATTCACCACTTTGGATTAGTTCAGAGCTACGTTCCAAAAGATCTTCTCCCTAACAGAAAGAAATCTATGAGGACCACTTTCCCATAATAGTTAGCACACAACATGTCATTTTACATTGAAGAATAGAGACTGAATCAACCAAAGGTTTCAACTAAATGCATATTATACAGAAGAAAGTTTGTAAAATGATTTTGGATTATTTGTATTTTTTTTCAAAATATTAGGGTCTAAATTCAAGGATATATTGTCAATGTTAACTCAAGTGCTGACATAAAGTCTTACAAGTCATGAATGTGAGGTATGAATTGCATCTCTGTCTCTCTCAGGCTTTTTCCTCTGGATGAAATGGTTGTTGGCAATCACCAACAATTTTACCATCATTGCTAAGTAAAAAGTGAAGCATTAATTGAAAAATAAGGAGCCAATGTGAATGTGTGAGAAAGTGATTGATGGCTGAGGAAAATACGGATGCCTGAGGTTGCAATGTTTTGGTATTTATGAAGAAGGAAAGCAATGTAATAATTAATTAAACAGGTGTCAAAAGCATGGCTAAGAATTTCAGTGGCACAGTGATCAAAGGTAGAGAATATTTAATACCATTAGGCTTTCTTGACGATATTCAAGCTCCAGTGGGATACCAAGGTTAACATCTCTTTATTTACTCTGGGGGAGTGGTAGGAGAGGGAATTGAAGCATCGACAATTGATCACAGTTTGTGTTAATGGCCTAAAACAAAGCTTTGATATTCCCAGTGTTAAAACTTGAAGGATGTTGTGACACATCCATGTTTTGATCTCAGTAAGACAGTCTGATGACATGGTGTCAGTTACCAGATTAGGAGACATAGTGGAGGAATAGAACTAAAGTGAAATAACAAATTAGGTAAAGAAACAGGTCGATAGAAGTAAAGTGACAGACATTGAAAGGGATATTTCAACAAACACAGATCGCATTCATTCCAACAAGAAAGAAAAAGTCCAAGGAAAGGACCCACTATCCATGGTTAAATAAAACATTTAAAAGTAATACCAAGCCAGAAGAAAAAGCATGTAATTATGCATAGAACTGTGGCCAGTCAGAAGATTGGGCAGTTTATTTTAAAATAAACAATTGGCTAAAAAGTTATGAAAGCACATCAGTGTAAAAAACACTTAGTAATAGTTACTTCAAATACTTAATAAAGAACAGTTAATAGAATGAATGGGGCTCCTATAAAAAAGTGAGTTTGATAAATTTATAATGGAAAATGAGGAAATAGGAAATGAATTGAGCAGATATTTTGAACTAGCTTTCACAATAGAGGACCTAGCAACATCGCAGAAATAGCTATAAACAGGAAATGGAATGGAAGGAGGAACTCAAAAAAAATTAGAGTCATTGGGGTACTGAGAAAGTAGTTGAGTCTGCAAGGTTAAAATATCCCCCAGGACCCTGATGGACTTCATCCTAGGTATTAAAAGAAGTGACTAGTTAGACAGTTAATGCAATGGTAATTTTTTAATGACCTGGATTTTGGGATAATTCCATTAGAACGGGAAATAGGAAGTATAAGTCCTTTATTGAAAAAGGAGGAAGGCAGAAAGGAGAAAACTACAAGCCAATAGTTGAACATCTGTCAAAAGGAAAAAGGAGAATCATTCAATCTACCATACATAGACTTCCAGAAGGCATTTTATAAGGTGCTACATCAAAGGTCGTTGTAGAAAGTAAAAGCTCATGGTGTAAAGATAACATTTGGTATGGATAGGAAATTCTCTGGCTAATAGGTGCCGAGAGTATGTGTAAATGGGACATTTTCTGGTTGACAAATTGTGCCACATTCCAGTGCTATGGCCTCAACATATTTCCATTTCTATGAGTGATTTGGATGAAAGGACAGGGAATGAGGACAGAAGAACACCTCATCTTCTGCCTTGGGACCCTCCAACCACACGGCATTAATGTCGACTTCACCAGTTTCATCATCTCCCCTCCCCCCACCTTATCCAAGATCCAACCCTCCAACTCAGCACCATCCTCTTGAACTGTCCGACCTGTCCATTTTCCTTCCCACCAATCTGCTCCTCCCTCCCCTCTGACCTATCACCATTACCCCCCACCTGCATCTCCCTCTCGCCTTCCCAACTACCTTCTTTATCTCTCAGCCCCCTTGCCCCCCAACATTGCATTCCTGATGAAGGGTTTATGCCCGAAATGTCGATTCTCCTGCTCTTTGGATGCTGCCTGACCTGCTGTGCTTTTCCAGTGCCAATAACACAACAATAAATGGGAAAGGTATGAAGACAACATCAGGACGCTGCAAAAGGGTGTGGTTAACTGAATCGGTAAAGGTGTGGCAAATGAAGCATATTGTAGGGAAATGCGAAACTGTCCATTTTGGCAGGAAGAATAAGAAATAAACATATTACGTATGAGAGATAAGAGATTGCAGAGCTCTAGAATGCAGAGATGTCTGGACATCCTAGTGTGAAAATCATATGAAGATACAGAAGGTATTAAGTAAAGCTAGTAGAATGGTATTTATTGTAAGGGGTGTTGAATACAAAAATAGATGTGTTGCTTCACTTATATAGGTCATTCTTGAGAACATATCTAGAGTTCTGTGCAATGTATTGATCTTTTTTAAGGAAGAAGGTAAATGTGTTGAAAACACTTCAGTGAGCATTTATTAGATTAATATCTGGAATAGGCAAACTGTCTTGTGAGGGGAAGTTGGTTTGTATCTGCTGGCATTTAGAAGAATAGGAAATGCTTTATTCAAGGCAAAGTGGTTCCAGAGAAGTCTTCAAAAGGTGCATGTGGAAAATATGTTTACAGGATCTAGTTGGCTGATGGATGCGTCATAATTATCTTAAAATTTACAGTCTTCAGATCTGTGGGAATTAAGATAGTGACTACAACAGTAGTAAAAATAGGTAGAAGCTGATGTGTGGTTTGGTGGGAATAGGATATGATAGGCAGAACTGAGACGATAACTAAGTAGGTTCTCTTGTGACAGGTAGATATATGTAACATTGAAGAATGGTAAGTTTGCAAATTAATGAGAGATCTAATGTAAGGGTTTTGTGAGTATGGGAAGACAAAGCAATGTGGTTGGTATTAGATGGTGAAGAAGACTTTTCAATGATTAGAGTTTGGGGGTGATTGACTGAGTCACTCTGCATCTGTGTAAATAATCTTTTGTAATAGTGAGAGTGACTGTCGGAGGTAAAAGAAATGAAAGGGGAGGGGATTGGTTGAAGTTAATAAATGTTTGCAACGACGATTGATGTTGAGGTACATGATGGATGTCAGGGTTACCAAGTTGACATGAGCCTTCATAGGAACGTGGAATGGAGTTTACAAGGTTGACTAAAGGGATAGTTAGCAAAAGGTGCTGAAAGGTATGATATGGTGATAGTTATAATTTTGTGACTGGTGTCACATTGGAATGGTAAATGTTGGAAGGTACACTGATTCAGTATGCTTGAGGATAAGAATAAAAAATGGGACACATGCCATGTTTAAGTGATGATTAGTATAACAATAGTTCTTCCTTTGGTAAGTTTGTGTATTTGCAAAGGTTTTATTCAGTTTGTCAAGATGGAGGGAAGCAGTCAATAGGAGCAAAGGTGAAGGCCTTGAAAGAGTTGAGTAGGATAGGGAAAAGTTAGAGGTGACTCTGAGGAATGTGCTGGATGAGATTTTCACTCGGAGTAACAGAGATTGTGAGAGTCAAGTGCCATTTTCCAAAACAAATGATAGCGAAAGGCAACAGAAGACAGGGGATCATTGGGAAGGTTTTAATTCTTAGGTGGTGCTAACAAGGATGGTACATATAAGGAGCAATCGGGGCAGCTATATTATCTGAGCGAAGGCATTGATTGATTGATGTTAAGCAAGTGGTAAGCAAGTGAATGATGAACATGCAGTTTTTAGTCCTTGATTCAGTCAGGACTGAAAAAAATTGAAGAAGTGTTATTACAGATTATGAAATTAGATTAATGTAGATTCATGTATAAAATGATATTGATTAATGTGCACAATAATCTCAATGAGAATGAAAATAAATGCATTCATATAGTATTAGTTATATACTAATTTATAAAAGGGAAATAACAAAATTAATCTTACTCAAGAGAAGGGATTAAAAAGTAAAGAAGATTAGGAGGAGTAAGATTTATTGACTCATCCCAGTTAGTACCTTCCAATTCATAACGGTATTCTGCCACCTCGGGAGCTTATCAAGATTTTCAATTCGTCTCTTGCGTTCATTAATCACATTGGCAATATTCTTCATTGCTGTTGTGGCAGAACCTACGTTTTTGTAATCCCTCAATGAATGGAGAAGTGACAATTAGTATATTGTATGTCTCAGATGTTGAAAGTATTTTTATATTTATGGATAATGTGAAAAAATGGACGATATTGAACTGTTTGGACACTTTCTGATGTCACATCTTTTCAGAAATGAAGTCTACCTTTTAATATGGGCAGTGATCTACCTGCTGATTACTGAACTTTCAGCTAGTTAAGAGTTGGGTGTTGATGCCCTAATTGCTGGAAAGCTCAGCTTTGTAAAAATATACTTTGGGGGCCTATATGCAGGTGATTGCCTCACAAAGCTTTTCTGTTTTCAGAGACTTAGACCTAGAAAGAAAGAAAACTTCAGAAGCTGCAAATCCTTTTCTGTCTCTCTAAATTGAAGTTCATAGAAATCTGAGAAAAGTTTCTAAATATCAGTACTTCTGAATACTTTATAAACACTGAAAAACTGAACTGTGACCACTTTCCAAAGGTATGGACCCAGCTTGATTTCATTTTGGAACTGAAGACCTTCATCAGTCAATAACTATCAAGCATTTGCTATCGATGACAAGAAACCTAATGGACTCTCAGAATTCATCAAATTCTATCCTTCGTTTTTGGACCTATGACCAACAGAGGTTTACTTTTGACCCTTTTTCACATTAAATTAACTGCAGAGTCTGTGGTCTTTTGTGTTGTGTGTCTGTATGAGATTAAAAGGGGATATAATTCTAATCCCAAATTATAACTTAGATATTAACCATTGTTTATACTTGCTTTTAGAGATAGGTTTTGCTTTTTAATAAACAGATTATTTTGAGTTCCTTTTAAAAGCCATATGAAAGTCACTTTTATCCTGGATAGTAGTACAAAAGGACAAAAAAAAATTGGCAGCTGTTTTGGTGATTGAATCAAAGCTTTTATCCAAATGGTGAGCCCGAGAATTGTGGGGCTTGATTGTTATAACCATTTTGAAAAACAAATTGAGTGACAACAGTGAGGTAGACAATTACCTTTACATCTACTGCACAACAATGCCCGGAATATTGAGAAACTAAACAAAGCAGTGTCAAATTTGAACAATTTAGTTTGGACTTGCGTTGGCAGATCATGGGAATTGGCACTGGTGTAACACTTCCAGTCTTTGGAATAGTATAAATCATGTTGTTCAGTACAATGAAGATTGTCATCAATGTACAGCATTTGATTTTTTTAAAACTTTGCTTTGATAAAATCTGCTTGGTTCAATTGAAGACGTAGGAGAAAGTGAGGTCTGCAGATGCTGGAGATAAGAGCTGAAAATGTGTTGCTGGAAAAGCGCAGCAGGTCAGGCAGCATCCAGGGAACAGGAGAATGGACATTTCGGGCATAAGCCCTGAAGAAGGGCTTATGCCCGAAACGTCGATTATCCTGTTCCCTGGATGCTGGCTGACCTGCTGCGCTTTTCCAGCAACACATTTTCAGCTCAATTGAAGACGTAAGTGATCAGGAATGCCAACATTGCTTTGCTGAATGCATTCAATGATTGCGATCAGTTCATATTTGTTAAATAAAGCCTGAGCTACAGTAGACAATCCAGTCACTTCAAAGGTAAAGGCATGATTTTTGGTATTTGTCATTTTTTAAAATTCATTGCCGAGGTAATAATAAAAGCCACTGATCAAATGAATCTTTATTAATCAGTTGATCTACAGGTTCAAAGCTGTGAGAATGGTAAGCACAAGCCAAACATGATTTTGAGCCTGTTGCTTTGAAATGAACAGGTCTGGCCTGTCAGATAATGGTAAATCCCATTATATTAATGCATTATGCACATTGTCAGTGATGACTGTTGATGAGTATATTTAGAACCAGAAACGAGCTTGTATTGCTCTGTGAATGCTCTCTCCTACCCCCTCATGTGAATAGTCAATAAGAGATTGTTGCTCACCAGCATGAGGATAGATTTGCCTTTTTTTTAACAACCTCAGCATAATCTCTTTCTGTGGCCTGCACTGTCTCTCATCCATTGGTCATCTCTGAGAGCACCTTGACCTTAAAGGATGAGATCATATATGATTGTGTGGTAAAAATGGAACATCTTACTGTTCCTTTTTAGAAGTTCCATCCAATGTTGTGAAAATAAGCAAAATAATAGGACAGATTTAAATGATCATTCATAAAATTGGATTGAGAATCAAAAATCTAGCTATTAGATTGAATACCAATTGATTACATGGGACTATTCCTTCTGCTGTGATAATAGACTAATGAGCATTTTGATGCTTACATGTGACAGGATTCGGTGGCCTTTTGTAGCTCCATCAGCTGCAATGGGTATTTACAGATTTTCTGCACTGGCATTATCAGAAAGGCATCCAGTGAAAGGTTCAGCATGTGCTGGTGCAGTCGGCAGGTCTCAAAAAATAAGGCATAATCTTGTATCTTCAGGAGTTTACTGACTTCTGAGGCAGCATAAGGGTGGTTGTTGCAGTAATCAGAATAGATCAGGAAACCTTGAGCCTGCAAAGCCAAGAAGAAAGTAACAAACCAAGGCAAGCTCAATTAAAGGAAAAATCTTAGTTGTTTGCATTTAGTATTGAGATAAACTAAGTGTGAACGAAATGCAATCTTGCTGTACACTACAAAGTTGGTTACATAGTGTAATTTGGCCTTCACTGCATATACTTCGTACTTTCTGATGTCTCTGAGAGATTCTTAAAATTGATACATTTTGATGTGTTTGATCAAACCGAAGCAGTAAGAATAGAGTATATTTAAATTTTTGCTTTTCTTTTCAACTTACAGAGATCAAAGTCTTGACAATATTATTTTACCAAGGGTTTCATATAAGCTATAAGCTCCTAGCTATTTCCAGCAGCAACTCCTGTCACTTAAATTGAGTTAAATTTTAAAACTGAGGTGAGCAGACAGTGAGATGTAAGTCAGCCGTTCTGTGTCATACATGATTTACATTTCCTTATTGTCTTGTTTTGAGTGAGACAAAACCCTATACTTTTTATTTACTGTTAAGATGGAATTTACAATGAATAAAAGTAAAGCCAATTTCTCACATTATTGTTCCGTATATGTGACTGATTGGAAACTTCTAAGCAAAGAAAAGTAAGTTTTGTTAGCGACTCCCTGAAACTGTACTTGATCAAACATGGCATTATGGAACCCAAGCAAAACTGGAGTAAATAGAAACGCTCTGCTGTTGGGAGTTATATCTGCCATGTAGGAAGACGCTTGTGGTGGTTGGAGGTCAGTCACCTCAGCTCCAGTACACCTCTGCAGGAGTTGGTCAGGTGAGTGTCTTACGCCAAATCATCTGCAGTTGTTTCATCAATGCCCACCCCCCTATCATAAGGTCAGAAGTGAGGGTGTTCACTGATGGTTGCACAACTTTTAGCATTACTCATGACTCCTTAGGTTCTGGAGTTTGTTGAAATATTCCCATTTGTCTGGATGAGTACAGCTCCAATAAGACACAAGAAGCAAATTAGATTAGATTTTAGATTAGATTACAGTGTAGAAACAGGCCCTTCGGCCCAACAAGTCCACACCGACCCACCGAAGCGAAACCCACCCATACCCCTACATTTACCCTTTACCTAACACTACGGGCAATTTAGTATGGCCAATTCACCTGACCCTGCACATCTTTGTGATGTGGGAGGAAACCGGAGCACCTGGAGGAAACCCACGCAGACACGGGGAGAACGTGCAAACTCCACACAGTCAGTCGCCTGAGGCGGGAATTGAACCCGGGTCTCTGGCGCTGTGAGGCAGCAGTGCTAACCACTGTGCCACCGTGCCGCCCAGCAAGACCTGAGCAATATCCATGTTTGGACTGACAATGACAATAAGCATTCATGCCATACAAATGCCAGCCAGTGACCATCTCCAATAAGTGATGATCTAATCTTGACATTACCTTCATTGAATCACTCACTATCAATATCTGAGAGTTACCACTGACCAGAAAGTGAACTGGACTAGCCTTATAAATATCATGGCTTCAAGAGCAAGTCAGAGGATAGGAATCTTGCTTCAAGTAACTCACCTCCTGACTTCCCACATCCTATCCACCATTTACAATGCACAATTCAGGAGTATGTTGAAATATTCCCACTTGCCTGGATGTGTGCAGCTCCAACAAGACACGAGAAGCTTGACACCATTCAGAGCAAAGAAGCCTGCTTCATTGGTGCAATATCTAAACATTCAGTGCCTCTGCTACCAATATCAGTAGTAACTACGAAGATGCACTGCAGAAAGTCACTAAGGATAACAACATCATCATCTGCAAGTTCCCCTCTAAGCCATTCACCATCCTGATATGGAAGTACATCACTGTTCCTTCAGTGTTGTTGGGTCAACATCCTGGAGCTCCATTCCTAACAGCATTGTATGTGTACCTCAAAGCAAATCGGCTGTGATGGTTCAAGAAAGTAGGTCACCACCACTTTCTCAAGGACAATTAAGGATGTATAACAAATGCTCTCCCAGCAAGCAATGCCCACATTCCATGAGTGAATTAAAAGCATGGAATAAACTCACTGTTGCATGAAACCAAACCAAAAGAAAAAAATGGATTCTGGGTAATCCAAGACGGAGGATGGGAAAGAATTGTGGTGGTAAGAGCTGCTCCTTTTTTGAGGTATTTTAAGTGTTGGAGGTGATTTCAGGAGCAGCAATTACTATTTTTTTACGCTTTTGCGTTATTTTGGAAATTTGGGAAAAAAGTCAACACAACGACACTTTTAAAAGGAAGACACACAGTTAAAGGCATTGAGCACATGGTAGGGAGGAAGAGAGAGAAAGAAACCTATACTGCTAACTGAGACAGCAGTGAATCTGCACAGTTACTGCCTTTGCTGTTTGAGTTCATGTACCTCCAGACATTGAAGTGCATCTGGAATAAAATTAACAAACAGCAAAATTCACAGCTGACCTTAGAGGGCCCTGTGTGGGACAGCTTACAGCACAGAAACAGATAAGTGTGTGGTTTTTAATGTGTAACCTTACTGTAAGTCTGCAGTAGTGAAGAGAGTGGGTTCTTTCTTGATTATGTGTTTTATTGAAATCTGTCTCTTGATTTTTTTAAAAATGTAAACCATAAGTACTAAGTTAGCCTGGAGCAATTTTTTTTTAGGGCAAAAGGACAATGCTATTTTCTGAGTCTATAGATTGTGAAGGAGCAAAGGTGGCTTTTAGTTGAGTGATGTGCTCTTCCTGTCAGATGTGGGAGTTTGGAGAGAGTTTCCATGTTACTGTTGATTATGTCTGTAGTAGATGTGTTTAGATGTAAATTCTATCGGAGTGACTGTTGGAGTGACAGTTAGAGGCAACAAGCAATTTACAAGAGTTAGGGGGTGTGGTGGATGGCAGTTAAAGGAAGGGAGAAAACCACAGATACAGTCACAAAGATGGGTTAACTCCAGGAAAGATAGGAGGGGTAGACAGGTAGTGCAGGAGTCTCCTGTGGCTATTTCCATTTCAAACAAGTATGCTGTTTTGGAAAATGTAGGGGGTGATGGATTCTCAGGGGAATGGAGCACGAACAGCCAAGTTTCTCGTACTGAGAATGGCTCTAATGCAATCAGGGGTACGCCAGGTCCAAAGCGATCGATTGTGATAGGGGACTCTGTAGTCAGTGGCACAGATAGACATTTCTGTGGCCAGCAGCAAAAGCCCTGAATGGTGTGGTGCTCCCTGATGCCAGGATCGAGGATGTGTCAGAGAGGGTGAAGAATGTGCTCAAAGGGGAGAGGGACCAGCAGGAAGTGATTGTATACATTGGAACCAACAACATAGGAAGGAAAAGGGATGAGCTTCTGAAGAGAAAATATAGAAAGTTAGGCAGGAAATTAGAAAGGAGGTCCTCAAGTAGTAATAGCTGGATTACTCCCGGTGCTATGAGCAAGTCAGGGTAGGAATAGGAGGAGAGAGCAGATGAATGCGTGACTGAGGAGCTGGTGCATGGGAGAAAGGTTCACATTTTTGGATCATTGGAATCTCTTCTGGGGTAGAAGTGACCTGTACAAGAAGGATGGATTGTACCTGAATTGGAAGGGGTCTAATATACTGGCAGGGAGACTTGCGAGAGCTGCTCGGGAGGAATTAAACTAGTAAGATGGGAGCAACTCAGGGCAATAGTGAGGAAAGAGATCAATCTGAGACTGGTACAGTTGGGAAAAGGAACAAGTAAAATAGTCAAGGGAGGAAGGAACAAAGCAGAAAACAAGGCAGGACTGATAAATTAAACTGCATTTACTTCAATGCAAGAGGCTGAACAGGGAAAGTAGATGAACTCAGGGCATGGTTAGGAATATGGGACTGGGATATCATGGCAATTACAGAGACATGGCTCAGGGATGGACAGGACTGGCAGCTTAATGTTCCAGGATACAAATGCTACAGGAAGGATAGAAAGGGAGGCAAGAGAGGCGGGGGAGTGGCGTTTTTGATAAGGGATAGCATTACAGCTAATCTGAGGGAGGTTATTCCTGGGAATACTTCCAGGGAAGTTATTTGGGTGGAACTGAGAAATAAGAAAGGGATGACACCTTATTGGGATTGTAGTTTAGAAACCCTAATCATCAGTGGGAAATTGAGAAACAAATTTGTAAGGAGGCTGAAGAGGGAAGTTAAGAAACATATAAAATTAAAAGAGAAAAAGTATAACATAGCAAAGATAAGTGGGAAGCTTTTAAAGAACAACAGAGGATTACTAAGAAGGAAATACGCAGAGAAAAAATGAGGTACGAAGGTAAACTGGCCAATAATATAAAGGAGGATAGTAAAAGCTTTTTTAGGTATGTGAAAGGCAAAGAAATGGTTAAGACTAAAATTGGGCCCTTGAAGACAGAAACAGGGGAATAAATTACGGGGAACAAAGAAATGGGAGAAGAATTGAATTAGTACTTCAGATCTGTGTTCACTGGGGAAGACACAAGCAATCTCCCAGAGGTAACAGTGGCTGAAGGACCTGAACTGAAAGGAATTTATATTTGCCAGGAATTGGTGTTGGAGAGACTGTTAGGTCTGAAGGTTGATAAGTTCCCAGGGCCTGATGGTCTACATCCCAGGGTACTGAAGGAGGTGGCTCGAGAAATCGTGGATGCGTTGGTGATTATTTTCCAGAGTTCGATAGATTCGGGATCAGTTCCTGCGGATTGGAGGGTGGCTAATGTTGTACCACTTTTTAAGAAAGGTGGGAGAGAGAAAGCAGGAAATTATAGACCAGTTAGTCTGACTTCAGTGGTGGGAAAGATGCTGGAGTCTATTATAAAGGATGAAATTACGACACACCTGGATAGTAGTAACAGGATAGGTCAGAGTCAGCATGGATTTATGAAAGGGAAATTATGCTTGACTAATCTTCTGGAATTTTTTGAGGATGTAACTCTGAAGATGGACGAGGGAGATCCAGTAGATGTAGTGTACCTGGACTTTCAGAAAGCTTTTGATAAAGTCCCACATAGGAGGTTAGTGAGCAATATTAGGGAGCATGGTATTGGGGGCAATTTACTAACTTGGATTGAAAGTTGGTTGCCTGATAGGAAACAAAGAGTAGTGATGAACGGCTCCATTTCGGAATGGCAGGCAGTGACCAGTGGGGTACCGCAGGGATCAGTACTGGGACCGCAGTTTTTTACAATATATGTTAATGATATAGAAGATGGTATTAGTAATAACATTAGCAAATTTGCTGATGATACTAAGCTGGGTGGCAGGGTGAAATGTGATGAGGATGTTAGGAGATTACAGGGTGACCTGGAAAAGTTAGGTGAGTGGTCAGATGCATGACAGATGCAGTTTAATGTGGATAAATGTATGGTTATCCACTTTGGTGGCAAGAACAGGAAGGCAGATTACTACCTAAATGGAATCAATTTAGGTAAAGGGGCAGTACAGAGAGATCTGGGTGTTCTTGTACACCAGTCAATGAAGGTAAGCATGCAGGTACAGCAGGTAGTGAAGAAGGCTAATAGCATGCTGGCCTTCATAACAAGAGGGATTGAGTATAGAAGCAAAGAGGTTCTTCTGCAGCTG
Organism: Chiloscyllium plagiosum; assembly: GCF_037043375.1. NCBI lineage: Eukaryota > Metazoa > Chordata > Chondrichthyes > Orectolobiformes > Hemiscylliidae > Chiloscyllium > Chiloscyllium plagiosum. The sequence continues at coordinate 76,081,258 of NW_028270151.1, forward strand.
TACAGTGCCCTGGTGAGACCACACCTGGAGTACTGTGTGCAGTTCTGGTCTTCAAATTTGAGGAAAGACATTCTGGCTATTGAGGGAGTGCAGCATCGGTTCACGAGGTCAATTCCTAGAATGGCGGGATTGCCTTACACTGAAAGACTGGAGCGACTGGGCTTGTATACCCTTGAGTTTAGAAGACTGAGAGGGGATTTGATTGAGACATATAAGATTATTAAAGGATTGGACACTCTGGAGGGTGATGGGTGAGTGCCGAACCAGAGGACACAGCTTAAAAATACGGGGTAGACCATTTAGGACAGAGATGAGGAGAAACTTCTTCACCCAGAGAGTGGTGGCTGTGTGGAATGCTCTGCCCCAGAGGGCAGTGGAGGCCCAGTCTCTGGATTCATTTAAGAAAGAGTTGGATAGAGCTCTCAAGGATAGTGGAATCAAGGGTTATGGAGATAAGGCAGGAACAGGATACTGATTAAGAATGATTAACCATGATCATATTGAATGGCGGTGCAGGCTCGAAGGGCAGACTGGCCTACTCCTGCACCTATTGTCTATTGTCTATCTATTGAGATTTCAGTTATCTGTAAGAATAATAGGGTGGTTATGGTAGGGGATTTTAACTTTCCAAACATAGACTGGGACTGCCAAGGTGTTGGAGAGGAATTTGTTAAGAGTGTACAAGAAAGTTTTCTGATTCAGTGTGTGGATGTATCTACTAGAGAAGGTGCAAAACTTGACCTACTCTTGGGAAATAAAACAGAGCAGGTGATTAAGGTGTCAGTGGGAAAGCACTTTGGGGCATGCGACCATAATTCTATTAAAGTTTGTGAGAAGATTTGTAGCTCGGGTGCTCGTTGTTGTGGTTCTGTTCGCCAAGCTGGGAATTTGTGTTGTAGACAACCGGAAGCGGCAGAGACAAACCACAATAAATGCCAGAGGAAACAACACAGAAACACTTCACAGGAGGTTCCCAAGTACTGAGGATGTCACCTAGACAGGGGACGAAACATCTGCAACACAAATTCCCAGCTTGGCGAACAGAACCACAATAATTCTATTAGTTTTAAAATAGTGATGGAAAAGGATAGACCAGATCTAAAAGTTGAAGTTCTAAATTGTAGAAAGGCTAATTTTGACAGTATTAGGCAAGAACTTTGAAAAGCTGATTGGGGGCAGATATAAAGGGATGGCTGGAAAATGGGAAACCTTCAGAAATGTAATAATGAGAGTCCAGAGACAGTATGTTCCTGTTAAGGTGAAAGGAAAGGCTGGTAGGTATAGGGAATGCTGGATGACGAGACAAATTGACGATTTGATTAAGAAAGAGTAGGAAGCATATGTCAGGTATAAACAGCAGGGATCAAGTGAATCTTTAGAAGAATTTAAAAGCAGTAGGTGTAAACTTAAGAGGGAAATCATGACGGCAAAAAGGTGACACGAGATAGCTTTGGCAAATAGAGTTAAGGAGAATCCAAAGGGTTTTTATAAATCCATTAAGGACATAAGGGTAACTAGAGAGAGAATGAGGCCCCTCAAAGATCAGCAAGGTGACCTTTGTGTGGAACCGCAGGAGATGGGGGAGACAATAAACGAGTAATTTGCATCAGTATTTACTGTGCAGAGGAAATGGAAGATATAGAAAGTGAGGAAATCGATGGTGGCATCTTGAAAATGTCCATATTTTAGAGGAGGAAGTGCTGGATGTCTTGAAATGCATAACAGTGGATAAATCCCCAGGACCTGATCAGGTGTACCCTCTAACTCTGTGGGAAGCTAGAGAAGTGATTGTTGGATCTCTTGCTGAGAAATTTGTGTCATCAGTAGTCACAGATGAGATGCCAGAAGACTAAAGGTTAGCTAATGTGGTGCCACTGTTTTAAAAAGATGGTAATGACACCAGTGGTGGGCAAGTTTTTGGAGAGAATCATGAGGGACAAGATTTATAGGTATTTGGAAAGGCAAGCACTGATTAGGGATAGTCAGCATTGCTTTGTGTGTGGGAAATCATGTCTCATGAACTTGATTGAGTTTTTGAAGAAGTAACAAAGAGGATTGATGAGGGCAGAGCAGTGGACATGCTCTATATGGACTCCATGGGAGACTGATTAGCAAGGTTAGATCTCATGGAATACAGGGAGAGCTAGCCATTTGGTAGAAGACAGAGGGTGGTGGCGGAGGGTTGTTTTTCAGACTGGAGGCCTGTGACCAGTAGTGTGCCACAAGAATCCGTGCTGGGTCCACTACTTTTCATCATGAATATAAATGATTTGGATGTGAACATAGGAGGTATAGTTAATAAGCTAGCAGATGACATCCAAATCGGAGGTGTGGTGGGTTACCTCAGATTACAGTGGGATTTTGATCAGATGGGTCAATGGGCTGAGGAGGGGCAGATGGAATTTAATTTAGATAAATGTGATGTGCCGCATTTTGGAAAAGCAAATCAGAGCAGGACTTATTTGCTTAATAGTAAGGTCCTGGGGAGTTTTGCTGAACAAAGAGACCTTGGAGTGGAGGATCATAGTTCCTTGAAAGTAGAGTCGCAAGTGGATAGGATAGTGAAGAAGGCATTTGGTATGCTTTCCTTTATTGGTCAGAGCATTGAGTATAGGAGTTGGGAGGTCCTGCAGCTGTACCGAACATTGGTGAGGCCACTTTTGGAATATTGCGTGCAATTCTGGTCTCCTTCCTAATGGAAGGATGTTGTGAACTTGAAGGAATTCAGAAAAGATTTACAAGGATGTTGCAGGGTTGGAGGATTTGAGCTATAGGGAGAGGCTGAATAGGCTGAATTTTCCCTGGAGCGTTGGAGGCTGAGGGGTGACCTTATAGAGGTTTCCAAAATCTTAGGGGCATGGATAGGATAAACAGACAAGGTCTTTTCCCTGGGGTGGGGGTGTCCGGAACTAGAGGGTATAGGTTAAGGGTGAGAGGGGAAGGATATAAAAGAGACCTAAGGGCCAACTTTTACATGCAGAGGGTGGTGTGTGCATGGAATGAGCAGACAGAGGAAGTGTGGAGGCTCGTACAATTACAATATTTAAAAGGCATCTGGATGTGTATATGAATAGGAAGGGCTTAGAGAGATATGGGCCGGGTTCTGGCAAATGGGACTAGATTAGATTAGAATATCCGGCTGGCATGGACAGGTTGGACTGAAGGATCTGTTTCTGTGCTGTACATCTCTGTGACTCTATGACTCTAAGTTTGTTTTTAAAATGTAAACAATGGGGATAATATTTACCTTTATCATCTGGATGTTTAACGCTTTGAGTGAATCAACTATCCATTGCAGCAGCTGCCCGATTTCCATTCCAACTGAATCAAAGCCAATTGAATTGAGAATTGGCCTGGTTCAATAATGGGCTGGCGTGTGCATGTCCAATTTGCCATTTTGTTATAAAGTTGAGAATGATATCCCAGCCACAATTAAAAGAAAGTATAAAGTTATTTAATTGTTAAGAGCTTTATTTACATCAGAAGCAAAAAAAAAGTTTGTTTTTCATTCTGAATATAGTATCATTTCTATTTAGCTTCACACTTGTACAATGAATTTATTTGTCTATTTGCATGTTCTGCTGATGAGTGACTTTTTGACTTAGTGGTAGCAGTCCTGCCTTATGGAGGGAATTTTGAGTTGAAATTTCTTCCAAACTTGACAGATCATCTTATTTTTTGAGCTGCAATTTTCTGGAGGTGTAGATTGACAACAGGGATGTGAGGTCAGTTTGGTAAGTGGGATGCCTTGAACATTGGATCCAACAGTCTATCTCATAAGTAATGAAATTTAAGAAGATTCAGGATTGATAAGAATCAGATGGACAAAATAAAGAGAAAAAATAATGCATAGTGGGAGGGGAGATAGTTGAGATAGAAAATTAACTTGAAAAAATCATTCAGAAAGGCTTGGAGACAGATAATGAACTCTTGTGAGAGTAATGACTTGCAATGATTAAACAAATCAACTTGTATTTTGAAGCAATTGATGCATGCCTCTTTCTCACACAAAATGTCGGTCTTCATCATGGATTAATGATAGTGGATGCTGTGTACTCCCAGATTAGGTTCCCAAAAATTGCAAGGATTTTCCACAAATATCTCCAACCTCAATGATGGGGGAGCCCAGCATATCAGAGCAAATGATGAGACTGGAGCATTTGCAGCCATCTTCAGCTAGAAGTGCTGAGTGGATGATCCATCTTGACTTTCTCCTGAGGTCCCAGCATTGCAGGTGCCAATATTTCAGCCAATTTGATTCCCTCCATGTGAAATCAAGAAATGGTTGGAAGCACTGCAATAGGATTGATGATATGGACTCCAAAAGTAACTGTAGTCCTAGGTAAGCTGTTCTGTCCTTCAATAAAAGGCATTATAGTTAAAATGCAAAGATTGAACAAATTGACAATTGCAGTTTGAGAGTTTTGTCATACCTGAAATAGTGTCTTAAGAAAGGAAGTACTTGGGAGATAGTACAGCAAAGATTCACTGTATTGGTCCCTTTGAAGTGAGAGATGGCCTATGATGACAGGCTGAGTACATTGGTTGATAAATTAATGAATTTAGGAAAATGATAGTTGATCTCATTGAAAAATGTAAGGTACTGAAGAGACTTGATAGGATAAATAATGAGAGTTCAAGAGTCTGTGGTCTGGGGAATCTCAAACACAACAGCATGGTCTCAGGCTGAAGGGTCAATAATTTGAGACTGAGATGAGGAGTGTTAATGGGTGAAATTCTTTACCTCAGAGGGTTGTAGCTGTGCCATCATTGAATACATTAAAGTTGTGGTGGAGAAATTTTGGGCTCTCAGGTAATTGAGGGATGTGGGGGGGCAAGCAGGAAAGTGAAGTTAAAGCCCAAGATCAGTCATAAGGTGCATACATGCCAAGCCATATGTTCTATTCTTGCTCCTGCCCCTTGCATAATCTCTTGCATAGATTAGCAACGGTGCATCCTGAGATTGGCTTTATTCACTAATGAAGTGAGGAGAAGGATATATTGAATACATGTTCATCAAGAAAATCAGATTGTTTCATGAACAATTTGAAACTGTTCCATTTCTTCAAAATATTTCCTTTGGAGGAAAATAGATGGATTGCAGATTTTCATGGAATAATACTTTTTACCTCTCTTGAGAATTTTGCACTTTTAACTTTTGTCATTTTAAGTAAGTTCTTCATTTCAATAATTAATTCTAAATAATATTCTGGGTTCAAAATCCTGAATGCAACTTAGCAAAATCCAGTCAAATATTCAGAATACTGTGTGTGTGAGATAATTGTTAATAATCGGGGGTACACGTGTATGTTAAGGACAGTTAATTAGGAAATTATAGCTTTTGAACTGCAGGAACAAAGTAGGCTCACAGAATTTATTTTGAGCTGCAACAGAGGTTTCATTAAAACTCTAATTTGTAATTATTACTGTCAAGTGATGGGAGGTGATATCCAAAGACTGCTCAAAGGTTGAATTAAGTCAACAGAAGTGAAAACATGAGAGCATATTTTAGAATCTTTGTTTGTTCATAGTTAGTGTTGTTTTGTAACAAAAATAATAATACAGCAATCCAACACTAGTGTTAACTTCGTTACATCAAATCAAGCTGACAGTTGAACGTCATTCCAATGCAAGGAAACAGGCAAATAAGTACAACTTGGTAAAGGAACAGTATCTCTTCTGACTTGGTTAAATATCACACACCAGGTTATAGTTAAACTGGTTCAATTGGAAGCACTGACTTGAAACTTGATAAACTTCGATCAACAATAGTACAAATTCTGTAATCATGCATTGATATATAGTACAGGGGTGGGGTGGGGGGGTGGGGCGGAGGTGCTCTTTCAGACCACACTGCTAGTTTCAATCCTTTGCTAAAGCCAAATAGCTCCAATCCCCCACTTTATTCCAATGCTCTGCAAATTTTTCCAGTCCAAACATTGTGATCAATTTCCTTTTCAACATTGTCATTGAATTTACTTCCAACAATGTTTGAGGTGGTACATTCCAGATCACAATGATATGCTATGTTAAAAGGAAATTCCTCATCTCATCTTTGGTTTTGAATTAAATTCATTCATTTTTAGTTAAATGCAGATGGGAAGTACCCCAGAAAGTAAAAGTTACTGAGCAACTAAATTTGATATTTTATTCTGCATGTCCAGCTTTCAATAGAAATCAATGGCTGGTCTAGATCTAGATTTAGATTTAGACTTTATTGTCACATATACTCAAGCACAAAAGTACAGAAATATCATCAAAAGTGTACAATATCACCACACATAGTACCATCTTAGGTACAACTATCTAGGTACAAAATCTTAAGAACAGAATAGAAAGAATTAAAGAAGGAAGTTAAAGTTAAACATCACAGTCATTCTTTGCATTAGGTAGTAAATAAAGAAATAAAGATAGTAGTTCAAAAGTTACAGTCTTTCTTAAGTGCTTAGTCATGCTGGGCCATTGGCTCCGAAACAAAAGATCTATTGGCTCTGAAACAAATGGTCAGATAACAAAGACTTCATTGTCTACTTTTGATAATAGTTGAGAGCAGCTCAATCATTGAGACATCAACTCAATGAGAAGGAACATGCAAGAATGCTTCCAAAGATGGAAAGTTTTTTTCTCATGACTGTCACTTCTGAAGCAGTCTACACACAGGGAAACCGGCAACAGTGGATGTGCTCTCCTGAGTGACCATCCAGAGAAATCAAGTCATACACTTGGTCCACAGTAGCACAACAACTAGAAAATCACAATCAGTGTAACCAGATTCAATAAGAATGAAAGAGAGACTACGAATGTCTGCAATTCTGGTGACATTGCACCAAGAGTTATTTGCATAGCTGCTTCAGTGGGATGTGGCCATGAAAACATATTTTGAGAACAGGAATAGTTTTAAAATTGTTAAACACCTGCTGGTGTATGAAAAACATCCCAGCTTCAACTGGAGAAGAAGTTTCGGGGAAGCTTCATCAAGGACACCTAGGAGTCACCAAATGCGACCAAATGCAGTTTACAGTGTGGTATCCTGGAGTCCTCAACAATATTAAGGAACTTATTACCATTTGTGAGACATGCACCATCCACATGCCAGAGCAAAAAGAATTATTAATATCAACAAAATGCCTAACAGGCCTTGGGATTTCTTTTTATTTGACTGTCATTGATTAATTACTCCTGATTGATCGAGGTTAAGAAGTTGAATACAACACTTATGCAAGCAGTCATCTAAGTCTCACATATGATATTTCTGATAGGTAGAAAATTATGTTTGTTTCACACAATGCATTGAGTGGTTCAGCAATTTTGCAGCCAGTTCTGGGTTTGAGTATGTCACATCCTCACCATTTTGCCCACAATTGAACACAGGGTCAGAATGGTTAAGTCATTCTTGAAGAAGAATTCCAATTTCTATATTGTACTAATGAATTGCAACATTTTCCAGCACCATTTGACTTACTGATGGATAGAAAGAGGAAGATCCAACTTCCTATCCTTTCCAAGAAAACTGAATTCACAAAAGAAAAGAAAACAACAAGTTGGGTTTGGGGTCATATCTGAGCCTGGGTAAGAACATTTCTGAACAGGTTAATTAAAATATCTCTAGGTGCTGAGTTTGAAGGGTTCCAATACTGCAGTAATGGTATGTCTACCTCTGAGCTAGGAAGTATGCATTAAAGTACAAAATTAAAAATCACACAACATCAGGTTATTGTCCAACAGGTTTAATTGGAAGCACACTAGCTTTCGGAGTGCCGCTCCTTCATCAGGTGATAGTGGAGGACACAATTGTAAGGCACAGAATTTATAGCAAAAGTTTCCAATGTGATGTAACTGAAATGATACGTTGAAAATACCTTGATTGTCTGTTGAGTCTTTCATCTGTTCGAATACCATGATAGTTTCACTTCTTTCATGTGTAAATCACAAAACCTTTTTTTAAAAGTTGCATTCTCAGGTTAACTGTAACAATTGATATTGGCTAGACAATATGGCCTAGTGTGCTTCCAATTAAACCTGTTGGACTATAACCTAGTGTTGTGTGATTTTTAACTTTGTACACCCCAGTCCAACACCGGCATCTCCAAAACATTAATGTACCACTTGCTCCAGAGGTGTGTAATAACAGAGTGATTTGAAAATATCTAAACACATTAAATGCATTACCATTAATTGGCTTGCGTGTAATTTATTTAGAAAATGCAGAATATACTGGTGGTGGTTAATAGGTGAAAATTGCCACAGCAGATTTGGTGCTGGAAAAAGCCATTCAGTTGTGTGTGATAAAACTTCTGGATATAAAAGAAAAAAGAAAAGAATTGAGTTGGAGGGCTGTTGTGGTGCATTGGTAGTGTTCTTACTTCTAAGCCAGGAAGCCTGGGTTCACGTTCCATCTTCTCCAGAGCTGCATAAAAACAATGCTTAACAGATTGATTCAGAAAAGTCTTGGAGTTGAGTTTTAGTTTGGGCTTTTGTGGCATAGTGGTGGTGGTGTCCCTACCCCTGACACAGGAGACCTGGCTTCAAGTTCTACCCGCACTAAATGTGTGTCATAACATCCCTGAACAGGTTGTTCAGAAAAATAAAATCTCAGAGTTGAGTTTGGAGCACTTCAAGATATTAAAGTGCTATTCAATGCAGTGATAGTATCACTGGGTTCAAGTCCTACCTGCTCCAGAGATGTTTAACAACATTCTAAACAGGTTGATTGGAAAACTTAGAAGTTGTGTTTGAAAGTTGGGCACCACAGGGGATGGAGTGCCTTATTTCCCCCTCCAATTCCATTTTGACAATCCCCTCCCTTGCTCCCAACACTTTGGTTTGATTACATGGTTCTCACTGGGTTCTGAAGAATAAAATAATTTGTTGGAAACAGGGGAAATCTAAAGGGGAGAAAAAAATGCTCAGCTGCATGTGATAGCACTTCTAGATATAGAGAAAAAAATAATAAAGGAGTTGAGTTTGAAGCATTCTTGTGGCGCAGTGATATTGCCTCCACCTCTGAATCAGGAAGAATGGGTTCAATTCCCACCCACTCCAGAGGTATGGAATGACATCTCTGAACAGGTTGATTAGAAAATATGTAGGAGTTGAGTTTGGGGGCTCTTGTGGTGCAGTGCTAGTATCTCTACTTCTCACCAGAAGACCCTGTGAGAAAGTTTCTGAGAGTGCCTAAGCAAGTTGATTAGGAAAAAATACCTACAACTGGCTTTAAGGTGTAGTGTTACTGTCTCTCTCTCTGAGCTCAGAGACCCAGGTTCAAGTACCAGAGTTGTGTAATAATATCGCTGAACAGGTGGTGAAGGAAAATCTGTAGGAGTTGTGTTCTTCCCCAGTGAGGTGTTGGTTTCTAGACAGGGCCAGGGCCTAGAAGGGGAACATGAAAACTTATTTATGTCCGATAATATAGTATAAGATCTATAATATAGATTTGCAGTAAAACCTTTGCAAATTCCTAAAAGTGTTTTGCTGCTTAACTCAAAATGTACTGGTGTGTATAACACTAGGGATGGCTCAAGAGGTGAGATTCATGGATTTAAACAGAAAAGTTGGATTATCTGTGGAGATGCAAATAAATTAAGGTCATATATTGCTGGTACTGTTGAATGAGACACAAGAAAGTTAATAAGATCCTCACCCTAGTACAATTGAGCATTATTTTAGATTATTGGGATGAAATGAATGGCAAAACTGACAACAGAGGAGAACTTCAGACTAAGGAAGACAACTACCTCCTCACCAATGAATGACTATTCTTCCAAGCTCATAGAGAACACAGTCATAGAGAACAGTGAAATCTCCAGATTGTCTTAGTTTACAAGTCAAACACGCCCTTGGAGATGGGTTAATAGTAAACGCCGTTATGTAAGTTAGAATAAAACAATATTATTTGGAAAATATAGAGATGCTACATGGATCTGAAAGGATTAATACTTGATTCAGTGCAATAAGCACATTGACATATTGCAAACTTGGGGGCGAGAAAGAAAGGAGAGAAAGACTGTCTCCCCCAACATAGTAATGTAAAGCCTATTTTTATAATGTATAAATTGTTGTAGAGATGTAATAAACAGCATATTGTTTACAACGCACTGCTCTTTAGGATACAAGATGGCTACCATCTACATGAGACCATTTAACCTCCTAAAGAACCCACACACTTGACAGATACAGATCTACAATAAGGACTGAGAGGAGGAAAAATGCATCCACTCAATGTATTGTCAATCGTTGAGATTCTCTACCCCAAAAATATTTATTTGTTAACCATATTTATTTGTTAACCATATTCAAAAACAGTTGATGATAGATTTTGAATGCAATAAAAAGTTAGGAGCTCTGGTTGGGAAAAGGTAATTTAAGGAGAAGTTTAGTTATGATCTTATTGAATAGCAGAACAGGCCATTAAAGTAATGTGACAGCTCCTGCTCTTAATTCTTATGTACTGCTGATGCTAAAAGCATCAGATAAAAACATATTTTAATTTTTCAAAGCAACTAAGAAATATTTATCAAATCTAACTCATTCAAAATCTATGTATGACAATTTCACGGTTGGTGATTTGTAAGTAGTGGCTCACAGTATTACTTGTAGAGCCAGGAGGAGCAGCTGATGACATCTGGCTTCCCTCAGAACCAAAGAAAAGATAATTGTGTGTAGTGTGTTCTGATCCAGGAACAAAATAACTCAAAGCAGGAGAAGTAGGTGTAGTACTGGATTACACCTCTTCCCACCCTATCTCTTGCAAAAATGCCATCCCGTATTCCCAATTGCTCCGCCTCCGCTGTTTCTGCTCCCAGGAGGACCAGTTCCACCATAGAACACTCCAGATGGCCTCCTTCTTTAGAGACCGCAATTTCCTTTCCCACGTGGTTAAAGATGCCCTCCAACGCATCTCGTCCACATCCCGCACCTCCACCCTCAGACCCTACCGCTCCAACCGTAAAAAAGACAGAATGCCCCTGGTGCTCACCTTCCACCCTACAAACCTCCGCATAAACCAAATCATCCACCGACATTTCTGCCACCTCCAAAAAGACCCCACCACCAGGGATATATTTCCCTCCCCACCCCTTTCCGCCTTCCGCAAAGACAGTTCCCTCTGTGACTTTCTGGTCAGGTCCACGCCCTCCCACGACCCACCCTCCCATCCTGGCACTTTCCCCTGCCACCGCAGGAACTGTAAAACTTGTGCCCACACCTCCTCCCTCACCTCTATCCAAGGCCCTAAAGGAGCCTTCCACATCCATCAAAGTTTTACCTGCACATCCACTAATATCATTTATTGTATCCGTTGCTCCTGATGCGGTCTCCTCTACATTGGGGAGACTGGGCGCCTCCTAGCAGAGCGCTTTAGGGAACATCTCCGAGACACCCGCACCAATCAACCAAACCGCCCCATGGCCCAACATTTCAACTCCCCCTCCCACTCTGCCGAGGACATGGAGGTCCTGGGCCTCCTTCACTGCCGCTCCCTCACCACCAGACGCCTTGAGGAAGAACGCCTCATCTTCTGCCTCGGAACACTTCAACCCCAGGGCATCAATATGGACTTCAACAGGTTCCTCATTTCCCTTTCCCCCACCTCATCCTAGTTTCAAACTTCCAGCTCCACACTGTCCCCTTGACCTGTCCGGACTTGTCCGACCTGCCTAGCTCCTTTTTCACCTATCCACTCCACCCTCTCCTCCCTGACCTATCACCTTCATCTCCTCCCCCACTCACCTATTGTACTCTATGCTACTTTCTCCCCACCCCCACCCTCCTCTAGCTTATCTCTCCATGCTTCAGGCTCTCTGCCTTTATTCCTGATGAAGGGCTTTTGCCCGAAACGTCGATTTTGCTGCTCGTCGGATGCTGCCTGAATTGCTGTGCTCTTCCAGTACCACTGATCCAGAATCTGGTTTCCAGCATCTGCAGTCATTGTTTTTACCTCGTAGTATTAGCTTGGTCCATTTACTGGTCCATTAATTAACAGAATTTGTTTGATAAATGTCCTGTGAAGCACCTGGGATATTTTAGTACTTTCAAATTGCTATATAAATGCTTGATGCTGTTATTAGTTTTTTAGAATTTAGAATACAGTTTTTAGAATTCCTACAGTGTAGAAACAGGCTCTTCGGCCCTACAAGTCCACACTGACCCTCCGACATGTATCCCACCCAAATCCATTCCCCATTACTCTACATTTACCCCTAACCTACACATCCCTGAACATTATGGGCAATTTAACATGGCCAATTCACGTAACCTGCACAACTTTGGACTGTGGGAGGAAACCGGAGCACCCGGAGGAAACCCACGCAAACATGGGGAGAATGTGCAAACTCCACAAAGTCAGTCGCCTGAGACTGAAATTGAACCTTGGTCCCTGGCGTTGTGAGGCCGCAGTGATAATCTTGGAGCCACCATGCCACCCTTTTGATTCGGATCTTCCAACTACTGTTAGGACCCCAAATGTCATAATAGAAATCTTTTGTTCCTTGTATCAGGTCGGTGCCCTGTAAATCTAGAACTCACTTTTTTCCGAGTTGGGTTGTGGGTTGATATGATGGAGTTTAATGTAATTGCGTTTAGGGACTGGGGGAAAATTGTACAGTGCTGTCACTGTAGGACCTCAAGTTGATTGCCTAGTCCACAAGATTGCATGAAAATGAAAAAGTTCTGAGATGGTCTGTTAAATAAGTGTAGCTGTTTTAGACTGATAGAGTCACAGAGATGTGCAGCACAGAAACAGACCCTTCAGTCCCATTTGTCCATGCCAACCAGATATCCTAAATTAATCTAGTTCCATTTGCCAGCACTTGGCCCATATCCCTCTAAACCCTTCTTATTCATATAGATGCCTTTTAAATGTTGTAATTGTAATTGTACCAGCCTCCACTACTTCCTTGGGCAGCTCATTCCATACATGCCCCATCCTTTGTGTGAAAAAGTTGCCTCTTAGATCCCTTTTAATTCTTTTCCTCTCACCCTAAACCTACGCCTTCTAGTTCTGGACTCCCCCACCCTAGGGAACAGACCTTGTCTATTTATCCTATCCATGTCCCTCATGATTTTATAGACCTCTATAAGGTCACCCCTCAGCCTTCGTCGCTCTGGAGAAAACAGACCAAGCCTATTCAGCCTTTCCATATAGCTCAAACTCTCCACTGTTATTAGATTGCACCTTTTTATTGGTTCCTACTTAATGTTCTAACAGTCAGTTGTGGTTAAATCTCCATGTATGTGAAAGATAGAATCGCACCACTGTCTTTCATTCCCCAAGATTCATGGGTTTTGCACAACATAAGTACTGTCATAACCAGTCATCATCAGTAGCAGTGAGGAATCCTCTAAACAGTTTTGAAAAAAAACTCAAATTAAAAGAGCTAGCCTATTGGTTGAAGGAAATTTAAATAACTACTCACATAATCGAGAAAGCAGAAGCCAAACTCAGTCAAGTATGGTTGTTGTAAATTGTATGCCCTCTCCAGACATTTCAGGAACTTCTTCTGGAATTTGTAAATGTTTTCAATGTTTGAAAAGATGGTGTGCAGTCGATCCTGTGAGAACATTTCAGGCTTTTTTTGACACTGCTTGTAGTAACCCTGAGGGTTAAACAAGCAATAATTTATTTCAATATTCCTTTTGCAACTTAGCTATCGCAAAGCAAAACTGACTGAAGCAGGAGAACATGATAAAATATTTTGTTGAGTGATTCTGTCATACCCAATTTACTGACCTCAAATAATGTAACAAAATTATTTTGAACATCTGACTGTTTACTTTTTATATCTCCGCTGTTGACACATTACCAGGAAAGAAACTATATTAATAGTTTAGAGTTAAGGACAGTATTTACTAACTTCTTAATTTTTTCAAAATCCAATTGGAATATTTTCCATGAATATTTTTGGGGAGGGCATGAATGTTCTTGCTTATGAATTTCATGGAGAAATGGAAAGGATTTATTTTCTTCTCATGCTCCATGCACACACACTCTTACAGATTTTTTTTGTGCTATAGATTCAAATTCTCCCAGAAATGTCAGCAACTCATAACTGAAAAGATTAGCTGTGATACATCATCCTCACACTTCCTTGACCCTGCCAGATGCTTTGAGTGCTTGAACTGTGATCTACAAAGGCAAGTATTATGCTGTGGATTGTGGTTACTGAGAATAAATTACTGAAATAGTTTATTTATGCCTAAATAGCAACTAGAAGAGAATTTTAATTTCATCTTGATTCAAACAAAGAGCGTGGAGTTGTCCTAACCTATTACAGTACGTAGTACCCAAGTTAATATTACTTCAGGTATTTTATAGACATAAAGCTGAGTCCTCAGAACAAACTAAAGTATTTTGCAATCTATGAATAATCTTAAATTGATTAATTTGCAAACACCAAACAGCTAATGAGTAGCAGGAAGGTTCTCCAACCCATAAGTACCATGCTATCATATTCCTCCTTCCTCAAGAAATCTATTCATGGCAATAGTTATATATCTTGTTTAGATATGCCTATGTTTTCACTTCATCATTTGTAAAATCTGCTGTAAGCTATATAGTTTCTTTTCCCTGTGATCTTCCTTTACATTCCTCCCATCACCTCTGAGCAATCCTACTTCTTCTTTACTATATTTGTCGATGTTTTTATCATTTTCCTGTTCCCATTAATTTATCCCATTATGTCATCACCTATTGAGCCTATTTTGCTCATAATTAACATCAGTTTTGTTTTCAAGTCCATCCATTTTGAATTGCAGTCCAAACTTAATTTATCCACACAACTCTATATTTTATGCAAATGCGTTTACTATATCCTTCTCGTAATGGAAACATTTCCTATTGAGCCATCAATCATTTTGTCCAGTTAGCTTGGGTCAGATGTTTTCTCACTGATCTTCCTCTATATTGTTTGCAGCATCCTTATCTTTGTTATTATTACATTTAAACTATATAATGGTAACTATTTCCCATATTTTCTTCTTGCATCAATTATTTGTTCCTTAATTTCTCAGATTAAAATCAAGCAACGTTTGTTTCATTGCTGAAGGTGAGACATATTGAATTAGGAAGTGGTCCTGGATGTTGTCTAAAAATGTTTTCCACTTGGATTATGTGTATTACTTTTATTTCAACTGACCTTGAGAAATTTGAACTGTCTGGTATTATTACCCTATTTTTAAATATCCCTATTTGCAGAAATTTCTCCCAGCACATCTTCACAGTTTGCTAACCTTGTAACTGCACACCAAGGATTGACCTACTTCCCTTCCTGTAACTAGCCCGATCTACTTAGGCTGAGATTTTTCCAACTGTGGCCATTCATGATGCCAGAACCAGAATGTTGTCGTTTCTTTCTTTGTTCTTTACTGACATGATCATCATTCAAATTTTATGTGCCAACGTTGTGCATGCAAAATACATTTGATTCAGTGTGGGTATAACCAACTTTTGTCATGCACATGATAGGAGTGAATGGCAAACAGCACACAGATTTAACATAATACACATTGGCTCTGCTCCAACATTACTGCCATCTCTTGTGAAACGTTGCTCCATCTGATTTTCCAGCAATGCTTCATTGCTTTTCCCTTTTCTATTTTTAATCAGTTTTAGTATCAATAAAACAGCAATAAAAAAATTAACATTAAACTAACTTTGTGTATTATGCTTCCATATTTACTTCTATTAGCAGTGAAAGGAGGCTGCCAGACAAGCCAAACTCAACTCTGTTCCCATCTCTAAGCTGTGTGAAGTATCAGTGGCTCTGCTGTTGGCTGTATGAGTCAGATCAATCTGTTAAACCTCTTGATAAATGTTATGCAGATGTTCTCTCTCCTCCTTAGGCAGCTGTTGTTGCTCTGGAGGTAGTTCCTGAGTATCTGAAATCAGGAACTCAGAAGAGGAAGGTCAGAGTAAAGGAATGGATGGAAATGTGAGCTAGTGGGCCACGGTGACACCATCAGCTACTTGTTCATCACACTTAATAGCTGGATGGGAAGAGCAGCACGGTGGGGCGGCACGGTGGCACAGTGGTTAGCACTGCTGCCTCACAGTGACAGAGATCTGGGTTCAATTCCCACCTCAGCGACTAATTGTGTGGCGTTTGCACATTCTTCTGTGTCTGTGTGGGTTTCCTCCGGGTGCTCCAGTTTCCTCCCACAGTCCAAAAAATGTGTGGGTTAGGTGAATTGGCCATGCTAAATTGTCCATAGTGTTAGGTGAAGGGGTAAGTGTAGGGGAAAGGGTCTGGGTGGGTTGCCGGTCGGCGTGGACTTGTTGGGCCGAAGGGCCTGTTTCCACACTGTAAGTAATCTAAGGAAGCTGATGAGGGACCTAAGACAGGAAAACTTGTTAGCCTCAATGTTCCCACTGCAGTCAATACAATGCGCCCATTGTAACTTGCACAATGATGTTGAGAGCTATCTGGTCCCTATGAAATCCCAATGTCCTTTCCTTCCCTCATACTCTTTCATTGCCTTCCACTGTATAATACCTTGTTCTGCAAGAGACAATGTCTATGGTAGTATTTGGACAATATGCTGGCTATTTGTGAACACCTTTATGTATATGTAGGCAGAGAGAAATGGCAGATGAGACTGATGGGTGAACAAAAATGAATTCGAGCATTTGGCTGGTATTCATGAGTCTTAAGTGTTGGCTAGGGCTGCTGGGTGAATATTGGTCTTTGGCGCATAATGCAGCGTGAGAATTTGATGTGTGATGTGTAATATCCTGCAAAGATACAGCAGGCTTTGATTGCCCAGGTGGATGTAATGATTGTAACCAGGTCAGCCAGGTGGATCTGAGAGGTGAGCTCCCTGAATGGGGCTATTAATCTGGTCCAATCAGGGAGTCCTGGCTGACAGATGTAAACAGGAGTGTCAGAGGTTCTATTCACTCTGCGAGCTGGCTCTGCGGAAGCTGGATCAGTGTCAAGGGCTCTCCACATGTAAATAAAGGGTGTCTTGGTGATAGGATACTAGCGTCTGTGGAGTTATTTTCAGTAGAAATGAGAGAAAGGCATGGTCCTAAAGAAACTCACTCGCAACAGTCATTGTTGAGTTGGGGTAAGCATTTCTAGCAGCATGCCGTTATTTGGGAAGCTCGACTTATTCAATCCTGCCATCAAAGACTGGGTCCAGTATTTGGAAAGAATGAGCTATTTTTTTCTGGGCAAATGTCTTGGGACAAATGCAAAGCAACCTCAAGTAATTTTCCTGACAGCTTCTGAACCCACAGCTTTATCGGTTATTAGGAGTCTACATTTGCCTCTGGCATGAGATACTAAAACATGTCTCAAATTGATGGGTTTAGTCAAGGAATATTATGACCCCCAAGCTTCCTCTAATTCTAAGATGTGATCAATTTTACTCATCAATTCGATAACCAGGGGAATCTGTATCGGGATTTTTGACTAAGTTAAGATGACTGGCAGAGGCTTGTGACTTTGGTTTAACTCATAATGAAATGCTGAGGCTCCATTCAGTATCTGGGCTTAATGATGTAACCATGAAAAAGCACCCTCTAGCTGAAGCCCAAATGGACTTCAAACAGGCACCACAACTAGCTTTATCATGGGAAAATGCCCACAGCAAAACCCCAAAACAAAACCAAGCCTCGGCCAAGAGGCTAAAATTTCCCAAGGTCCAGACCAGGAAGCCATTGCTGCCAGTGTGCAGACTCGAGACACAAAATCACACTAGACCTGAATGGAGTAAGAACCTCATCGGCTGACATCCAGAAGAGTGCACACCCTGGAAAGGCAATCTACTTCTGTCATGGAACAGTTAAATTGGTAAGCAACATCTAAATAGTATCAATCAAAATAATGTTTGGTTAAATGGTCAGCTAGGAGAAAGTGAGGACTGCAAATGCTGGAGATCAGAGCTGAAAATGTGTTGCTGGAAAAGCGCAGCAGCTCAGGCAGCAGCCAAGGAGCAGGAGAATCGACGTTTCGGGCATGAGCCCTTCTTCAGGAATGAGGAGAGTGTGCCAAGCAGGCTAAGATAAAAGGTAGGGAGGAGGGACTTGGGGGAGGGGCATTGGAAATGCGATAGGTGGAAGGAGGTTAAGGTGAGGGTGATAGGCCGGAGTGGGGGTGGGGGTGGAGAGGTCAGGAAGAAGATTGCAGGTTAGGAAGGTGGTGCTGAGTTCGAGGGTTGGGACTGAGACAAGGTGGGGGGAGGGGAAATGAGGAAAGTGGAGAAATCTGAGTTCATCCCTTGTGGTTGGAGGGTTCCTAGGCGGAAGATGAGGCGCTCTTCCTCCAGCCGTTGTCTTGCTATGGTCTGGCGATGAAGGAGTCCAAGGACCTGCATGTCCTTGATGGAGTGGGAGGGGGAGTTGAAGTTTTGAGCCACGGGGTGGTTGGGTTGGTTGGTGCGGGTGTCCCAGAGCTGTTCTCTGAAACGTTCCGCAAGTAGGCAGCCTGTCTCCCCAATATAGAGGAGGCCACATCGGGTGCAGTGGATGTGTGTGGAGGTGCAGGTGAATTTGTGGCGGATATGGAAGGATCCTTTGGGGCCTTGGAGGGAAGTAATGGGGGAAGTGTGGGTGCAAGTTTTGCATTTCTTGCGGTTGCAGGGGAAGGTGCCAGGAGTGGAGGTTGGGTTGGGGGAGGGTGTGGACCTGACGAGGGAGTCACAGAGGGAGTGGTCTTTTCGGAACACTGATAGGGGAGGGGAGGGAAATATATCCCTGGTGATGGGGTCCATTTGGAGGTGGCGGAAATGACGACAGATGATATGATGTATATGGAGGTTGGTGGGGTGGTAGGTGAGGACCAGTGGGGTTCTGTCCTGGTGGCGATTGGAGGGGCGGGGCTCAAGGGTGAAGGGGCGGGGCTCAAGGGCGGAGGAGCAGGAAGTGGAGGAGATGCGGTGGAGAGCATTGTCAATCACGGTCTGGGGGGAAATTGCGGTATTTGAAGAAGGAGGCCATCTGGGTTGTTCGGTATTGAACTGGTCCTCCTGGGAGCAGATGTGGCGGAGACGAAGGAATTGAGAATATGGGATGGTGTTTTTACAGGGGGCAGGGTGGGAGGAAGTGTAGTCTAGGAGCTGTGGGAGTCGGTCGGTTTATAGTCAATGTTCATGTTGATTCGGTCACCCGAGATAGAAATGGAGAGGTCTAGGAAGGGGAGGGAGGAGTCTGAGACGGTACAGATAAATTTGAGGTCGGGGTGGAAGTGCGTTGGTAAAGTGGATGAACTGTTCAACCTCCTCGTGGGAGCACGAGGCAGCGCCGATACAGTCATCGATGTAGCAGAGGAATAGGTGGGGGGTGGTGCCAGTGTAGCTGCAGTAGATGGATTGTTCCACATATCCTACGAAGAGGCAGGCATAGCTGGGGCCCATGCAGGTGGCCATGGCTACTCCTTTGGTTTGGAGGAAGTGGGAAGCTCTCCACCGCATCTCCTTCACTTCCCGCTCCTCCTCGCTTGAGCCCCGCCCCTCCACCCTTGAGCCCCGCCCCTCCAATCGCCACCAGGACAGAACCCCACTGGTCCTTGGCTGCTGCCTGACCTGCTGCACTTTTCCAGCAACACATTTTCAGTTAATGGTCAGCTAGTTCTGATATAGGCCAAAACTGGCACCTCTCTGCCTGTGATTGTGGAACTAGTCTTTAACAAAATTCGCTCAGTACACCAGCCTTCAAGTTTGCACAATATGTTGGCTAGACTGAGAACCCATGCTCTTTACAGATTAAGGGTATATCTTTGGTTCCAGTCTGTTATAGCAGGCAGCTGGTTCAGTTACCATTGATTATTGTAAAAGTCTCGGGCCCAAGCTTGATGGTTGAGAAATTGGTTGAGAAAGATTCACCTAGATTGGCTCAACATTTTCAATTAGAAAATGGCTGCCAGAGCGAAATCCTAATTAAATATCAGGATGTTTTTCAAGAAGGTTTAGGAGCCAAGGCCACTTTGCATGTTAACCAGGAAGTGATTCCACAATTCTACAAGCACTTTCCAGTTCCATTTGCCTTATGTGTAAAAGAAGAGGCAAAAATCAGAAGGCTGGAAAGTGAAGGCATGATCAAACCAGTCCAGTTTGCAGAATGGACAGCACCAGTCATATCAATGGGGAAGCCCAATGGGTCGTTTCACTTCTGTGGGGATTTGAAACAAATGGTAAACCACTTCTCAAAGCTGAATAAATACCCAGTCCCTCACAGGGAGGATTTCTTTGCAAAGATGGCAGGGGGGCTGTCCTTTACAAAGTTCCTCTAGTATCTATATGGATGAAACCCTGTTCGGCCTACCGAAAGAGGACAAGGCTGTGCTGCCCATGGCTTCAATCCAAATACAGTGGTGGGCTGTAATACTAAGAGCCTATATTTACAAGTTGGAATACTGTCCAGGAAGTTAAGCAGCAAATGCGGACACATTGAGCCACCTCCCACTGACAGATACACTGCCATTGGTACCACCAATGCAAGAAAGCATTGGTTTAAACTATCTGGACACATTTGCAGTCACAGCTGACAATATCAGACATTGGATGCAGAAAAATCCGATCCAGAAAAAACTGAAACAGCTGGTGGTGATCGGGGAAACCAAACAGCCACCACAATCAGAATTAAAACTTATTTGGATCCAGGGAGACCAGATCACAATAGAGGTTGGCATGTTGTTATGAGGAGCAGGGGTGATTGTTCTGAGTAAAGGTCGCCGCCAGATATTGGCTGAACTCCACCAGGATCATCCAGGAGTTTCCAAAATGAAGATGTTATGTCTGGTGGCCAGGATTGGATGCAGACGTGGCCATATTGGTGAGGCAGTGCCCAGAGTGCGTGCAAGGACACAAATTATTGCGAGCAGTTCCCCCACATTAATTGTAATGGCAGGGTAAACCTGGACTCAATTTCACATCGATTGTGAAGGCCCTTTCATGGACTCAATATTCTTAGTCATTAAATAGGACACCTATTTAAAGTGGCTGGATGTGCATAGAGTTCATTTATCAAACATGGGGATGAGGATAGAAAAACTGTGCACATATTTTGCAGTTGATGGAGTCTCAGAAGTGTTGGTCACAGATGACAGGCCACCATTTACCAGCAGGGACTTGGAGTATTCCTTAAAGTCAAATGATATTGGTTATGTAAGGACAGCTCCATACCATCCATTATCCAGTGGTCCAGCAGAAAAAGCAGTTCAAACATTGAAGGCAAGCTAAAAGAAACAGCCTACAGAGTGACTAGATACCAAACTGTCTCAGTTCCTATTTGATTATAGGACGCCCCTCATGGAACCTCAGAAATAGCTTCAGCAGAGTTGTTAATGGGGAGAAGACTCTGAACTGGGTTAAACCTGATCTTCCTGGAACTGGGGGCTGCGTGAAACAGCATTAGGAATTCCAGTGCTGGATACAAGACTCTACTAAGCAAGAGAGTCAGTTTACTTCAGAGGACAAAGTTTAATGTAGGAACCACGGGAATGGCCCTGCATGGGTAAGAAGTGAGGTTGGTGCGAAGTCAGGTTCAGTAACATAAGAAGTTGGGTAAGTGAGGCAGTCCTAAACAAACAAGTGGATCACCTTAAAGTTTCTCCCTCACAAACAGTGCAAGAGCAACACATGACCAGCTCCTCATCAGCCTTTCCGACTGTTCCAGAACTCATTGGTTCTCTCTTTCTATTAAGTGTTGAAGCTACTTCAGAATCAGAGATGGGCTTGGCAGATGTCACCAACTCGACACCTTTGCCACCTGAAGAGGAAAATTAATTTCTACCAAGATGCTCCTGGTGGAAGAGGAGAGCTACTGGGTGCTACATGCCACCTGCATCAGAGGCAGAGTTGGAGAAATGTGACCTGGTGCTGAAACACCCGAGGAGGAACTTCAAAACAGAACCAGCCTATGTCCTCATACATGGCTCTTGAGAGATGTAACAATTGTAATGGGGTCAGCCAGATGGACCTTATAGAATATGAGATCCCTGACTGGACCAGGTTAACAGCCCCAATCAGGGAGCCCTGGCTGACAGATACAAACAGGAGCATCAGACATTCTGTTCAATCTGAGAGCAGGCTCTGAGGAGACTGGATTAGAGTCAAGAATTCACCATGTGTAAATAAAGGGTGACTTGGTAATGGGAACTGGCCTCTGTGGAGTTATTTCAATTAGGTCATTAGATTTCCTGTAGTGCTACTCCAAACTTCAGGAGTTCATCTCCCAGGTCATCTACTGCCAGCTTATGTAAGGGTGATCCTACTGGGTCCTTTTGCTCTCATTCCTCTTGCAACCCTAGCATCTCTCCCCCTGCCCACTGGTAACATGAATATCTCCAGCTCTGCAGCTGTCACTCTGGAACCCTTTGCCTACCCTGATGCTCATGGTGAAAGATTTTCCATTGCTGCAATATTTTTGTGCAGTTTCCCTTTCACATTGCACCTGCCTTTAGGGAGGCTCCACAACTGTTCTGCAGACCCCTGTCATATCCATGTGTCATAGGCAGGTTGAAGGAACAAACAGCAACACAAGAGTCACATGGGCAATGCTATGTTTATGCAAATTAAGTAAGAACAAGTATGTTCCAATGTGCCCATCTCAACCTGAACGGGTGCACACAGATGTCAATTTGTTATCCCCATAGTTAAAAGCAGGGAAATCCCACTTTGGGCTCTCTGAATACAAATTAGGATCTAACAACATCATTAGGATTTCATGGTATTTCTGGTCTAAATAATGAACACTACTGTTGTGGTTCTGTTCGCCGAGCTGGGAATTTGTGTTGAAGCGCTTCACAGGAAGCTCCCAAGCACTGAGGATGTCACCTAGACAGGGGACAAAATGTCTGCAACACAAATTCCCAGCTCAGCGAACAGAACCACAACAACGAGCACCCGAGCTACAAATCTTCTCACAAACTTTGAATGAACACTACTGTCCTGTTTTATTTAACATCCACAAGCTGTATACATGATGAAGGACACCCTCAGAAAAAGCTTGTGATTATTCATCAGAGCCGAATCCTGGGGTTAACATTGAATTAAATCGTAACAGCAGCTACAAAAACACAGGGCAGAGGCTGGGAATTCTGCAGCAATCAATTCATCTTCTAACTCCCCAGTGCGACATAACCTTTCGGTTGGCAGATTGTTTGTTTGCTGCACTCCAGCTCACCGCAGCCTGGAGTCTTTGCTATTACATAGGATAGCAATATCATCAGTCAGTTTC
Organism: Chiloscyllium plagiosum; assembly: GCF_037043375.1. Lineage (NCBI taxonomy): Eukaryota > Metazoa > Chordata > Chondrichthyes > Orectolobiformes > Hemiscylliidae > Chiloscyllium > Chiloscyllium plagiosum. The sequence goes on from NW_028270151.1 coordinate 76,104,431, forward strand.
CAGCCTGTGCTTCCATAAGAGTGATGACTGATTTCTTTCTAGCTAGGGAAAACACATCCCCAGCTTTCACCATGAATATCTGAACACAGAAGAACATTGCTGTCAGGTTGTACATTTTGGAAGTTAATTTCTAAAATTCAAGAGATGTACCCAACTTCAGACAACACAATCATCTCCATGAATTGTAAAGAATTTCTGTCTGTGGGTTAGCAAATAATATGTGATGTCTCGCAGCACAACATTTAGTTCCTTGCTTGTTTCTCAATCATGCATTTACATAGCAGCAGTCCTGCAGCCCCATTATTCACACTGCACAACCTGCGAGAGGCTGGGTGATGGTGATGATTATGTTTTGTCAGTTGAACTATTTGATCCATGAATCAACTTGACTTACAAGCAGACTCCTGCAAATATCAGGGAGCAATTCAGATCCCTGTACAGGTCCCGTGACTTCCTGCATTGCAATCCAAAAAGACTCCTCCACTACCTTAAATTTTCAAAATATTTATCAAAAATGCAGCACTGGATGAGTAGGCATTTTCTCCAGCTATGTATTAGGAATTGACTTTAGTAACTACCGCAACATTGGCACCGCAGATGTTAACTATACCCCTCACCCTGTCCGACGCTGAGCAACTTTGGTGTCATCATATTTGACCCCAAGATGGGCTTCAAACCCCATATTGTTGTGATCCCAGCTACTGGTAAAACTAGACAGATCTGATCCCAAAGCAAAGCCTGCCTTATTAGACTATTTATTTTATTTTAAGAATTTACCTACCATAGTGATCGATCACTAAGCATATCATGAATACATGAACAGGGAGTAAGAATAGATAATTCAGCCTCTTAAGCCCTCCTCACCATTCAACAAAATCATGGCTAAGTTGATTATAACCTCAATTCTACATTCTCATCATTCTTAAGCTTTCACCCCTTACTTAACGATAATCTTTCTATCTCTGTCTTAAAAAAATATTCAAGGTTCTGTTTCCATCATCTGTTCAGGATGAGCTCCAATAGCTCATGATCCTCTGAAAAAGTAAATTCCACTATCTCAGTTTTAAAGAGTGACCCTTGTGTTTTAAACAGTGACCTCTCATTCTACATTCTCCCACAAGAAGAAACATACACCTACAGTGCCAAGACCCTCTAGAATCTTTTATGTTTCCTACTCGTCTTAACTTCAGTGGATACAAGCCTAGCCTTTCCAATCTTTCCTTGTAAGACTACTCACTCATTCCAGGTATTAGTTTGGTAAACTGGTTCCAACACAGTTACATCCTTCCTTAAATAAAGAGACCAATACTGTCCACAGTAATTCTGATATGGTCTCACCAATTCCCTGTATAATTGAAGCATAATCTCCTTACTTTTGAATTCAATTTCCCTTGTAATAAATAGTTTCATAATTAGCTTTCATAATTTACGCATTCACAAGAGGCAGCCAATGTCTTTTTAACAGAAGCACATCAATGTTTATTACATTCAAAAGGAAAACAACACAAACTATTATAGACTAGAAAAGAATAACATAAAATGAATATATTACAAACATCAGAAGCATAGATTCAACCCTTTTGCCTTACCAACAATTTTAGAGAGACTTGAACTTCAGGGAAGAGATAATCTGAATCCATTTTGGATTTCCTTGTTCAGTGGGCATGGATGCTACTGGATTTTATTTGGGAAACTTCTGCACTTATTTGATGTGCTTTCTTGAGACTCATAAAAAAGCTGCTAATACAACTCATTATTAGCATGGATTCTTTAAATCAGTCTTCCAAAGTCTTTTGTTTCTGCAACTTTTCTCTTACAAACATTAACCACTCCGGACTTGTTTCGTTCTGTCTGGCTGTTTTGGAGAACGCTAAACATCATTGCTACTGTTACAAGACTTTTTGTTTTCTCTCTGAATGATTGTCTCTCTGGAAGAAATCTGAACATTCACCTGTCTTCTGGATATTTCTGGTTTTCCAAAAGAAGATTTTTATATCTCTTTCTCTCTGGCTCATAGGGCATTTTGTTACTTAGCAACAGCTGTTATTTCTCTCTTTTCTACCCTTATTTGTAAGGCACTGAGGTATTCACCTCAAAAACATAAAAAATGTTTCATTTAAATACATGTAAACACATTTCCCACACAAATTGACATCACTCACAGAACTGAAAATAGAACTAAAAATAATTTCCTATTCCTAACACAGACAGTATATATAGAAATATGAATCAAATTTAAAGCAATTCATTACTTTCTTGTCATTACTTTACTTGTCTACTTTAGAAGCCAAGTTCCAAGCAATAATGATTATTATTATTTAACATGAGCCTTCATTTCAATATCCACTCTTTAACTAAGACTGTCTACTTCCAGTTCCAAAACATTGCTCACTCTGCGTTGCTTTAGCTCATCTGTTGCTGAAACTCTCATCCATGTCTTTGTTTTCTTTAGACATGAGTATTTTAATATACGCCTGGCCAGCCTCCCACTTTACTCCCTCAACAAACTCGAGCTCACTCAAATGTCTGTTGTCTGATTTGATTTGACTTATTTATCGTCATGTGTACCTAAGTACAGTGAAAGGCTTTGTTTACAAGCAGTACAGGTAGATAGCAAGGACATATAGATCATGGGTGAAAAAATCTTAGACAGAGGCAGACAAGTTACACCACACAGAGCATGTGCTAGCCAAGATCAATAGCAGCAAGGTCAGCATTATTTGAAGTTAGAGTTCACACGTCAATCTGATAACGCTAGGAAGAAACTGTTCCTGAACCTGCTGGTGTGTGTATATTGAAGCTTCTGTATCTTCTGGGAGTTGGAATGAGTTATAGGAGAGTGTTACTGGGGTGCGGAGAGTCTTCGATGACACACGACCTTCTGTAGTTTCTGACTATCCTGTGGATGACAGTTGACATACCAGTTTTGCACCTGAACAGTATACCTTCAATGGTGCATCTGTAAATGTTGGTGAGGGTACTTACAAACATGTCAAATTCTCATTTGAATTAAGCCTCATTCATCCATTACTCATGTACTCAATGACCTCCATGGGCACTTATTCTAGCAATGCCTAGATAATTTGATCATTTTCTTCCATATACACAAATCCCTTTCTGGTCTCACCTCTCTCTATTGTTATGACACGGGGTAATTGCTAATTTAAAACCCATATCACAAAAAAGATTTATCCCATGATGTAATCCGTGAAAATTGGAGAGGTCAAGAACTATTTAAAGTAAAAACTAACAAATTTATTTCTTAAAGTATAACAGAGAATAAATACCCAACAACTATTTACAACTCCTTCTTCCAACCCATCTTTTACCTTCCCTTCTATAATACTAGTCCAATAAAACTCCTGATCAAAATTTACAAAACAAAACTTGTTATCTGAAAACCCAGCAGCTTTCAGTTCTTTACTGTATTCCTGACTTCTTTTCTTCTTCTTGGGGATTCAGTTTCACAGGTTACTGATCAATAAAGGTGCCTTTTAAGAGAGCTAATCTCTGGGCAGTCTGCAGATGCTGATGGCTTGGCAGTTCTCCTCCCAACTGTTCAATTTTCCCTGGTCTTTGGATTATGTCATTGTCTTTTAAAATTGTCAATATTCTAAATTCAAACTTGGTTGGAATTTGGTATTTGCGGGGTATAATTTAAACCGATTGGCCAAATTCAAATATATTTTTGTCTCAAAACAACTCAGCCAGTACTATCTGTTCTGAACCAAATGCTAAATTCTCCAGCACTTTGTGTGCTTGCCAAGTCCTTCACTCTCTTAAAGGCACAGTACACTTCTACACCTTCATAACATCTCCTCCCTTAAGAAAAAAGATGGCTTCATTTCTCTTCCTATTCTTTAAATGTATTACCCTAACAAAAAGATAACTTTAATCTAAGTTCACCTTAACTTCTTCCCATATAACTGTATATAAATAAAATTAAATGAATACAAATCTCATCTAAACTTTATCAGGTAAATCCATGATAATGCACCTGCAGTTACATTCTTACGATCCGCAACATGTATGATTTTTAAATTAAAAGTCTGTAACATAAAACTCCAATGAAATAGTCTCATATTCTTGTCTTTAAACCATCCTAAGAATGAAAGAGCACTGTGATCCATGTACACAACCGAATCCAACACATTGTTTGTGACATACTCATTAAAATGTTGTAAGACCAGTACCACACTCAATAGTTCCTTTTCGATTGTGGAGTATTCCCTTTGGTGGATGTTGCTCTTCTTTGGAAAGTAACCAACTGGCAGTTCAATCCCATCCTCATCTTCCTGTAGGAGTACAGCTCCAACTCCTATGTCACTAGCATCGATGGCGACTTTAAAAGATTTTGAAAAGTTTAGTGTAGCTAAAACTGGTTTGGAGGTTAATATGGATTTCAAATGATCGAGTGCCTCCTGGTATGGTTCTGTCCACTGAAACTTTGTGTTCTTCTTCAGCAAATCGGTTAACGTGCAACTACACTGCTGACGTTTGGAACAAACTTCCGATCAAATCCATTGAATCCTAAGAATCGAAGCACCTCTTTCTTCGAGGTCAGTTGTAGAAATTCCTCGGCTCCTTCATCTTTGCATTCCATGGGATCAGCCCTCCATGACTGATGTCTCAAGAACATCACCTCTGTTTTCGCGAATTCCATTTTAAGTTTATCACCAGTTTTGTTTCTCGTAGTCATTCAAAGAGCTCTGCCAACTGTACCATATGATCTTTCCAGGACTTACTAAAGATCACTACATTGTCCAAATAGACTGCACAGATTGTTAACCCAGCCATAACTCTGTTGATGAGTCTTTGGAATGTGTTGGGTGTGTTCTTCATTCCAAAGGGCATCACTTTAAACTGATATACGCCATTTGGGGTTACAAACGTAGAAATTTCTTTCGCAACCTCTGATAAAGGTACCTGCCAGGAACCACACATTAAGTCCTACTTGGTGATGTAACTGGCTTGTTTGACTTTCTCGATACAGTCCTCCACTCTATAAATTGGATATGAGTCCGATTTTGTAACAATGTTGACTATCCGATAATCCATGCAGATTTGTTGAGTCCTGCCGGTTTGGGAACTAAGATGAGAAGCGAACTGCACTCACTCTGGCTTGGTTTGATGATGTCCTCGTCGAGCATGGCCTCCGCCTCCATCTGGACCTGTCTGACTTTGAAAGGATTAAGCCAATAGGGATGTTGTTTTATCAGAGCAGTATTCCCTACGTCTACTTCATGTACAATAGCATTAGCCCCCCCATCTGATTCTTTCATATGTTCTTATATGGTAGTAATAAATCTTTCAACTGCATTCTATGCCCCTGAGACAGATAGCTTACTACCCTATCCCACTCCTCAAGGACTTCATTTTTTAATCTATTTTGAGGCACCTCAAAATCCACAACATCTGGATTTGATTCCACACTCTGCAGGGCAGTAGCTCCAGTTCTCCAGTTCTTTCTCTCTATTTTAATACATGTTCAGATTATATACTTGATACCATTTTTTTCTATCTGGCATCTTTACTAGATAGCTCACCCTGACTCAACTTTGTCTCGATTTGGCACGGACCACTAAACCTGGCTTTGAAGGGATCTCCTATCACTGGTGACAGTACTAACACATTAACCCCTCCAGAAAACAGCCAAGTCTCAGAGCTTTTATCTGCCACTGTTTCATTCTATACTGTGTCCTCTTTCGGTGCTGTTTAGCTAACTCACCTACTTGATTTAGTCTCTCCCTCACCTCTGATATATAATCTAAATGTGAGATCTCCAACTTTGGTCCTGTCAATTTTTAAAAATTACTTTCAAAGGGCCTCTCACTTCATGACTGCATATTAACTCGAAAGGAGTGAACTGAGTAGATTCATTTGGGGCATCGCTAATGATAAACAATATGAATGGGATACCTTTATCCCAATCATTCAGGGGGTTCTGACAGTATGCTGTCAACATGGTCTTCAAAGTTTGATGCCTGGGATTCAGAATGATATGCACTGGATTTAAAGTGCTGTTTACCTAAGCTATCCATATTCTTCTTAAACAGCCTAGCAGTATAATTTGACCCTTGGTCTGACTGAATCTCATACCATGTAGCCAATACCGTGTGAAGAAAACTACTAGCCCCTCTCTCACCTTTTTTGCCTTGATACTCCGTAATGGAATTGCCTCCAGAAATTTTGTAGACAGATCCATTATGATTAACAAGCACTGGCTCCCACCTTTAGTTCAGTCAGTTACAAGCAGTGCAAAAGGTTCTTTAAGTGCGGAAGTTGGCAACAAAGGTGTTGGTTTGTTTGACCTGTGGCTGGCCTACCGTTTGGCATGTATGACACATACAGCAAAAATTAGCCACATCCTTGTGCATTCCAGGCCAAGAAAAATGTTTTTGTAAATCAGCCTGAGTCTTTTGTACCCCTAGGTGACCTCCTACAGGTAATTCATGTGCTACCCGTAATACCTCGTGTATGTACGCTACCGGCAACACATCTGGTGCACTTCGGTCCACTTCTCCTCTGCACTAACCTGCCGTGGTCTCCAATTCTATCTTTGGATTCTATCGTTCAGATAATAACCCTCTGGAATATTATCTGCTTCCTTTTCAGACTATATATATATCTTTTATTGCCTTGTCTTGCTGTATCTTAGCCTTTCAGGAGTAAACATTTCTGTCTGACCTGTCTATTCAGGTTTTTCCTGCACCATTACGCCAAGAGTATCTGCTAACTGGACCTCAACTCTGTCAATATTTTCCTTTACTTTAAGCTTCATGCTGTGACTTATGATAGTGGGATCTGGTTACCACACAGTCTGGGAAAATACCACTCAGTTTCTTGGACTTCCCCACAACAAGGGGTTTTACTCTCACCTTGGATCCTGCCAAATCACTTCCAAGAACAAACTGAATTCCTGGAACTGACATTCTGTCAATCACTCCCACTATAACTTCCCCAGTCTTGAGTTGGCACTCCAACTTGATCTTACATAGGGGAATGCTAAATTTCTGTCCATATATCCCACAAATTACCATACTCTCGGGTAACAAGTCAGAAAGAGTGCATAATTACTCATCTCTTACAATCGGCCATTGGTTAGATTCTGTATCTCTCAAAATTATGACTTCTTGTCCTTCTCCCCTTGTTCTTTCTGATTAAACTTTACCCATAAAGGCGAATTCTTTGTCGAGATCAGGTACTAACTCCATACCCAGCCCCTGCCTAGGCTGTGCACTCTCCTGCAGCTCCTTGGGTCATCTTGGGGTCTCTTTTACTATCTTTGCTAATGTCACTGGTTTAGCTTCTTTTACCACATCTTTTCCCACAGTGCCTGTCCTTAACGACCAGCACTGTGGCTTTACATGTCCCACTTTACCACAGTGGAAACATCTGAGGCTTTTCACCTCCTGTCCACCCTCTTGGGCTTCTTTTTTATCTTGTGGTAAATTCTTACCAGTCCTCTCTACTCTTGGTTTCATAGTGTAGGATTTCCTCTTCTCCCAACTTCTATATCTCACAGGACAAAATTCTAGCTGGAAGCTTGTCTTATATACCAAGATGTACTCATCTGCTATTTCTGTCAATCTCACTTCCTGAACTTTCTGTTCCTCCACGTGAATTCTTACCCTCTCTGAAGAGTGTTTTTAAACTCCTCCAGCAGAATAATCTCTCTTAGAGCCTCAAAGGTCTTATCTATTTTCAAAGCACTCACCCATTGATCAAAATTACTATGTTTAATTCTTTCAAAATCAACATTCTTTGTGTTTATGAACTGCTGTCTATATGCTTTAGATTAGATTAGATTACATTACAGTGTGGAAACAGGCCCTTCGGCCCAACAAGTCCACACCGACCCGCCGAAGCGAAACCCACCCATACCCCTACATGTACCCCTTACCTAACACTACGGGCAATTTAGCATGGCCAATTCACCTGACCCTGCACATCTTTTGGACTGTGGGAGGAAACCGGAGCACCCGGAGGAAACCCACGCAGACACGGGGAGAACGTGCAAACTCCACACAGTCAGTCGCCTGAGGCGGGAATTGAACCCGGGTCTCAGGCGCTGTGAGGCAGCAGTGCTTCTGGTGCCAATTCATAAGCACTTAAAATAGCCTGTGTAAGCTCTTCTGACAGCGCAGCAAATACATCACTAGCTCTGCCACCAGTTTAGAATGAGCATTACCCATAAATCCTCAGACCACGCCATCTGCCTAGCCAAATTTTCAAATGAAATAAAGAAGGCTTCAACATCTTTCTCAAGAAAATGCGGCAGAAAAAAAAAATATATATATATATATATATATATATACACACACTATCACCTCTTTTAATCTCTGTTCTGTTATCTTGACTTTGCTGTCTAAGTTGCAACTTCTCAAGTTCAAATTCTTTCTCTCCCTCCCTGTCTTCTCTCTGTCTTTGCTCAGCTAAGAACCTACTCTCTTGCTCTTTTTCCTCTCTCTCTCTGTCTCTCTCTTCTCACTTTTTCTCTTTTTCTCTCCCTTTGTTTATCTTCTATCTCCATTTTCCTCAATTGTAATTTAAGTTTTTCTACCTCTACTACACTTGTTTGTTTCTTTAACACACCTTGGTGTTTGATTGGTTACAACTTTGGCTTTACTTTTGGCCTTGGTTAAACCCAAATATAACTTATTTGCTAATTCAAAAAGTATAGCCTTTTTCTTTCCTTCTAAACTTTCTTGGCAAATTTGAGAATCATCTTCAAATCCAGAAACATTTTAGCAATTTTAAGAGCTCTTTCTCTCACTTTTAATTTAATCAGCCACACGTCACCGAAATTAAACAAGTTCTCTCACCTATGATTTATTTAAAGTTCACTAACCCGCAAGTGTTTAAATCTGCTGAGACTTTTCGTACACCCAAATCTGCTCAAATCTGTCTAAAACAGTTCCATTCCCAATGCCGAGCCCCCAAACTGTTACGACATGGGGTAAACCCCTTTGCTAATTTAAAACCAGCAAACAGAAAAGATTTATCCCATGCAGTAATCTGTGAAAGTTCGAGAGGCCAAGAACCATTTAAAGTAAAAACTAAGAACTTTATTTCTTAAAGTATAAGAAAGATAAATAACTAACAACTATTTACAACTTCTTCCTCTAACCTATCTTTTAACTTCCTTTCTATAATACTGGTCCGATAAAACCCCCGATTAAGATTTCTTACACTTCTTATCTCAAAACCAGGCAGCTTTCGGTTCTTCTCTATGTTCCTGTCTTTTTTTCTTCTTCTTGGGGATTCAGCTTCACAGGTTACTGTTCAATAAAGATGCCTTTAAGAGACCTATTCTCTGGGCAGTTTGCAGATGCTGGCTTGGCAGTTCTCCTCCTAACTGTTTGATCTTCCTTGGTCTTTTACGCCCAAAGCATCGGATTATGTCATTGGCTTTTGAGATTGTCAATATACTAAATCAAACTTGATTGGAATCTGGTATTTTCGGGGTATAATGTAAACTGTTTGGACGAATTCAAATTTGTTTTTTCCTCATAGCAACTCAGTCAGTGCTATCTGTTCTGAATCAAATGTAACATTGTAAATTCTCTAGCACTCAATGTGCTTGCCAAGTCCTTTATTCTCTTAAACGTACAGTACACTTTTACACTTTCATAACACTATACCTGTAGGTTTCCTCAGCCCTGCCATCACTGTGCTCTCCAATTTCAATTAATTCTGATGTGTTGAGAATTTCCAATTTTAAATGCCCTACCATGGTGTTCAGACTTTCTCAGCCTTAAAATCTAGAATTACCGCCCTTTTTTTTGAACTCTCTACTTCTACCTTTTTCTTTCAGAGATTATTCCAAACTTTCTTGAGCAAGCTTTGAGTCATCTGCCAGAATATCTCTGCTGTGCATTGGGGTCAAATATTATTTAATGTCAAGCTCGTGAAGTGTCTTGGAACAATTTTACTTTATTAATGGCACTATTTATATTCAAGCTATTGTTATATTTGATACGATTTGACTCATTTGCTGCATATTGCTTAAGTTTGCTCTTCAAGGAGAGAAATCCGTATGCTGCTGTTGGATGAAGTTCTCTCAACAGAGTGAAGCGAGAGGGAATTCAACAAAGTGAAAGGAGCCAAAGTTTTGCAACTTGATCTCCTTGGCAGAAATTCACTGAACTGAACCGAACTTGTAGAATTTGCATTCCCCTCATGTAACAGTCATTCCAATATCTGTCCCAGTCCTTCAAACCTACAACAGTGCCAGCCACATATCCAAACTGATATGCACATTATTCAAAGTTGCAAGATCACTAGGAATATTCTCCATATGCAAAGATTTTAAATAACAATTTTTAATGAGTTGCAGAAAGACTTGCATATTAATTATCACTCAGTTCCAGATAGCCATTGCAGTTTGAGGCACTGTTTCCTGTAGTGTCTCTGTCAGGTGATTGCTCTTGTCTGCAACACAGAAGGAAAGAGGATGCTGGAGATCGCCCAAATGTTTGTGAGATGCCCTTGATTTTGAATGTGGGGCCAAAACGAATCTAGAATGGGAATGCCATAATTCAATGTCTCCAGAGTAGGTCTAGCCTCACTAGTATTTCCATTGTGTTACTGCCTGTGTTATCAGTAAGTCAGTAATTTCAAGGGAGTGAGTTCTCAGAGATGAGTGATCCATGCTGGAGAGGTTAAGAGCAATGGCAGATTGGGGGAGTAAGTAAAGGATTAAGCCTTCAGGATACCACTTATTTATTTGAGGGAGCAGTATTGTGAGCATGATGTGTGCTCCCTTTAAGGCAGCTCGCTGATTAGGAGATGAATACCTGAACATTACTGAAGGTGATTATGGGCTTGGTCAGACCTTAGAGCGGAGCTGCATTCTTTTCTTGCCATCATGGGAAACATTATTGTGAAACTGCAGGGTGATATCTGAGAGCAAGTAGAGACCTGACCAGGCCGTGAGTTTTTTTCAAATTCAATCAATGCGAGGGATAACATCAAATTGTCTTGGACATCGAGCAGCTGCCAAAGCAAGTAGGTGGATGGACATTGTAAGACATTGCACAATATGTAGATGTGGGCCATACTATCTCCAGAACATGACCCAAGTGATGAGTGGAATCCAACAATCTCACCCATCACCAACTCCCACCACAAGACCAAAATTCTTCCCATACCCTTTTATGGCAGAGGACGGAAAAAGTGGCAGGAATAAAGTCCTTCTCTCCACCACGGAGGCTCCCTGCCTCATTCCTGATAAATGGCTTTTGCCCGGAACATAAATTTTCCTGCTCCTCGGATGCTGTCTGACCTGTTGTGCTTTTCCAGCACCACTCTAATCTAGACTTTGATCTCCATCATCTGTGGTCCTCACTTTTGCCTAGGAACAAAATCAATGCAATCTCACACATAAAATAAACTACTCCTTACCTCATAGATGTCCTTTAAGTTCTTGACATAGTCTCGCTCTTTGGTGATGATCTCGTTGACAACATTGGCTCTGTGACGGTTTCTTTTTTCCTGTTCTGGAGAAGTAGGCATTTTTGGAGCTGACACTGGGAGAGACTCACTTTCACTATATTCTCCATAGAAAACATAATCGTTCTTCTCTTCATCATATCCTAACTTTAAAAACAGAGGATAAGTTCACTTTAACATCTATAATAAATATAATCCTCTTGAACCAAATTCCTAATGAGATCAGAAAATGCACTGAACATTGATTATCCCAATGGTTTATGATATTACAAACAAAATGGCGCACATGGAAATTTGGCACTTGCAGTTCCCGATGTGTGTTACTAATAGGTCTTCCACTTAATTACAGAACTCCATCCATGTATGCTTTCAATGGAATATTCTGCTATTTTATTGGGACCTGCACTCCTAACTGCTCAAACAGACCATGTTAAGAAATGTTCATAGTCTCACGTTTACATTATTTGCCCATCTGCCAAATTTTATCTATTAACAAATGTTTTGATAGTATGATAATAGTTTGGAGGCAATGCAGGGGAATTTTTCAGATTTATTGACACTTTGAGGTGTAACATCATATTGGAACAAAGAATAAAGAACAGTGTAGGCCCTTCAGCCCACCAAGACACTGTTGACTCATGTTGCCTTTCTAAACTAAAAACCTTTCTCTCTACATGGCATATTCCTCTTTGCCTTGTCTATTCGTATATCTATCAAGATGCCACTTAAACATTGCTATGTATCCACCTCCACCACCACCTCTGGCAACACATTCCAGGCACTTAGCACCCTCTGTGTAAAACATTTGTCTCTCACATCTTCTTTAACCTTACTCCCTTTTACCTTAAACCTATGTCCCCTAATAATTGACATTTCTACCCTGGGATGAAGATTCCGACTATTCATTCTATCCATGCTTCTCATCATTTTGTAAACTTCTATCAGGTTGTCCCTCATTCCTCGACAGTTAAGTGAAAACAAACCAAGTTTGTTGAATCTCTCCTCATAGCTACAACCTCCATGTGGCTTCTATGTACTCATTTTTTAAATCAGATTTCAAATTATTCATTTGTCACTGGTTCTTACCATACCTCTGCTAATGTGAGCCCATTCATGGGCTTTCCTCTCATCTACTATTTTACACAATGACCTCAATTCCCATGTCTCCTCCCTTCTCTGACTTTACCCTGTACCACCTGTCCTGCCTGCAAGATTCACCTGGTATTTCTACATTGAGTCTGCAATCACATGGACTCCCCATGTTTAAAGCTTCACCTCCCATACATTAATATTTTCATAAAGGAAACAGCATAAAGAGTTGAAAAAGGAAAATGTGAGTATATGAAGAAAAGGCAATGGAATGGGGCTATGTGAGTTGCTCTTGCACAGCACTAACATCAAGCCATTGTCCTGAATTGTTTGTTGTGGTGTTCCTGTGTTACAAGAGTGACTACATTAATAGAAATTCTTTGCATCATCATGACATTGTGAAGATGCTAAATAAATGTTCAATAATAGGACTCTAGGGAAGTAGCTTGTGGAGAGTAACAGCTGAGCTGAATGTACACATGTAGGAGAAGGGTAAAGAGAAACTGAGTTCAATTCTAGGTGCCTAACTTTAGGATGTAAGACCAGGAAATGCAAATAGAATTCAATAACCTGGAGAGGGGAGAGATATATGTTACAGGAATGAAAATAATAAAGAATGAACACAGAGATAGTGAAAACCACAAAATTTGGTGCAAACATAGAATCCCTCCAGTGTGGAAGCAAGTCATTTGGCCCATCAAATCCACACCGACTCTCTGAAGAGCACCACAACCAGAAACACCCCATCCCTGTAACCCTGCATTTCTCATGGCTAACCCACCTAGCCGACATATCCCCGGACACTATGGGCAATATATCCAACTTTGGATGGAGGCAGGAAACCAGAGCATCCGGAGGAAAGCCTCACAGAAATAGAGGGAATGTGCAAATGCCACACATACAGTTGACCGAGGGTAGAATCGAACCCAAGTCCCTACTGCTCCTGCCGCTGTGAGGCAGCAGTACTAACCACTTAGTCACCACTGTGCCGCTCCTGTCAATGACCTACTCCTGGTCCTATGTCTTATGATCATATAAATTTGATAAGTTGGTCATAAATTACTTTAATGTCCACATGGATGTAATCAATAATGTCCTACACCTTCAGCAATAATTGAAAAACCCAGTGTTGTCTGTGCCTCTGTGTGTATTACAGTTGCGAAAAAAAATTTATCCAGCTCTAACAATTAATGACATGTGAGATGGGGCAAGGAAATCGAATTCGGAATTATGGAGCCTCCTGGTCTAAATCATGCTCCATCCTCAAATACACAAAATTTGTGATCGTTTTCCTCTATACATGCCCGAAATTGCTCAATAGTTTCAGTCTCCAAAGAACTGTTGACCCTCTTTCAAACTACCATCCTGCCCTTTTACACTACCATTGTCTTCCTACTCCATTGCCCAAAACGGTTGCATATTTGCCTGATGAGGTGACTAGCATACATGAAGCATGCAGTGATTGGCAGACTATAATGAGTATGAGAGATTGGAGGGAAGCAGTTTTCTCTGTTGATACACCATATGAAAAACTCCCTGGAAAATTGATATCTTGCTGAAAGAGAATATATGAAAAATACTTCAGCTTTCTCTGGAAACAATTTTTTTTAATCTTTCACCATCTTTTTGTTTCTTAAAAAGAGCTTATTCTCAATTCCTTTCAATAAAGGTGGTGTTTTGTCAGAGGGATTTATCCTCTGACCTGCTAAGAAAGATACTTGAAAACCGACAAGTATAAATTGCATGAAAATAGTATTGTCAACATGGTATTTATTTTACCAGTGCCAGTACTTACAAATGAATTCAACCTCGATTTGACAAAGCTTATTGGTCCAGCCATTCTAATTCGTAGTCAGAATTGATAGAGAAGGCTCCACCTCCACACATCAGGCTTCCATTTGTGTGTCAAATCACCAAATTGTTGTTTTATGTGAATCAGCTTTGGTTGAACTTTGCTTAATGGCCAGCTTTGACTGAAATTGTATACTTTATGTACAGCTACAACCCTGAGTGAATGGCTTGCTGATAAATTGTGTCATAATTGTATCATACAATGGCTGATAGGTCACTTCTGTAACTTGAGGTAAAATGTTGACCTATCATAACCTGAAAACCTCAGCAATAGCAATTTCTTATACATCCAGGCTCCGTTGATTTCAAAAATGAATGAAGTTCACCTGTTTGGGTTATGAATTTCATTTTGTATTACAATACCACTGTTTTATTTGCAGAAGGCTTCTTGGAAGAGATTTTTTTTGCTTGACAGAAAGCCCCTACTAAACGTTTGGTTGAACTGTTCTAATTAAGTACACAAACTTACACGATACAGCTTGGATAGAATCCAAGGTAGCATTCTTATTGTCAAGTTCTAATGATGTCACACACAACAGGTCCTGAGTCATTTGTCCAGTGTATATCTTATCCTAGCATTTGGAATTAGATTAATTGCTGGATCAGATGTTCGTTTGTTACGAGCACATTTTTTGAGTGGAATTATAGATCTAGCAGAATCCAATAGAATGATGGAACAGCTGAAAAGATTGATTAGGCTAGTCCTGTTCTTACTCTTTCTGAATAAAAATCTTAGTGAATAAGTTGGTAGATACATTTTAAAACTGCTGTATAAAGTAATGGTTCTGAAAGAATAAACGTTGAAGCTAAGTGCCCACCCAGTCTGATGATGGTGAGGAGAATGGATGGTCTCACATGAGGTCCTGATGGAGATAGATGTATCATTCTGGCTCCTGGTAGTCCTTATAATCATATATAACTATTCAACATTCTTGTACCCATTGCTGTCACTCAATAAACTACATCTTGTCATTAAGATAGCTTTGCTTTCATTTCAAAACGCAACAATCATGCATCCTCTACCTCCACTAATTCGATAGCCCTTAGACTTGATATAGAAAAAAATTAGAGTTTGCAGTCTACCTAACCACAAGCCACAATCTACTGCAGCATGCAACATGGTGGCCAGCAATGGGATTGTTACATAAATACCTCAAAGTCGCAATGATGGAAAAAAGATAATTTGTACCAGGAGAAAAAAAAATGAATTTATCACTTTAAGAACATTTCTGCTTTAAGAAGGACAATCCACCAGCAGCTGAAAACACATGAGTGGACAAGCAGAAAGCAGTAGCAGGGCAAAAGCAGCTCTCCAGAAGAAAACTTCACCTCAGGGTTGCTAGGAAAAGCAGCAAAAACCACATACAAAGGAACCTTGAATATCCAAATGAGATGGGCGGGCACTATTTCGATTAATTGATTCAATGCTTCTCCTCTGGGGCTTGGAGTTTTCTGTTAAGTCCACTCCCCATTCAGGAGATGAGGCAGCAGCACACCACGCGTGAGACCCCGCCCTCCACAGCCCGTGCCACTAACCCCATTCAACACCATCCCCCCATCCACCGCCCCCACTCACCCCCAATCCCCATCCAACTCCACCCCCCACCCCCAAACCCCATCCAACACCGCCCCGCAGCCTCCCCCCAACCCCGTCCAACACCACCCCGCACGCACCCCCCCAACCCCATCCAAGACCGCTGACCAACCCCAACACCCCCCCTATCCTCCCCCACCTCCAACCCCTTGGTTTTCCCCCCATTCACCGCTCCCCCCCCCCCTCTCTGGGGCAGCCAGACTGGACACCAACAACAAGACTGCTGCTGCTACTGCCTTTTGGGGGGTGAGTCTCCAAATAGCTCACACACACACACTTTTTACTGCAGCGTTTTGACAGGTTCCACCTTTGCCCTGTAAAGGACAATGTTGTAGAGATTATCTGGGGAAGGAGGGTGGTTAGGGTACACACCTGTGTACAACTCCAGGGAAAGTGTGGGAAGAGAAGAGAGGGTGGGAGGTCAGTCATTTAGAGACGGTGCCTGTGCTCCCATCAGTCCAGGACTGTTCTCGGCAGCACTTTTAATCACTGTAAACAAAAGAAGCGATCATTGTTGGACATACATCTTTTCTGTTGAGATCTCCTTCGGATAATCCAATTTTCAGATAATTGGTATCTGGATAATCGAGGTTCCTCTGTATAAGCTAAGAAGAGAGTAATAGCTAGTCACACTGGAAAATGATGGACCCCTTATGGAAGAAGGATCTGTGGGAGCAATTCAAAAATACATGAGCAACAGAACAGCCAATGGGCAAGGGAAGAAACACCAACATAAAGACTAAAACAAAATACTGAAGGGATAGAGGGAAAAATAATACTTATTCTTAAATTGATCATTACGGTCTCTTTGTAAGACACAGCTATATAAATAAAGGGTTAGAATTTTCAGAAAAGTATCAGAAAAGTTGCAGATTACATTTAAGTTGACAAAAGTACAACTAAAAAGATTTTGAACACTGAGTCTATTGGAAGAAGACAGAAGAATATTAAGAGTGTGATAAAATTGGAATGTTGGTAGTTTAAAACCTGATTTTGGCGGGATTAATGATTAAGCCTGTGGGAACAAAAGTTTATTTTTTAAAATCACTGTTAAGGGGGTGTGCATTGTGAAAGATAAGTAAATGTTCACTTTGTCCATGAAGAAACACAAAAGGGGGGTAACTGCTGTGGTAATAGAAAAAAATACAGGAAAATTTGTACGCAGCAAGTGATACAATACTGTTATAATAAAAAACGGAAACTGAGAACTAAAACACATCAACAATGCTATAAAACTGGAATGTAAAACTTTATTACAGGAAAATAATACAGGATCATTGTTGAAAATCTTACAGACAAAAAACATATGACAACATTGCTATTAAACAAAGTTTAAAGGTTGGATAGACATTAAGAAGGGAGAATACAAATTGTCTTAAAGTAATATTACATACTTTAAAGCTATCATCATTTACTTACTGCAGAATCATGAAATTGTTGAGGACAATAAAAATAATAGCAATGAGATGCCGCAGATTTAAAACAGCGTTAAAAGAAAACCAATAATCCTATTAAGAAGAAAGTTTGTTTAAGAAAACACGCCATGAAAATTTAATTAAGAAATGGGCTGAGCTGGACAGAATGTAGGACTGGACATTTTGGAGCAAGCCAAGATCAGTTTTGAAATTAAACAAGTAAATACATTATAGTATTCAATAAGTCCTAAAGCAGATGATGTCATCATTTGCCAAAATCTAAAAGCAATCACAGTTCTGACAGCATCTGATAATTATTTAACTTGGGAACAAACAAAATTCTTCAAAGACCAAGATTTAACAGAAGAGTTCAGCATCCAGAGAAATCTGGATAACTTCATTAAGACTGTCTCTAGATTAGTGAAAACCTGTGAACGTTGTGATTTGAAAGCAGAATTTGTAAGAGGCAAACTCTTTGGCATTATTGATAATATTTTTGACAGATTCATTACAGTTCCCAGAAGATTTGTTTTGGAAAACGCTATTCAGAATTTGTTGGCAACTGAAAGCTGGAAGACACACCACACAGACAAATCCTGAAAGAAGGATGATATTGCCTTAGAATGCAGAAAAAAACCTTGGCATTTTATTAGGTGACACAATGGACAAGCCAACAATAAGACGAGGTCAATTAGTCATGAGTTAGTAAATACTGTGCAATAAAAATAAATGCCTCAAAGACACAAACAGTGCCCAGCTATGACAATAGAATGCTATATTTGTAAAACAATAGGTCGCTTCTAGATGTTGTGCAGAAGTTTGAGAACAGCAAAAGTAGTGTCAATATGGTAAAGAATCACAACTAGAAAATATACCAAAAGCATCCACAGGGGAAATTATTGATTCATCTGAACTGACTCTGATAGAATCTATTCACATCACAGATATCTCATTATTTTTAAGCTTAAATATCACTGCCCTATCAGATTAAATACCATGGCTGAAGACACCGAAGTAACAGCCCACAAAGGTGAGACACAAAGCTTTGTTCAAAACTTGAAACCCATTCTTTCTAGCCTGGAAATAGTGCTCAGTTGCACACTTAGGGATGCAACCATGTGTTGACGTCTGGTGGCTGATGTTGCAGCTTACATTATAGTACAAGCAGTAAACAGCCAGTGTCTGAGTTCCACAGTGGTATCTCAGGCATCTGTTCTCACACCCCAGTAAGCTCTTGCAACAGTTCAGCAATCTGTCTTCCAGCAAATTAACTACTAGCATTGCTGAGCAGCCCAGTGGAGCATGAACCTGTTGTTCTCTCTTGGTCTGACAGCATTAATCTTCCCAACAGGGCCACCCCATCAGTACTCTTCCCATTGCCTAGCAGTCAGTAAACCCAGACTTCTGTTCCCAGAGCTCCAACTGGACCTTCAAAACCCAGTGTAGAATAGAATCCCTGCAGTGTGAAAGCAGCCATTTGGCCCATCAAGTCCACATTGCCCCTCTGAAGACCATCCCACCCAGACCCACACCCCTTCCCCTTTTCCTGTAGCACTGCATGCTCCGCTACCTAACCTGCACATCCCTGGACACTGTGAGCAAGTTACCACGGCCAATCCACCTAACATATTCATCTTTGGACTGTGGGAGGAAACCAGGGAACCTGGAAGAAACCCACACAGACATGGGGAGAAGGTTCAAACTCACACACACAGTTGCCAAAGGATGGAATTGAACCCAGGTCCCGGATTCTGTGAGCCACCGTGCCACCCAGTGTAAATTGAGATCATCGGCAATATCCACTGCTGAAAGTTAGAGGTATCGATCAACCATGATGCTGCTATTGGGACGGCTTTGTGTATGAGCACAAAGAAAGTCCTTTGCAGATAGAGCATAAACACTGAGGAAATGAGGAAGGCTGTTTAGTTGACTTTTGAGTGCAAATCAGAATGATTTAGTTTGATTATAAGTTGGTTTGAAATCTTGATTTTTGTGGTGACTTTTATTTTTTTCCATTGTGTCCAAGTGGATTCTGTCAGATGGAATGGAGTACTGGAGTTGCAGTTACTGGCATCACATTTGTCCTGTTCATCAATGATCAGACTGACCAGGATTAGATTAGATTAGATTATTTACAGTGTGGAAACAGGCCCTTCGGCCCAACAAGTCCACACTGACCCGCCGAAGTGCAAACCACCTACATTTACCCCTTTACCTAACACTACAGGCAATTTAGCATGGCCAATTCACCTAACTTGCACATCTTTGGACTGTGGGAGGAAACCGGAGCAACCAGAGGAAACCCACACAGACACTAGGAGAATGTGCAAATTCCACACAGTCAGTCGCCTGAGGCGGGAATTGAACCCAGGTCTCTGGCGCTGTGAGGCAGCAGTGCCGCCCACAGTGTTTAGATTGCCCTCTCTTATTCCCACTTTTCCATGTTCGTGTTTCTGTTCTTCTTGCTCCTCTCCATGCCCCTTGGCTTCTCACAATAAAGCTGGTGGTAGTGACCATTTCTTCATCATGGTGAGGTGATGCAACAAGCAGCAGACTACCATGAATCAGCATATGAAGTGTATTGAGTACGGCAGAGCAATCCAGACAGTGGATATGCTGTTAAAGCACCCCATTAGCCTGCTCAAAAAGCATTTCAGGCAATAGGGTTGATTCTTACTATATGCTTGTTAGTTACCTTTCTGTGGGTTACACACTGGAATTTTTATCCACGTGGTCAGGAAATAACCTTTGTCACTCATCTTGACTTATTGTGATGATTCCAATGCTGGTGTTGTAGATTACTATAGAACGATGGCATGCTAGTCACTAAAAGGATACTTGGCCCTGACCTCCTTGGTTTTGTAGTTGCATACTCTCCAGACATTAGAGAATGGAATTCCTTTTGATTATGCCATAGGGTAAAGTTGACATGCAGTGTCAATCAAGTGATGTATGTTGGCACCTTTTAACAAATTAATGTCTGTAATTCTAGTGAAGCAACATCTCACTTTGCCCACTGTCCCACAGCAAGAGAAAATGAAACGTAATTAGTTCTTAATGAATTGGGAGTATTAGCGATCTCCCTCAAACGACAGTGGACAAAAAAAACTGGTGAGATGTATATACAGACTTGGTTTGAAAGGTTCCTGACACATAAACATTCTTGGCTACTCTCATCTTCAAAGCCACTAGCAATACAGGAATCAACCTGGAGGTTGCAACAGGTGGCAAATTTTGCTTTATGTTCTGGTCATGTCCACTGGAAGCATCTGGGATGCTATTTGGTTTATAGTCTGAAATCCACCTTATTAATATTAGTCTAAGTTACAAGGTCAAATGGGAGAGGACGTTCATTCAGTGTTTTCAGCAGAAGTTTGATCATTTTTGATTAACATTGTAGGATTAACAAACAGAATTTAACAGCTAGCTACATTACATCAAAGATATTTGAGAATCCTTGGTCAGACCTTAGGCTACACTTTAGAATAAATGCATTTTATTGCTCATGAAGCATTCTGATAACAACTTAGAGATATTTTAAATTGTAAATATCTAATTCCAGGAACAGTGCTTTATATCCTGTTGGGGAGACCTTATCTCATAACATCATTGACAGTTTCCAGTACTGTCTTACATAACATTTCCCACAAAAGCTTACTTCGATTATTGATTCTTTTTCACAACTATGTTTCAAATATTGAAAGAAAGTTTATTAACACTCAAGCTTCTGACTATGCAATCCAGGTCAGCTTGGTTAGGTTGAAAGTCTGTTGCTTGTGGATGTAACATTCAGGTTCAGTTTGTTTGTCCACCTGAACCTTGGCAGATCTTTGTAATGCCATTTCAAATGTCCTTTGCAAAAGAATGTGTTCTGGTTTTTCAATACCACAACATTCATCTCCTTTGGAGGATCTTTAGTTTCCTCAAGTCATATCACAGAAGATAGTTGTGTCTCTAAAAGAAGTAATACTACCTTTTTTATGTTGCAATAAGATTCTGTTGCAATGATCCTTCCAGCCTCACAGATTTTTTTGGATAACCTCTTTATTTTATCAGATTCAGTCATTGACAGTAAAACTGACTATGTTATTTTGTTACTGCATCTTCTAAATATCTAAATTGGCAGTGTCATATTCTATTACTCACTCTTAATTGTTGTGGCATGCGGGATGTCCAATGATCATATTTTAATGATTTGTCTGATGTTGAAAGACAGTTTAATTCTTCCTTCATACCTGTAAAATTATTAGTATCTTCTGATCTCTCAATTGTGAAGAGTTACTCTGCTAGGTTGATTTTGAGTGGTGCATATTTTGTCTTAGCTTTCGAGAGCATACTTCTGAGAATGATGACATTTTCTTCTTGATGAGTAAATTTACATTTATCAGTGGAATTTGACTTCTCAGCTGGTTGAGATTCTTCAACATACTGAGAATTTTAAGAGTGAAGCTTGTGTTTCTGTTCAGAGGTGAGAGGTGTTGGTTTCTGATAATATACAGCTGTCCCAAATAGTATTTGTCCCTGTATTTTAGGAATACTCGCAGCATTCATTTGATTTTAAGTGTTGTTCTGCCTACACCATACAGTTCTTTTTCAGACTGTTGTAGTTGCATTTCCTTCAATGAAGGAATTTTCTCAAATAATACAGAAATGTTCTCATTATGATGGTTAGTGTTACGACGCTGTCGCTTTAAGAAGTTATTTTGTCCTGAGTTTTTTTTTGAAGAGCGGTTTTAAGGCAGAGATGCTGAGTTGGCTAGTGAAGACCCATAATGTAAACAGCTTGTGAGGCCTTGGCGTTTTTCTTTAAGTTGGAATAATAGAAGCAGGCTGGGTAGATGTGGCCAGCTCTCACAGACTAGGATTTCGAGTTTTATTTTAGTTTTTAGGTTTGGTTTTAAGCAGTTGCTATGGGAGTCTCAACAGGGAGTCTCCAGCTACTGGAGTTTTGAAGAAGTAGAAGTTATCTTTTCCCTCTCTCAATTACAGCCAGAAGCTGGGGTTTCTCTCTGGTGCTGGGTTATCTGTGAAACAAATCTATTTTTCTGAATTTGCTTTTTGCCAAAGGGAATGTTTATGGAACAGTAATTAGTTGTAGTTATTTTATCTATTATTCAGTTAGGTTTTCCAATACAGTTAAGTTATTCTAAGTTCTTTCTTTTGTTGTATTTTAAGCATAGAGTTTAAATAAATTGTGTTTTGCTTAACATCGAATAGTTTGGCCAACCGAATTGCAAATGGAACTCAGCACACTACATTTGCCTTTAACATAAGAAAAAGTTAAGATCGAGGCTACCTTGTTAAAATATTTTGAGAGGGGTCTCGACTGGTTCATAACATCAGTTAGTTCAGTTGCTTAGAATCTGGTGCTAATAATGCCAAAGCTGGGCATTTGATCTTTGTCCACTCTCTTTCTGGGGTTAGCTATGATGTTCTTGTCTCTGTTACGGAAGAATGCAGGTTCATTGCTCAGACTAGAACTCAAACACAAAAGTTGTGGCTGATATTCCAATATAGTAGTGATGATGTATTGCATTTTTGGAGGTGCTATCTTTTAGATGCTTATAGTCTCAAGTGTAAAAAGTTCTATGACATAATTTCAAAAAGATCAGAATGTCATTCGAAGTCATGGCCCAAGTATTTGGTTCTCAATCATTATCATAAGAAGAGATTACCCGGTCATTTTAACAATGCTATTTTTGAGGACTTGCTGTGTGCAAAATGGCTGCAATGCTTCCTATACCTCAATGATGACTAAAGTTCAAAACTATTTCACTTGTGTGCTGTGCTTTGGAATGTTTTACGGTAGTAAAAATTGGCATACAAGTGCAAGTCAATTTCCTTTTTATTAGATTATATTTCCGAGAAGAGAAACATATTAAATACTTTTCATACCATGACTATTGCAGTCGTGAAGGTCTTAATCATGTCCTCTTTATCTTTCAGAAATCCAGTTGAAAAAGTTCATTACATCAAAAATCTCTTTGTTGCTATAACGTTGCACTGATCATCGTGACAGACTGTATCTTGCACATTGTTTTCCCTTTAGTCAATGAGAGTGAACATGGCTTATTCTTGTGCTTCACAAACTTGTAGGGTTGATCTTTGTGATTTGCCAAAATTGAGAAGGAGTTGGGTGAGCATCTCGCCAATTGATCTCCATGTTTGAAATCAGACCTAAATGCTGGGCACCCAATACCAGTGATTTTCACCCTGCCTATAGGAAGCCCAGTGACGTTGGGAAGTTGAGAATTCTGCTGGTGCAGAAACTGAAGTAGATTTGCAGAAATCCAATAAAGGGGAGGAAAAGAAGAAATGGCATACTAAAATGGATGGCAGATAAGGAACCCAGACATTGAAAGTTACCAGTGAATTTTATGATTAATCAGAAATCATTGCTATACTGACTTAAAGCATTATCTGTCAGCATGATCCCATTAAAAGCAGTAAATGGCTACTTCTCAATCAGCGTCATATATGGTTTGATGGGTAATGTGAGGAAGCAATAGTACCAGCATTAATTGATGTGAAAATGGTAATTGGTTCCTAAAGGCATTTTAGGATTCTCATTTTACTGTATTACAGCACCAAAAACCAGCAGCCAACCTAACCACCAGTCCACAGGTTTTAGATTACAATGTAAAGTGCTGTTTTTCTAAAATTTGATTTGTTCAAAAGTCACAAGTGGGCCCATGATAATTGGTCTCCAATTATATCCTGCTACTGCCCCAGCAAAACAGGAGGTGATCATCCACTCCAATGCGTTGAAACCCAATTTCTGGGAAATGAGCACACACTAGGTGAACACTGCATCAACATTATTTGTATGAGACATTATTGTAGTATCACCTAGATATATATTCAGTCAAAGATAGTCTCCAAAGAAGCAAGTTCTCCACATTTTCTGACAAACATTTCAATCAGCATCATGAAATACAAAGAGGCTATCCATCTATTGTCATGTTTGGTATATGTGCCATTTTGCTCTTTGCATGTTGGCTACTGAATTTGCCTAAATAACAAAGCCATTACACTTCAAATATCATTCATTCCATGTTTTGGAGCAGCCTGATTGTATGATAAGATACTATATTAATGCAACATCCCACATTTTTTAAATTGTATTTGCTCCTTAAATATTTTATGTTACCTGATCTTCCTGTGTATCAATAATCTCTGTTCTTAGTTTCAGGATGTCTCTATATGACACTATTGTTTCATATACAGGTTCTCCTTCCCAATTCTGATATTCTGCTATTGTATTATAGATGTGTTCTTCATGCCAATCTGAATCTTCAGCAACTGGGTCATATACATGTTCTTCAGGTTTCAGCTTCAAGAACAAAAGCAAGACAAGTATTTAAGTCTCTGAAATTACTTCAATTTATCTCGCACAGTTGCTTTCATAGTGAGATCTTGGTCCACCCCCAAGTGCTGTTTGCACATTTGAGCAGGAGCTACAAAGTAAAGATCAATATGGAACTCTGGTTGTTATAACATGCTTCTAAAGCAGCTACATAATTGCTCAGAATGGACTTCCTTCAATCTGTACATGCCACTGGATGAGACAAAGCCTGACCTACCTAAATTGAAAATTAATGTTTAAAACCTTATAGACACACATAATGATCCACAGTGAAGTGTTTATTTTCCAAAATAACTTTCAGTGAAGTTAATGTCACCTTGTGAAATATATTTTTTGTAAATGCAGTTATAGGATATAGCATGATATAGAACAAAAGACTATTCATCACTCTGAATTTGTATTAGTTCTTTAGTGTATCTCTTCAATTTATTGCTCTACTCTGCTCTTCCCCCATTGCCCTATACATTCCTATTATTTAATATAAAATGTAGAGGACCCAGCATAAACATCACAGGATTCCACTTGTTATATCCTGTTAAATAGATAAAGATCTATTGATGCATACTCTGTTTTCTGCCAGTCCCCAGCCAATCTTCTACTGGCTACCTCCTACACGATGAGCTTTATTTTCTAAATTAACCTTTGATTTGGCATTTTATCAAATGCCTTCTGGAAATCCAGGTACAGTAAATTTAAAGAATTACATTTATCCACAATGCAATGTTACTCTTTCAAAGAACTCCCAAGAAATTAGTTAAATAAGATTACCTTTATTCTAAACTATAATGATGCTTCCAGATTGCTTTGTATCTTTCAAAGTGCATTATAATAATCTTTTTCATGATTAATTGTAATACCTTCCCCATGACAGATGTCAAACTGACAGGCTTATAATTTCTTGTTTTCTGTACCCTCTCCCTTTTTGAACAGGATGTGGGTAATATTTTTGACTTTCCAGTCTGATGGAAACATTCCTGAATTTAGGAAATTTTGGAAAATTAGCACCAATGCATCCATTACATGACCTCATTAACAACCTCCTTTAATAACCAAGGGTGAAGTCCACCATGACCTGGCAAAGTTGTCATTCCAAAGCTCTATCAGTGCTTTCATCAGTTCCTTCCCCAGTGATGATAACTTTGCTAAGTTCCTCTCTCCCTTCTACCTACAGTTTTATAGCCATTACTGGAATGTTTTCTTGTGCCTTCTATAGTGAAGACAGAAGCAAAATGTTTCCTTGCTTCATTTGCCATTTCCTTATTATCTATTATTAACATCCCATTCTCACTCTCTAAAGGACCAACACTCACTTTACTTACTGAATTTCTTTTTAGCCGTCTGCAGAAATTCTTGCTTTCTGTTTATATATTGCCACCTAGCATCCTCTCTTTCTCTAAATCTTTCCTTTGATTCACATTTTAGTCATTCTATACTGTTTTTTTTAGATTAGATTAGATTAGATTAGATTAGATTAGATTACATTACAGTGTGGAAACAGGCCGTTCGGCCCAACAGGTCCCCACCGACCTGCCGCAGCGTAACCCACCCATACTGTTCTTTATGTTCTGATTGTCTGACCTGTTGCTCATCTTTACTCAGTTACATTCCTTTTCATTAATTTTGATCTTCTCCCTAGTTACTTTTGATAACCACAAATAGTGGGGTCTTCCCTTTCATATTTTCCTTTATAACAGGAGTATACTTATTCTGAGTATTTTGAAATATGCTCTTAAATACTTGTTACTGTGTGTCTCTATTCATCTGTCCCACAGGCTATTATGTCAGTTCACTTTAGTGAGCTCAAGCTCCATGCCCATATAGCTGCCCTTATTTAGATTTGAAAAACTAACCTTGGACACAATATCATTTATTTTTCCAACTACATGTAAAATCCAATTATACTGGTGGTTGGTGCTATTTTGGAGCACATTTACTCTAATGTAATCAATTAATCATGTGACATTGCAGGATACCAAGTCTAATATAACTTACTCTCAATACACTTCCAGAATGTGCTGCTGGAAGAAATATCTTGAAAACATTCAATAAGCACATTATCTAGGCTGCTACTGCCAATCTAGTTTTTCCAATATGTAAGATAATATCACCCTTGATTATTGCCATTCCTTTAACACAAGTATCTAATAGTTCTTCCTGTATACATTGTAATTGCTGTTAGGAGGCCTGATGACAACACCCACTAGTAATTCATTTCCCATTCTATTACTTATCTCATGCAGACCAATTCTGCACCCTGATCTCTTAAAGTCAAGAGTGCAGTGCTGGAAAAGCATAGCAGGTCAGGCAGCATCCGAACAGCAGGAGAATCAACATTTCAGGCATTAGCCCTTCATCAGGAATCCTGATCTCTTAAACTAAGGTCAACTTTAAATATGGTACAAATATCAACTTTGATTTACACGGCTACCCCTCCACCTTTACCTAGCTTCTTATTGTTCTTGAATGCCATATAACCTTTCATTCTCAGGAATCCCCAATCTTTATCATCCTGCAAACATATCTCCATAATGTCTATCATAGCACATTTATTGATTTTAACATGCACTACTTTTATTCATGGCTACACATATTCAGATACAAATACTTTAGTTTAATCTTTTTATTACCTTTGTTACATCTCGGTTTTTTTTCTTTCTTCCTTTTTCTACCATTCTCTCATTTCCTGTATTGCTATTTTCCTATTAACTTTGTTTCTACGTTTGATCCCATTCCCCAACTCTTTAGGTTAAAACTCTCTCTACTTCCCGAGTTACATGGTTCACAAGAATATTAGTCCCAAAACAGTCTAGGTGTAGATCATCTCACCGGTACAACCCTATTTTCCCCAGTACTGTTACCAGTGGGAGAAAGTGAGGACTTCAGATACTGGAGACCAGAGTTGAGAGTGTGGTGCGGGAAAAGTGCATTAGGTCAGGCAGCATCCGAGAAGCAGGAGAATCAACGTTTCGGGCATAAGCTCTTCATCAGGAAGACATCAATTATCCTGCTCCTCAGATGCTGCCTGACCTGCCATACTTTTCCAGTACCACACTCTCGACTGTCACCAGAGGCCCATAAATTGAAGCCTACATACTGGAATCCACTTCTCTTACACAAGTCTTTGAGTCACATATTCATTTCCTAATTTTGTGTGACCTATCCCAATTTGCACACAGCTCTAGTAATAATTCAGAGGTTATAATCTTTGAATTTATGAATTTTAATTTTAGAGAGTAATTTCTCATACTCTCTTTACAGAATCTCTGTTCTAGTTCTCACTATGTTGTTGCTCCCTCCATGGACCATGAGCACTGGATCATCTCCTACCTGCTGTAATTTCCTTTCAATCTCTGAGCAAATATTCTGAAATTTGACACCAGACAATAGTGCAACCATCTGAATTCTCCCTCTTTGCTGCAGAGAATGGTGTTAATCCTCTGTAACAATTACACTATTCCTTGCTGAATCCATGATCAGTTTGGTCACAGATTCCACTCTCTTTCAAAAAAAGCTGAGAGAATTTCAAACGTATTGAATGATTGCAGGAGCTGACACTCCTGCATTCTGGGTCTCCTTACCACATCACACTCTCTGTCGCTGATCACTGTCTGAATCAGAGACCATATTGTAAGTCATGTGATTGCCGCCTGGTACAAAGAATGCAGGTAATGTCATTCCCTGACACATTGCAGTGTTCTTGCACTTCTGTAACCTGATGTACAACACTTGCGATCATTGGCCTGAAAACAACAATCAGGAATGATTTTAATGTGAAACCATTCCTTTCCCTTTATAGTTTAACAATGCAAATAGTATGTTATGAAGATTACTCACTACTTACCGATCACAAATAGATAGATCAATGAAAGCCTACTTTCTGCAATATGAAAGTTCAGTGAAACAGGAGGTAAGGGTTTCTTACACTAGTCCAAGTACATAATACATACAGAGGACAAGGTGGTTAGGAGATAAGTTCAAAGTACAGAGTGCATTTTGCATTTAGAGTCATTGAGTCATAGAGATGTTCAACATGGAAACAGACCCTTCAGTCCATCTCGTCCATGCCGACCAGATATCCCACCCCAATCTAGTCCCACCTGCCAGCACCCAGCCCATATCCTTTCAAACCCTTCCTGTTCATATACCCATCCAGATGCATTTTAAATGCTGTAATTGTACCAGCCTCCACCATTTCCTCTGGCAGATCATTCCATACACGCACCACCCTCTGCGTGAAAACGTTGCCCCTTTGAAATAACCTTATTAATAAAGTGCTCAATTTTTACTACCCTCTAAGTTTTTCCACATTGTCAGTAATTCTCTCTCCCCTCATCATGATGTCATTTTTATTTTCATGGAGTTGGTTAACATAATGTAGAATATCATATGTTGATGACTCGAATGACTACATGACTTCATGTGTGACATTAATACTGTCTCCTACAGCATACAGCATCTTTTTTCTGTTTATCTTTTTTTATTCATCTGAGCTGATGGTTTGTAATAAGATATTTCGATTCTATTAGTGCTTTGCCTGAAGGCATCTACATGGTTCAGAGTCTGTACCCTTTTCTGCTTCATCACTTCTTTTTGTCTTTCTACATGGAAGTGACTGTGGGTTTGGATGGTGCTGTATGACAAATTTTGGTGAATTTCTGCAGTGCATCTTGTACATAGTCACACTGCTTCAACTGAGCTTCGGTGGTGAAGGGAATGGATTCTTGTGGATGTGATGCCAATCAAGTGGACTACTTTGTCCTGGATGGTGTCAAGCTTCTTGAGTGTTGTTGGAGCTGCAAGTGGGGAGTATTCCATCACACTCCTGAATTATGCCTTGAAGTGTTTTGCTTTCTTTTTAGGTGGTAAATTTAGAATTGTCTTCTATTTTCAAGGAAAGGACAAAGAGGCAGGACCAAAATCTACCTGAGCATGTTCTCTATCAAATCCATATAAAAGTAAAGAGCAATTTTTGTACAGTTTTTTTTTCTTCCTTCTGGCTATCAACAAAGAGAGAGGGTAGACTTCATTTCTTTTACCAGCAATGCAAGGATAACCAGGATTTTTTTCTCAACTGTGACCCTCACAGCACACACTTTCAACAGCTAGCACATGCAGGCTAGGGTTAAAACTGACTTTTAACCTCTGTTCTTGTGTTTTCTTGAAAGGGGAAAACACAAACATGCCTTTCTTAGACTGCAATCTTTTCTCACATCATGTTCACAGTCTCTGATAACACATAGGAGATTGTATTTGGTTTGCAATGTCTTTCTCCCTTTGAAGTCCTTCATTTTGGAACTTTCTTGACATCCATTAGGTGTGAAATTATCAGTCTTCTTCAAAGCTGAAGATAATCCACAAAAGTCTTCCAGTCTGTCGATGAATTATCTTGGTCAAAATTTACACTCTTAGTCATTTTTGGCTCTCTGACATCCTTTTAAAAAGCACTTGTTGTGAGGAAAAGTTCAATATATCCATAGATGATCTGGGTTACAATCCATGGTCATAACAATAGTCAACTTACAGTTTTATAAATGACCAAGAATGCTTTTTAAATTTTGAACTGGATTTTCTGCAGGTTTGTATTGTTTTTGTCAGTGCACTTTGCCTGGAATTGGCCAAATGTAGGCAAAACTCACAGAACATTAACTGTAAATTATGATCAATGCCACTTGAATTTCTGAGATCTTTCTCATTAGGTTAAAAACATCAGGTTTAACCAGTTTCATCCACCAAATGGGACACATCTTAGTTTAAATTATTTTAAATTACTATTATCATTATATTGCAAATAGTTTTTGATAATAAACCCATTTTCAGAATGATTAATGAAACTGCATAAATTATAACTGTTATTATCAAGGAAATTTGAAAGGCAATATTTAAAAAGAAGCTAATTGTACTCTAATTTATTACTCTATTGCTCTGGACTCACAATAGATTTTGCTTCTGCTGTTTTTAAAATGTGTTTCAGGAAATTTGAGGGAGAGAAATGGTTCTTATAACTCACACAACTTTCAGCATGATTTGTTCTTGGATTGGTTATTGAATCCAACAGCTCAAATTCTATTGAACATTTGATAACTAATTTCAGTATATGTGTATCAATGTGTTCATTTTTCATTTCCTCTGTCTCACAGCTACTAATATAATGATTTTTATATATTCTATTAACAAACTGCAAGTAATGTTCATCAGAGTCTTTCACTTTAAATCTCAAGCATCAGAAAGGAATTAACAACTTGATAGAAGTGGGTACTGCAGATACTGGAGATTAGAACCAAGATTAGAGTGGTGCTGGAAAAGCACAGCAGGTCAGGGAGCATCCAAGGAGCAGGAAAATCAACATTTTGGGCAAAAGTCCTTTAACAC
Source organism: Chiloscyllium plagiosum (assembly GCF_037043375.1). Lineage (NCBI taxonomy): Eukaryota > Metazoa > Chordata > Chondrichthyes > Orectolobiformes > Hemiscylliidae > Chiloscyllium > Chiloscyllium plagiosum. Next base: position 76,135,569 of record NW_028270151.1, read on the forward strand.
CTTGAATTAAGTCATGAAAATATGCAGCCTATCTTGTCTCTTTCTCTGTTGGTGTGTGTATATAGACGTCTGTGACTTTTATTTCTCAATCTCAGTTTGGTACAGTTTCTGAAATTTAAAAATAACTTTAACATTGATATTTAGCTGAAGGCCTGCTCTAATTAATCTGCCAATTCATATTTAAATCATTGTCAAATTTACACAACTTGAAATAACATTATTCAGGGACACAATCTGAATTACCACTGAGAAAATAAATACAATGCCTTAATTCAAGAAGAAATAAAAATTCTAAGGTGTGTAAATTCATCTTCTAATGTTTTCATTGACACCTACAAAATACTCGAAGGGATAGATGAAATGAGATAAATGCAAATGGGTTGTTTCCCCAACATGGGGAGTCTAGAACTAAAGGGCATAAATTAAGAATGCCACATTGGGCTGAGATGTAGACACTTAATGTCTCCTCAGAGGGTTGTGAATTTTTAGAATTCTTTACTCCATAAGGACGTGGAAGTTGAATTTTTGAGTGTGTTCCACAAAGGATTGATAGATTTCTAATTCCAGTGGGGTAAATGGTGGTGGGGTACGTATGGGTAAGAAGCATAGAAGTATTTGAAAACCAATGATTGTACTCAATTATGGAACAAACTTAATCGGCTGAATGGCTACTGCTGTTCCTGTGTTCTTCATCTAATTATGAACAACAACAACAAAATAGACACAGATAACTTCTGTAAAAGCTAGACTAGGTGAGCTGACTAAATGTTACAGAGTCATAGAGATGTACAGCACAGAAACAGGTCCTTCGGTCCAGCTATCTTAACCTAATTTAGTTCCTTTTGCCAGCACTATGGCCCATATCCCTCCAACCTCTTCCTATTCATATACCCATCTAGATGCCTTTTAAATGTTGTAATTGCACCAGCCTCCACCACTTCCTGTGGCAGCTCATTCCATATGTGCATCACCCACTGTGTGAAAAAGTTGCCCTATAGGTCCCTTTTACATTTTTCCCCTCTCACCCTAAACCTATGCCCTCTAGATCAGGACTCCCCCACCCCAGGGAAAAGATCTTGTATAGTTATCTTATCCATGCCCCTCATGAATTTATAAACCTCTGTAAGCTCACTCCTCAGCCTCCGACGCTCCAGGGAAATCAGCCCTGGCCTATTCAAGTCTCTCCCTGTAGCTCAAATCCTCCAACTCTGGCAACATCCTTGTAAATCTTTTCTGAACCCATTCAAAGTTCATAACATCCTTCCGATAGGAGGAAGATTAGAATTGCATACAGCATTCCAAAAGCAGCCTAACCAATGTCCTGTACAGCAGCAACATGCCCTCCCAACTCCTATACTCAATGTTCTGTCCAATGAAGGAAAGCATACCAAACGTCTTCTTCACTAATCTATCTACCTGTGACTCCACTTACAAGGAACTATGAACCTGCACTCCAAGTTCTCTGTTCAGCAACAATCCCCAGGAACTTACCATGCTGCTTTGATTGGCCTTTCCAAAATGCATCACCTCACATTTATCTAAATTAAACTCCATCTGCCACTGCTTAGCCCATTGGTCCATCTGATCAAGATCCTGATGTACTCTGAGGTAACCTTCTTCGCTCTCCATTACACCTTCAATTTTGTTATCATCTGCAAACTTTCCAAATATATCTCCTATGTTTATATCCAAATCATTTGTCTGAATGTCAAAAAGTAGTGGACCCAGCACCAAACCTTGTGTCACTCCACTGGTCACAGACGTCCAGTCTGAAAAGCAACCCTCCACCACCACCCTCTCTCTTCTACCTTTGAGCCAGTTCTGTATCCAAATGGTGAGTTCTCCCTGTAATCCATGACATCTAACCTTGCTAACCAGTCTCCCATGGGAACCTTGTCGAACGCCTTCCTGAAGTCCATGTAGATCACGTCCACCACTCTGCCCTCATCAATCCTCTTTGTTACTTCAAAAAATGCAATCACATTCATGAGACATAATTTCTCACGCACAAAGCCATGTTGAGTATCCCTGATCAGTCCTTATCTTTCCAAATGATGTAAAACCTGTCACTCAGGATTTCTTCAACAACTTGCCCACCACCGATGTCAGGCTCACCAGTCTATAATTCCCTGGCTTTTCTTAAATAGTGGCAGCACATAAACCAACCTCCACCTGTCACTATCGATGATACAAATTTCTCAGCAAGGGGCCCAGCAATCACTTCCCTAGCTTCCCACAGAGTTCTAGGGTACACCTTATCTTTTATGCATTTTAAAATATCAAGCACCTCCTCCTGTGTAATGTGGACATTTTTCACCATCTATTTCTTCACATGTCTTTCTCCACAGTGCACACTGATGCAAAATACTCATTTAGTACCTCCCCCATCTCCTGTGGTTCTACACATAAGCTGCCTTGCTCATCTTTGAGGGACCTTATTCTCTCCCTAGTTACCCTTTGTCCTTATTATATTTATAAAATCCCTTTGGATTCTCCTTAACCCTATTTGCCAAAGCTATCTCATGTTCCCTTTTTGCCCTCCTGATTTTCCTCTTTAGTGTACTCCTACTGCTTTTATACTCTTCCAAGGATTCATTTGATCTCTGCTGTCTATAATTGACATATGCTTCCTTCCTTTTCTTAACCAAAACATCAATTTCTCTCGTCATCCAGCATTCCCTATACCTATCAGCCTTTCACTTCACCCTAACAGGAATATATTGTATCTGGACTCTCATTATCTCATTTTTGAAGGTTTCCCAATTTCCAGTTGACCCTTTACATGTGGACATCTGCCCCCAGTTAACATCTGAAAGTTCTTGTCTAATACTGTTAAAACTGGCCTTCCTCCAATTTAGAATTTCAGCTTTTATATCCTGTCTATTATTTCTGTCACTGTTTTACAATGAATAGAATTACAATAACTAGCCCCAAATTGCTCCCCCACTGACACCTCAGTTTCCTACCCTGCCTTATTTCCTAAGAGTAGGTCAAGTTTTTGTACCTTCTCGAGCAATACATTCACATCCTGAATAAGAAAATTTTCTTGTAAAAACTTAACAAATGCCTCTCCATCTAAACCCTTAACACTATGGCAGTCCCAGTCTATGTTTGGAATGTTAAAATCCCCTACCATAGTCACCCTATCACTCTTAACGATAACTAAGATCTCCTTACAAGTTTGTTTCTCAATTTACCAGTGACTACTGGGGGGTCTATAATACAATCCCAGTAAGGTTACCATCCCTTTCCTATTTCTCTGTTCCACCCAAATAATGTCCCTGGATGTATTTCTGGCAATATCCTCCCTTAGTACAGCTGTAATGCTACCCCTTATCAAAAACACCACTACCCCTCCTCTCTTGCCTCCCTTTCTGTCCTTCCTGTAGCATTTGTATCCTGGAACATTAAGCTGCCAGTCCTGTCTATCCTTGAGCCACATATCTGTAATTGCTATGATATCCCAATCCCATGTACCTATCCATGCCCTGAGTTCATCTACCTTCCCTGTTAGGCATCTTGCATTGAAATAAATTCAATTTAATTTATCAGTCCTGTCTTGTTCTCTGCTTTGTTCCTGCCTGCACTGACTGTTTGACACTCTCCTTTTCCTAACTGTACCAGTCTCAGATTGATCTCTTTCCTCACTATCTCCCTGGGTCTCACCTCGTCCCCCACACCCCCACCTTACTAATTTAAATCCTCCCCAACAGCTCTCGCAAATCTCCTTCCCAGTATATTAGACTCCTTCCATTTCAGGTGCAATCTGTCCTTGTACAGGTCACTTCTACCCCAGAAGAGATTCCAATGATCCAAAAATGTGAATTCTTCTCCCATACTCCAGCTTATCAACCATGCATTCATCTGCTCTGTCTTCCTATTTCTACCCTCACTAGCTCATAACACTGGGAGTAATCCAGATATTACTACACTCGAGGGCGCACTTTTTAAATTCCTGCCAAACTCTCCATATTCTCCCTTCAGAAGCTCATCCTTTTCACTTCCTATGTCATTAGTTCCAATGTGTACAATGACCTCCTGCTGGTCCCTCTCCCTTTGAGAATATTTTACACCCTTTCAGAGACATCCTTGATCCTGGCACCAGGGATGCAACACACCATTCTGATTTTTCACTGCTAGCCACAGAACTGTCTGTCTGTGCCTCTGTTAGAGTCCTCTATCACAATCAATCGCTTGGAACCTGATGTAACTCTCATTACATTAGAGCCATTCTCGGTACCAGAAACTTGGCTATTCATGCTACATTGCCCTGAGAGTCCATCAACACCTATATTTTCCAAAACAGCATACTTGTTTGAGATGAGGATAGCCACAACAGACTCCTACACCACCTGTTTCCCTCTCATACCTTTTCTGGAGTTAACCCATTTACCTGATTGCATCTGAGGCTTTTCTTTCTTCCAATAACTGCCATCCATCACACACCCCAGCTCCTGTAATTTTTTTTACTGCCTCTAACTACCGCTATAACCAATCCATGCGTTATGATAGGATTTACAACCAAAGACACTTCCTGCAGATATAATCATCAGCAACACGAAAACTCTCCCAAAACTCCCACATCTGACAGGAAGAACACATCACTCTACTCAAGGCCATTTTTGCTCCTTCACAATCTACAGACCCAGAAAATAGCATTGTCTTATTGTTCCAAAATAGATCAGTGCTCCAGGCTAACTTAGTACTTATAGTTTATAATTTTAAAATTTAATCAAGAGACAGATGTCAATCAAGTAAGCACCCACTCTATTCACTATTGTAGATTTACAGCAAGGTTACACTCAAAAACTATGCACATCTGATTCTGTGCTGTGAGCTCTCGCACACAGGTTCCTCTAAAGTCAGCTGTGAATTTTGCTGTTGTTAACTCTTCCTAGATGCACTCCGATGTCCAGAGATATTTGAACTCAAACAGAAAAGGCAATACCTCTGTAGATTCACTGCTGTGTAAGATGGCAGAATAGGTTTATTTCTCTGACTATGTGGTTGCTGTCTTTGTTTGTCTTCCACCTTTTTAAAGTGCCATTGTTTTGATCTTCTTTCCCCCAAAGTTCCAAAACAATGGAACAGCATATAAAGCAGCAATTGCCGCTCCTGGAATTTGAGGAAATCACTGCCAACACCTACAATACTCAAAAAAAAAGAGCAGCCACAATTTTTTCCCATCCTCCATCTTGGATTACCCAGAATCCTACTTAATGCCAGAATTCTGAGAAACTCTGTATGACACATATGCATGATGGTAGCATCTGCCCTTAGCTACCAGAAATGCAACTGTAGAAAATTAACTCCGAGCCTAAATAGAGAAATGTATCTCTTTAAGTTAAAATTTTAATCATGCTATTAGAACACATAAAAGACAATTCAAGGAATTTAACATAATCATAATTGTAATTGGAAAAAACAGGAAATACAATTTTTTTAGGTCTTTGTTAGAGTTTATTTGATTCTTTATCGGGGATCCTGTCAGATTGAACAGCTTCTGCCAGGTTCAATGCTCAATGGCAAAGGCTGTGCCATTAAAAGATTCTTATTTATACTCTCAGCATCTGGTGTATAACATTTGCATTGCTTTTTAATTGAAAAGGAATGGAACAGCTCATTTTATGGTAAAAATGCAGGTATATTAGATGACCCAAATTTTTAAAAATAATTTGTACAAAAGAACAGGATTAGAGTATTGGGCATTTTGCCTTGTCACCGACACCTTACTGTCAATTAATGTTTCATTCATCTCTGTTGCTGATGAAAAATCATTGTTCTTTACCTTGACTGTGTGTTGTTCAGGTTTCTTTGATAAGTTATGTCTAGTTTTTTCTTTTTTCTTAATGTTTTCATGTTGCTTTCGCTCATATTCAAGCTTCAAGAACAGAAATAAATAAATTTATTAACTGAAATAAAAATAATTCACTCATTAATAAAACTCAACTGTGAAAAGTCAGAGAGAATACTTTCCAGACTTCTTTTTTAATTATTTCTACATGTGATATGAGATTTGCAGCATGCATTTGCTGCCTATCCCAAAGTAGCCTTCAGAATGTGGAAGCGCTGGTGTTGGACTGGGGTGGACAAACTTAAAAATCACACAACACCAGGTTATAATCCGACGGGTTTATTTGGATGTACAAGCTTTCAGAATGTTGCTCCTTCATCTGGTAACTAGTGGAGCAGGATCATAGGACACAGAATTTATAGCAAAATGCAATATACTGAACAAACCTATATTGCTGTTAAGTCTTTCATCTTTTAGAATGGATTGCAAGTTTTGATTCATTAATATGTTAATCCCAGAACTTCTTTCAAGTCACATTCCTGAGGTAAATTAAGGTTTTATATAAAAAGGTGACATCTCAGCTCAGGCAATGTATTAAAGGTGTGAGGTTAGAGTCTGTCTGTATTACAATCTTGAGCCAGACTCGTTCTATTTCCTAAGTAGGAATTTATAAAATGTCACAAGGATTATATAAAATATTGACTGTGTGCTTACAGATTGTGTGCTTTTTGAACAAAACCGAATGTATCTGCAAATACAATTCTGCAAATGCAATTTCACCCCATTAACTTATCTGTGTGTGTGCGTGCATGTGGCAGAGAGAGAGTGAGAGAATGTGTGTGTGTGTGTTTGTGTGTGTGTTTGTGTGTGTGTGAGTGTGTGTGGCTCTGTGTGTATGTGTGTGTGTGAGAGAGAGAAAGACTGGGAGTGTGTGTGTGTGCGCTTGCGCACGTGAGAGTGTGTGTATATGCGTGCTTGATAGAGTGTGAGTGTGAGTGTGATGGAGTATATGCCTGTGAGAGGGTGGGCGCAAGGGTATGAGTGTGTGGAGTGTGCGTGTGTGTGCCTGAGAGAAATGTGTATGAGAGAGGGTCTACATGAGTCTGTAAGTATGTAGGAGTATGTGTGAGAGTGTATAGTGTGCTGGGGTCACCTGCAGTATGATATGAGCGTAAGATCCCAGTTAAGGCCATCCCTATGAGAATCAAACTTGGCTACCAGCCTCTGCTCGGCTACTCTGCATCGTTGCACATCCCAAAGTCTGCCAAGGAGGATGATCAGACAAAGATCTGAGGCCAAATGTACCTGACCGCTGAAGTGTTCCCTGTTTGGGAGGAACAATCCTGCCTGGTGATTGTTGCACAGTGTCTATTCATCCGTTGTTGTAGCATCTGCTTGGTCTCGCCATTGTACCTTGCCTTGGGGCATCGTTGCCTGCTGTATATCAGATAGACAATGTTGGCTGAGTCACATGTGTGCCTGCCGCGTACATGGTGGGTGATTAGATTAGATTAGATTACAGTGTGGAAACAGGCCCTGACTAATGCACCTATCACTACGGGCAATTTAGCATGGCCAATTCACCTGACCTGAACATCTTTGGACTGTGGGAGGAAACCGGAGCACCCGGAGGAAACCCCCTCAGACACGGGGAGAACGTGCAAACTCCACACAGTCAGTCGCCTGAGGCGGGAATTGAACCCGGGTCTCCGGCGCTGTGAGGCAGCAGTGCTAACCACTGTGCCGCCCACAAACTTGTGTCCCCATGTGTAATGATACAATCCATGTCGACACTCTCACACATCTTGCATTGATTACCATGACCACAAACCCACAGACAACCTCACAATGCTACACTTCTCCAGCTTCAATAGACAATAGACAATAGACAATAGGTGTAGGAGTAGGCTATTCTGCCCTTCGAGCCTGCACCACCATTCAATATGATCATGGCTGATCATCCTTAATCAGTATCCTGTTCCTGCCTTATCTCCATAACCCTTGATTCCACTATCCTTGAGAACTCTATCCAACTCTTTCTTAAATGAATCCAGAGACTGGGCCTCCACTGCCCTCTGGGGCAGAGCATTCCACACAGCCACCACTCTCTGGGTGAAGAAGTTTCTCCTCATCTCTGTCTTAAATAGTCTACCCCGTATTTTAAGCTGTGTCCTCCCTAAACATATTAAAACAGCCATCCCCCACGGACAAGCTCTACACATATACAAGATCTGTTCAGATGAGGAGGAACATGACAGACACTTGAAGGTCATGAAGGACACTCTCATAAGAACAGAGTATGATGCTCAACTCATCGATCGCCAGTTCTAATGTGCCACAGTGAGAAACCGTAATGACCTCCTCAGGAGATAGACCCGGAATGCAACTGATAGGGCACCCTTCATTGTCCAGTAATTTCTGGGAGCAGAGAAACTATGCCATTTTTTCGCAGCCCACAACACATTATCAATGAGCATAAACACCTCGCCAAGACCATCCTTACGCCTCCACTTCTCACCTTTAAGCAATCACCATATCTTAAACAGACCATTGTTCGCAGCAAACTGCCTAGCCTTCAGGACAACATTGACCACAATACCACACAACCCTGTCATGGCAACCACTGCAAGACGAGTCAGACTGTCAAC